>NC_084571.2:38642500-38975000 GCF_033978685.3 Nerophis lumbriciformis | reverse complement strand
CATATCTTCTTTTAGTTGTATTTTATTGTTGTGATGCACTCACATATCTTCTTTTAGTTGTATTTTATTGTTGTGATGCACTCACATATCTTTTAGTTGTATTTTATTGTTGTGATGCACTCACATATCTTCTTTTAGTTGTATTTTATTGTTGTGATGCACTCACACATCTTTTAGTTGTATTTTATTGTTGTGATGCACTCACACATCTTTTAGTTGTATTTTATTGTTGTGATGCACTCATATCTTCTTTTAGTTGTATTTTATTGTTGTGATGCACTCACATATCTTCTTTTAGTTTTATTTTATTGTTGTGATGCACTCACATATCTTCTTTTAGTTGTATTTTATTGTTGTGATGCACTCACATATCTGCTTTTAGTTGTATTTTATTGTTGTGATGCACTCACATATCTTCTTTTAGTTGTATTTTATTGTTGTGATGCACTCACACATCTTCTTTTAGTTGTATTTTATTGTTGTGATGCACTCACATATCTTCTTTTAGTTGTATTTTATTGTTGTGATGCACTCACACATCTTCTTTTAGTTGTATTTTGTTGTTGTGATGCACTCACATATCTTTTAGTTGTATTTTATTGTTGTGATGCACTCACATATCTTCTTTTAGTTGTATTTTATTGTTGTGATGCACTCACATATCTTCTTTTAGTTGTATTTTATTGTTGTGATGCACTCACACATCTTTTAGTTGTATTTTATTGTTGTAATGCACTCACACATCTTCTTTTAGTTGTATTTTATTGTTGTGATGCACTCACACATCTTCTTTTAGTTGTATTTTATTGTTGTGATGCACTCACATATCTTCTTTTAGTTGTAAACTATAGTTGTAAACATGTAAAGTGTGACATCACTGACTTGTTTAGTTGATGAGAATGCCAGCAGAGTGTTCGTCTTCCTCTTGAATGTTCTTCAGGTTGTTCTCCTCCTCGTCCACACTGCTGCACACACAACAACAACAACATGAAGGTACAACAACATGAAGGTACAATAACAACAACATGAAGGTACAACAACAACATGAAGGTACAACAACAACAACAACATGAAGGTACAACAACAACAACATAAAGGTACAACACCCAACAACATGAAGGTACAACAACAACAACATGACGGTACAACAACAACAACATGAAGGTACAACAACATGAAGGTACAACAACAACAACATGAATGTACAACAACATAAAGGTACAACAACAACAAGAAGGTACAACACCCAACAACATGAAGGTACAACAACAACAACATGAAGGTACAACAACAACATGAAGGTACAACAACAACAACATGAAGGTACAACAACAACAACATGAAGGTACAACAACATGGAGGTACAACAACAACATGAATGTACAACAACATGAAGGTACAACACCCAACAACATGAAGGTACAACAACATGAAGGTACAACAACAACAACAACATGAAGGTACAGCAACAACAGCATGAAGGTACAACACCCAACAACATGAAGGTACAACACCCAACAACATGAAGGTACAACAACAACAACATGAAGGTACAACAACATGAAGGTACAACAACAACATGAAGGTACAACAACAACAACAACAACATGAAGGTACAACAACAACACAAAGGTACAACAACAACAACATGAAGGTACAACAACAACAACATGAAGGTACAACAACAACATGTAGGTACAAGAACAACAACAACAACATGAAGGTAGAAGAAGATGAAGGTACAACAACAACAACAACAACATGAAGGCACAACAACAACAACATGAAGGTACAACAACAACAACAACAACAACAACATGAAGGTAGAAGAAGATGAAGGTACAACAACAACAACATGAAGGTAGAAGAAGATGAAGGTACAACAACAACATGTAGGTACAAGAACAACAACAAGATGAAGGTACAACAACAACATGAAGGTAGAAGAAGATGAAGGTACAACAACAACAACACGAAGGTACAACAACAACATGAAGGCACAACAACAACAACATGAAGGTACAACAACAACATGTAGGTACAAGAACAACAACAAGATGAAGGTACAACAACAACAACAACATGAAGGTACAACACCCAACAACATGAAGGTACAACAACAACAACATGAAGGTACAACAACAACATGAAGGTACAACAACAACTACATGAAGGTACAACAACAACAACATGAAGGTACAACAACATGAAGGTACAACAACAACATGGATGTACAACAACATGAAGGTACAACAACAACAACAACAACATGAAGGTACAACAACAACAACAACAACATGAAGGTACAGCAACAACAGCATGAAGGTACAACACCCAACAACATGAAGGTACAACACCCAACAACATGAAGGTACAACAACAACAACATGAAGGTACAACAACATGAAGGTACAACAACAACATGAAGGTACAACAACAACAACAACATGAAGGTACAACAACAACACAAAGGTACAACAACAACAACATGAAGGTACAACAACAACAACATGAAGGTACAACAACAACATGTAGGTACAAGAACAACAACAAGATGAAGGTACAACAACAACAACAACATGAAGGTACAACAACAACAACAACATGAAGGTAGAAGAAGATGAAGGTACAACAACAACAACATGAAGGTAGAAGAAGATGAAGGTACAACAACAACATGTAGGTACAAGAACAACAAGATGAAGGTACAACAACAACATGAAGGTAGAAGAAGATGAAGGTACAACAACAACAACACGAAGGTACAACAACAACATGAAGGCACAACAACAACAACATGAAGGTACAACAACAACAACAACAACATGTAGGTACAAGAACAACAACAAGATGAAGGTACAACAACAACAACATGAAGGTAGAAGAAGATGAAGGTACAACAACAACAACATGAAGGTAGAAGAAGATGAAGGTACAACAACAACATGTAGGTACAAGAACAACAACAACATGAAGGTACAACAACAACAACAACAACAACATGAAGGTACAACAACAACAACATGAAGGTACAACAACAACAACATGAAGGTAGAAGAAGATGAAGGTACAACAACAACAACATGTAGGTACAAGAACAACAACAAGATGAAGGTACAACAACAACATGAAGGTACAACAACAACAACATAAAGGTAGAAGAAGATGAAGGTACAACAACAACAACATGAAGGTAGAAGAAGATGAAGGTACAACAACAACAACAACAACATGAAGGTAGAAGAAGATGAAGGTACAACAACAACAACAACAACAACATGAAGGTACAACAACAAGATGAAGGTAGAAGAAGATGAAGGTACAACAACAACAAGAAGGTAGAAGAAGATGAAGGTACAACAACAACAACATGAAGGCACAACAACAACAACATGAAGGTACAACAACAACAACAACAACATGTAGGTACAAGAACAACAACAAGATGAAGGTACAACAACAACAACATGAAGGTAGAAGAAGATGAAGGTACAACAACAACAACATGAAGGTAGAAGAAGATGAAGGTACAACAACAACATGTAGGTACAAGAACAACAACAACATGAAGGTACAACAACAACAACAACAACAACATGAAGGTACAACAACAACAACATGAAGGTACAACAACAACAACATGAAGGTAGAAGAAGATGAAGGTACAACAACAACAACATGTAGGTACAAGAACAACAACAAGATGAAGGTACAACAACAACATGAAGGTACAACAACAACAACATAAAGGTAGAAGAAGATGAAGGTACAACAACAACAACATGAAGGTAGAAGAAGATGAAGGTACAACAACAACAACAACAACATGAAGGTAGAAGAAGATGAAGGTACAACAACAACAACAACAACAACATGAAGGTACAACAACAAGATGAAGGTAGAAGAAGATGAAGGTACAACAACAACAAGAAGGTAGAAGAAGATGAAGGTACAACAACAACAACAACAACAAGATGAAGGTACAACAACAACAAGAAGGTAGAAGAAGATGAAGGTACAACAACAACAACAACAACAAGATGAAGGTACAACAACAAGATGAAGGTAGAAGAAGATGAAGGTAGAAGAAGATGAAGGTACAACAACAAGATGAAGGTACAACAAGAAGATGAATGTAGAAGAAGACATGGTGACCTACGTGAGGAAGTCTCTGACATCTTCCACAGTGAGCTCGCCCGTGGAGTCCAGGGTGAGATCAGCACAGCTGAGGGGAGAGTCCAGGGGCGTGTCTAGGATGGGGGAGGACAAGGAGCTGGGGGACGTCTCTGTCGGTCCTGACACACCAATAACATGTGTTAGCTTAGCTTGATGATATTAAACATAGGGCTGGGCCCATACTCCACAAGTCATTTAACAGACCATAAATCAATCATTTTAAAGTGAGGATAAATGTCCATGTGCATGCTACTTTAGCGCCTAGCACATTGCTAGCATAGCACAATTAACATAGTTCTTGTCCTTTTGTGCAGCGACGCTAGCATCACACAGTTAGCATGTAGCCGCTAACATGGACACAAAACCATATGCCAGCGCACCAGTGATGGAAAGTTTCAGTTTCAATCTTTGGAACAACAATAGACCATCAAGACTGAGAAGACAGTTTGCAGAATGTGTGCGACGACAACAACACCCACTGGAAACACTACACTCCACAGTCCACCTAAATGTGTGCGACGACAACAACACCCACTGGAAACACTACACTCCACAGTCCACATGAATGTGTGCGACGACAACAACACCCACTGGAAACATTCCACTCCACAGTTGTGAAATTGTGACCTTTTTCTTGTGAAATTCTTACTTTTTAATGCAGAACGGTGCCATTTGATAATATTGCACAAATGTTCAGTTTTTCTTGTAAAGTTTTGACTTGTGTTGAGTAAAATTACAACTTGTATTCTAACATTGCCAAAATTCTAAGTTTTTCTTGTGAAATTGTGACCTTTTGCTTGTGAAATTCTTACTTTTTAATGCAAAACGGTGCCATTTGATAATATTGCACAAATGTTCAGTTTTTCTTGTAAAGTTTTGACTTGTGTTGAGTAAAATTACAACTTGTATTCTAACATTGCCAAAATTCTAAGTTTTTCTTGTGAAATTGTGACCTTTTTCTTGTGAAATTCTTACTTTTTATTGCAAAACGGTGCCATTTGATAATATTGCACAAATGTTCAGTTTTTCTTGTAAAGTTTTGACTTGTGTTGAGTAAAATTACAACTTGTATTCTAACATTGCCAAAATTCTATGTTTTTCTTGTGAAATTGTGACATTTTTCTTGTGAAATTCTTACTTTTTATTGCAAAATGGTGACATTTGTCAAATAAAATTCTGACTTTTATCACAGTATTGCCAAATTTTTTGTTGTCCTTGTAAAATAGTGAAATTTTTTGAGTAAAATGACTTTTTGTCGTTATTATTATTATATTGCCAAAATGTTAGTTTTCTATAAAGTTGTGACTTGGCGAGTAAAATGACTCTTTCAATTTTTTGAGTAAAATTACTTTTTGCAAAGTAAAATTCTAATTATTATTATAAATTATTATTATAATATTGCCAAAAATGTTTAAGTTTTCCTATAAAATTGTGACTTGGCGAGTAAAATGACGACTCTTGTCATAAAATTGCCAACATTTTAAGTTTTTCTTGTAAATTTGCGACTGTTATTGAGTGAAATTCCAACTTTTATCATAATATTGCACAAATGTTCAGTTTTTCTTGTAAAGTTTTGACTTGCGTTGAGTAAAATGACAACTTTTATTATAATACTGCCAAAATTCTAAGTTTTTCTTGTGAAATTATGACCTTTTTCTTGTGAAATTCTTACTTTTTAATGCAAAAGGGTGACATTTGTAAAATAAAATTCTGACTTTTATCACAGTATAGCCGATTTTTTTGTTCTTGTAAAATAGTGACATTTTTTGAGTACAATTACTTTTTGCAAAGTAAAATTCCAGATATTATTATAATATTGCCAAAAAAAATTAAGTTTTCCTATAAAATTGTGACTTGGCGAGTAAAATGACGACTCTTGTCATAAAATTGCCAACATTTTAAGCTTTTCTTGTAAAACTGCGACTGTTATTGAATGAAATTCCAACTTTTATCATAATATTGCACAAATGTTCAGTTTTTCTTGTAAAGTTTTGACTTGCGTTGAGTAAAATGAAGACTTTTATTATAATACTGCAAAAATTCAAAGTTTTTCTTGTGAAATTATGACATTTTTCTTGTGAAATTCTTACTTTTTAATGCAAAACGGTGACTTGTCAAATAAAATTCTGACTTTTATCACAGTATTGACAATTTTTTATTCTTCTTGTAAAATAGTGACATTTTTTGAGTAAAATGACTTTTTGCCAAGTAAAATTCCAATTATTATTATAATATTGCCAACATTTCAAAGTTTTCCTATAAAATTGTGACTTGGCGAGTAAAATGACGCCTCTTGTCATAAAATTGCCAACATTTTAAGCTTTTCTTGTAAAACTGCGACTGTTATTGAGTGAAATTCCAACTTTTATCATAATATTGCACAAATGTTCAGTTTTTCTTGTAAAGTTTTGACTTGCGTTGAGTAAAATGAAGACTTTTATCATAATACTGCCAAAATTCTAAGTTTTTCTTGTGAAATTGTGACCTTTTTCTTGTGAAATTCTTACTTTTTAATGCAAAAGGGTGACATTTGTCAAATAAAATTCTGACTTTTATCACAGTATAGCCGATTTTTTTTGTTCTTCTTGTAAAATAGTGAAATTTTTTGAGTAAAATTACTTTTTGCCAAGTAAAATTCAAATTATTTTTATAATATTGCCAACATTTCAAAGTTTTCCTATAAAATTGTGACTTGGCGAGTAAAATGACGACTCTTGTCATAAAATTGCCAACATTTTAAGCTTTTCTTGTAAACTTGCGACTGTTATTGAGTGAAATTCCAACTTTTATCCTAATATTGCACAAATGTTCAGTTTTTCTTGTAAAGTTTTGACTTGCGTTGAGTAAAATTAGGACTTTTATTATAATACTGCCAAAATTCTAAGTTTTTCTTGTGAAATTATGACATTTTTCTTGTGAAATTCTTACTTTTTAATGCAAAAGGGTGACATTTGTAAAATAAAATTCTGACTTTTATCATAGTATAGCCGATTTTTTTGTTCTTCTTGTAAAATAGTGAAATTTGTTGAGTAAAATTACTTTTTGCCAAGTAAAATTCAAATTATTATTATAATATTGCCAACATTTCAAAGTTTTCCTATAAAATTGTGACTTGGCGAGTAAAATGACGACTCTTTTCATAAAATTGCCAACATTTTAAGCTTTTCTTGTAAAACTGCGACTGTTATTGAGTGAAATTCCAACTTTTATCATAATATTGCACAAATGTTCAGTTTTTCTTGTAAAGTTTTGACTTGTGTTGAGTAAAATGACAACTTTTATTATAATACTGCCATAATTAAAAGTTTTTCTTGTGAAATTGTGACCTTTTTCTTGTGAAATTCTTACTTTTTAATGCAAAAGGGTGACATTTGTCAAATAAAATTCTGACTTTTATCACAGTATAGCCGATTTTTTGGTTCTTGTAAAATAGTGACATTTCTTGAGTAAAATTACTTTTTGCCAAGTAAAATTCAAATTATTATTATAATATTGCCAAAAATTTTAAGGTTTCCTATAAAATTGTGACTTGGCGAGTAAAATGACGACTCTTGTCATAAAATTGCCAACATTTTAAGCTTTTCTCGTAAAACTGTGACTGTTATTGAGTGAAATTCCAACTTTTATCATAATATTGCACAAATGTTCAGTTTTTCTTGTAAAGTTTTGACTTGCGTTGAGTAAAATGAGGACTTTTATTATAATACTGCCAAAATTCTAAGTTTTTCTTGTGAAATTGTGACCTTTTTCTTGTGAAATTCTTACTTTTTAATGCAAAAGGGTGACATTTGTCAAATAAAATTCTGACTTTTATCACAGTATAGCCGATTTTTTGTTCTTCTTGTAAAATAGTGACATTTTTTGAGTAAAATTACTTTTTGCAAAGTAAAATTTCAATTATTATTATAATATTGCCGAAATTTTAAAGTTTTCCTATAAAATTGTGACTTGGCGAGTAAAATGACGACTCTTGTCATAAAATTGTCAACATTTTAAGCTTTTCTTGTAAACTTGCGACTGTTATTGAGTGAAATTCCAACTTTTATCATAATATTGCACAAATGTTCAGTTTTTCTTGTAAAGTTTTGACTTGCGTTGAGTAAAATGACGACTTTTATTATAATACTGCCAAAATTCAAAGTTTTTCTTGTGAAATTGTGACCTTTTTCTTGTGAAATTCTTACTTTTTAATGCAAAAGGGTGACATTTGTAAAATAAAATTCTGACTTTTATCACAGTATAGCCGATTTTTTTGTTCTTGTAAAATAGTGACATTTTTTAAAATAAAATTACTTTTTGCCAAATAAAATTCAAATTATTATTATAATATTGCCAAAAATTTTAAGTTTTCCTATAAAATTGTGACTTGGCGGGTAAAATGACGACTCTTGTCATAAAATTGCCAACATTTTAAGCTTTTCTTGTAAAACTGCGACTGTTATTGAGTGAAATTCCAACTTTTATCATAATATTGCACAAATGTTCAGTTTTTCTTGTAAAGTTTTGACTTGCGTTGAGTAAAATGACAACTTTTATTATAATACTGCCAAAATTCTAAGTTTTTCTTGTGAAATTATGACCTTTTTCTTGTGAAATTCTTACTTTTTAATGCAAAAGGGTGACATTTGTAAAATAAAATTCTGACTTTTATCACAGTATAGCCGATTTTTTTGTTCTTGTAAAATAGTGACATTTTTTGAGTACAATTACTTTTTGCAAAGTAAAATTCCAGATATTATTATAATATTGCCAAAAAAAATTAAGTTTTCCTATAAAATTGTGACTTGGCGAGTAAAATGACGACTCTTGTCATAAAATTGCCAACATTTTAAGCTTTTCTTGTAAAACTGCGACTGTTATTGAATGAAATTCCAACTTTTATCATAATATTGCACAAATGTTCAGTTTTTCTTGTAAAGTTTTGACTTGCGTTGAGTAAAATGAAGACTTTTATTATAATACTGCAAAAATTCAAAGTTTTTCTTGTGAAATTATGACATTTTTCTTGTGAAATTCTTACTTTTTAATGCAAAACGGTGACTTGTCAAATAAAATTCTGACTTTTATCACAGTATTGACAATTTTTTATTCTTCTTGTAAAATAGTGACATTTTTTGAGTAAAATGACTTTTTGCCAAGTAAAATTCCAATTATTATTATAATATTGCCAACATTTCAAAGTTTTCCTATAAAATTGTGACTTGGCGAGTAAAATGACGCCTCTTGTCATAAAATTGCCAACATTTTAAGCTTTTCTTGTAAAACTGCGACTGTTATTGAGTGAAATTCCAACTTTTATCATAATATTGCACAAATGTTCAGTTTTTCTTGTAAAGTTTTGACTTGCGTTGAGTAAAATGAAGACTTTTATCATAATACTGCCAAAATTCTAAGTTTTTCTTGTGAAATTGTGACCTTTTTCTTGTGAAATTCTTACTTTTTAATGCAAAAGGGTGACATTTGTCAAATAAAATTCTGACTTTTATCACAGTATAGCC
Source organism: Nerophis lumbriciformis (assembly GCF_033978685.3). Classification (NCBI taxonomy): domain Eukaryota; kingdom Metazoa; phylum Chordata; class Actinopteri; order Syngnathiformes; family Syngnathidae; genus Nerophis; species Nerophis lumbriciformis. The sequence continues at coordinate 38,965,326 of NC_084571.2, read as the reverse complement.
GATTTTTTTTGTTCTTCTTGTAAAATAGTGAAATTTTTTGAGTAAAATTACTTTTTGCCAAGTAAAATTCAAATTATTTTTATAATATTGCCAACATTTCAAAGTTTTCCTATAAAATTGTGACTTGGCGAGTAAAATGACGACTCTTGTCATAAAATTGCCAACATTTTAAGCTTTTCTTGTAAACTTGCGACTGTTATTGAGTGAAATTCCAACTTTTATCCTAATATTGCACAAATGTTCAGTTTTTCTTGTAAAGTTTTGACTTGCGTTGAGTAAAATTAGGACTTTTATTATAATACTGCCAAAATTCTAAGTTTTTCTTGTGAAATTATGACATTTTTCTTGTGAAATTCTTACTTTTTAATGCAAAAGGGTGACATTTGTAAAATAAAATTCTGACTTTTATCATAGTATAGCCGATTTTTTTGTTCTTCTTGTAAAATAGTGAAATTTGTTGAGTAAAATTACTTTTTGCCAAGTAAAATTCAAATTATTATTATAATATTGCCAACATTTCAAAGTTTTCCTATAAAATTGTGACTTGGCGAGTAAAATGACGACTCTTTTCATAAAATTGCCAACATTTTAAGCTTTTCTTGTAAAACTGCGACTGTTATTGAGTGAAATTCCAACTTTTATCATAATATTGCACAAATGTTCAGTTTTTCTTGTAAAGTTTTGACTTGTGTTGAGTAAAATGACAACTTTTATTATAATACTGCCATAATTAAAAGTTTTTCTTGTGAAATTGTGACCTTTTTCTTGTGAAATTCTTACTTTTTAATGCAAAAGGGTGACATTTGTCAAATAAAATTCTGACTTTTATCACAGTATAGCCGATTTTTTGGTTCTTGTAAAATAGTGACATTTCTTGAGTAAAATTACTTTTTGCCAAGTAAAATTCAAATTATTATTATAATATTGCCAAAAATTTTAAGGTTTCCTATAAAATTGTGACTTGGCGAGTAAAATGACGACTCTTGTCATAAAATTGCCAACATTTTAAGCTTTTCTCGTAAAACTGTGACTGTTATTGAGTGAAATTCCAACTTTTATCATAATATTGCACAAATGTTCAGTTTTTCTTGTAAAGTTTTGACTTGCGTTGAGTAAAATGAGGACTTTTATTATAATACTGCCAAAATTCTAAGTTTTTCTTGTGAAATTGTGACCTTTTTCTTGTGAAATTCTTACTTTTTAATGCAAAAGGGTGACATTTGTCAAATAAAATTCTGACTTTTATCACAGTATAGCCGATTTTTTGTTCTTCTTGTAAAATAGTGACATTTTTTGAGTAAAATTACTTTTTGCAAAGTAAAATTTCAATTATTATTATAATATTGCCGAAATTTTAAAGTTTTCCTATAAAATTGTGACTTGGCGAGTAAAATGACGACTCTTGTCATAAAATTGTCAACATTTTAAGCTTTTCTTGTAAACTTGCGACTGTTATTGAGTGAAATTCCAACTTTTATCATAATATTGCACAAATGTTCAGTTTTTCTTGTAAAGTTTTGACTTGCGTTGAGTAAAATGACGACTTTTATTATAATACTGCCAAAATTCAAAGTTTTTCTTGTGAAATTGTGACCTTTTTCTTGTGAAATTCTTACTTTTTAATGCAAAAGGGTGACATTTGTAAAATAAAATTCTGACTTTTATCACAGTATAGCCGATTTTTTTGTTCTTGTAAAATAGTGACATTTTTTAAAATAAAATTACTTTTTGCCAAATAAAATTCAAATTATTATTATAATATTGCCAAAAATTTTAAGTTTTCCTATAAAATTGTGACTTGGCGGGTAAAATGACGACTCTTGTCATAAAATTGCCAACATTTTAAGCTTTTCTTGTAAAACTGCGACTGTTATTGAGTGAAATTCCAACTTTTATCCTAATATTGCACAAATGTTCAGTTTTTCTTGTAAAGTTTTGACTTGCGTTGAGTAAAATGACGACTTTTATTATAATACTGCCAAAATTCTAAGTTTTTCTTGTGAAATTATGACCTTTTTCTTGTGAAATTCTTACTTTTTAATGCAAAAGGGTGACATTTGCAAAATAAAATTCTGACTTTTATCACAGTATAGCCGATTTTTTTGTTCTTGTAAAATAGTGAAATTTTTTGAGTAAAATTACTTTTTGCCAAGTAAAATTCAAATTATTATTATAATATTACCAACATTTCAAAGTTTTCCTATAAAATTGTGACTTGGCGAGTAAAATGACGACTCTTGTCATAAAATTGCCAACATTTTAAGCTTTTCTTGTAAAACTTGCGACTGTTATTGAGTGAAATTCCAACTTTTATCATAATATTGCACAAATGTTCAGTTTTTCTTGTAAAGTTTTGATATGCGTTGAGTAAAATGACGACTTTTATTATAATACTGCCAAAATTCAAAGTTTTTCTTGTGAAATTATGACCTTTTTCTTGTGAAATTCTTACTTTTTAATGCAAAACGGTGACTTGTCAAATAAAATTCTGACTTTTATCACAGTATTGACAATTTTTCTATTGTTCTTGTAAAATAGTGAATTTTTTTTGAGTAAAATGACTTTTTGTCATTATCATTATTATATTGCCAAAATGTTAAAGTTTTCCTATAAAATTGTGACTTGGCGAGTAAAATGACGACTCTTTTCATTGTCAACATTTTAAGCTTTTCTTGTAAAACTGCGACTGTTATTGAGTGAAATTCCAACTTTTATCATAATATTGCACAAATGTTCAGTTTTTCTTGTAAAGTTTTGACTTGCGTTGAGTAAAATGAGGACTTTTATTATAATACTGTCAAAATTCAAAGTTGTTCTTGTGAAATTCTTACTTTTTAATGCAAAAGGGTGACATTTGTAAAAAAAAATTCTGACTTTTATTACAGTATAGCCGATTTTTTGTTCTTCTTGTAAAATAGTGACATTTTTTGAGTAAAATTACTTTTTGCAAAGTAAAATTCTAATTATTATTATAAATTATTATTATAACATTGCCAAAAATGTTTAAGTTTTCCTATAAAATTGTGACTTGGCGAGTAAAATGACGACTCTTGTCATAAAATTGCCAACATTTTAAGCTTTTCTTGTAAAACTGTGACTGTTATTGAGTGAAATTCCAACTTTTATCATAATATTGCACAAATGTTCAGCTTTTCTTGTAAAGGTTTGACTTGCGTTGAGTAAAATGATGACTTTTATTATAATACTGCCAAAATTCTATGTTTTTCTTGTGAAATTGTGACCTTTTTCTTGTGAAATTCTTACTTTTTAATGCAAAAGGGTGACATTTGTCAAATAAAATTCTGACTTTTATCACAGTATTGACAATTTTTCTGTTGTTCTTGTAAAAAAGTGAAATTTTTTTGAGTAAAATGACTTTTTGTCATTATTATTATTATATTGCCAAAATGTTAAAGTTTTCCTATAAAATTGTGACTTGGCGAGTAAAATGACGACTCTTTTCATAAAATTGTCAACATTTTAAGCTTTTCTTGTAAACTTGCGACTGTTATTGAGTGAAATTCCAACTTTTATCATAATATTGCACAAATGTAAAGGTTTGACTTGCGTTGAGTAAAATGACGACTTTTATCATAATACTGCCAAAATTCTAAGTTTTTCTTGTGAAATTGTGACCTTTTTCTTGTGAAATTCTTACTTTTTAATGCAAAAGGGTGACATTTGTAAAATAAAATTCTGACTTTTATCACAGTATTGACAATTTTTCTGTTGTTCTTGTAAAATGACTTTTTGTCATTATTATTATATTGCCAAAATGTTAAAGTTTTCCTATAAAATTGTGACTTGGCGAGTAAAATGACGACTCTTTTCATAAAATTGTCAACATTTTAAGCTTTTCTTGTAAACTTGCGACTGTTATTGAGTGAAATTCCAACTTTTATCATAATATTGCACAAATGTAAAGTTTTGACTTGCGTTGAGTAAAATGACAACTTTTATTATAATACTGCCAAAATTCTAAGTTTTTCTTGTGAAATTGTGACCTTTTTCTTGTGAAATTCTTACTTTTTAATGCAAAAGGGTGACATTTGTCAAATAAAATTCTGACTTTTATCACAGTATAGCCAATTTTTTTGTTCTTGTAAAATAGTGAAATTTTTTGAGTAAAATTCCAATTATTATTATAATATTGCCAAAATGTTTAAGTTTTCCTACAAAATTGTGACTTGGCAAGTAAAATGACGACTCTTGTCATAAAATTGCAACATTTCAAGCTTTTCTTGTAAACTTGCGACTGTTATTGAGTGAAATTCAACCTTTTATCATAATATTGCACAAATGTTCAGTTTTTCTTGTAAAGTTTTGACTTGCGTTGAGTAAAATGACGACTTTTATTATAACACTGCCAAAATTCTAAGTTTTTCTTGTGAAATTGTGACCTTTTTCTTGTGAAATTCTTCCTTTTTAATGCAAAAGGGTGACATTTGTCAAATAAAATTCTGACTTTTATCACAGTATAGCCGATTTTTTGTTCTTCTTGTAAAATAGTGACATTTTTTGAGTAAAATTACTTTTTGCCAAGTAAAATTCAAATTATTATTATAATATTGCCAACATTTCAAAGTTTTCCTATAAAATTGTGACTTGGCGAGTAAAATGACGCCTCTTGTCATAAAATTGTCAACATTTTAAGCTTTTCTTGTGAACTTGCGACTGTTATTGAGTGAAATTCCAACTTTTATCATAATATTGCACAAATGTTCAGTTTTTCTTGTCAAATTTGGACGTGCGTTGAGTAAAATGACGACTTTTATTATAATACTGCCAAAATTCAAAGTTTTTCTTGTGAAATTGTGACCTTTTTCTTGTGAAATTCCAACTCATTTTCCACAACAAGCTTGTTTATATTTGCATAGTATGTATATATTATTAATGTTGTAAATACACTTCTTTATATATCTAGAAAGGGTGGTCCTAAAGAGGTAGGCATTTTTCTCAGGTCTCAAGAAGGTAACACATAAAATAATTGTGTGTGTGTGTGTGTGTGTGTGTTGTACCGACCCTCAGCTTGTCCCATCTGGTTCTTGTGGGTTCCGTTGGCGTGTGGCAGAAGGGTCATTCCGTGGCTAAAGAGACACACACACACACACTTTACTTCTTTGATAAATGAAGATGTTCTAGACACTTCTACGTGGTGTTCACCAACCACAATGTTTGCATCTACCAGGACAATTACAGTCCAATATGGACAACCTCTTTATTATCAGAGTTAGACAACGTGTGAACCACCTGCACGCCATCAGTCTGTCCACGCCAACACAGCAGAGAGCTTGAGTGAGGACCTTCGCCGACAAAGAGAACCTCTCGTACTCTGAAGGAGAAACCAGGTAGAAGCCTGCACACACACACACACACACACACACACACACACAAGTTATCATTTGGAATGGGGAGCAAGTTGTTGATCATGACTTGTGGGGACCAGCCTTTCTACAGGTTATGGAGGCATACAAAAAAAGGTGTAAAATGTCCACTGGCCAGTTAGCTCATACACGTCTTTAAATCTCTGCATTGATGAAGTAAAGTGCTGATCATTCGTACTGGGGACCCTGGGGAAAAAAGACTTCATATGGTTCATGGGGACCACATTTAAATCATTTTGCATCATTCACAGAACTTTGTACTGAGGACCATTTAAAAAAAAAAAAAGTTCAAATTAAATATGACATGATCCTAAGACGGGGGTCAGCAACCCACGGCTCTCAGCGCCGCCCTAGTGGCTCCCTGGACCTTTTCCAAAAATGGAAAAAGATGGGGGGAAAATATATTGTTTTAATAATGTTTCTGTAGGTCAGCGTTTCTCAAAGTGTGGGGCGCGCCCCACTGGTGGGGAATAGAGACATGACAGGTGGGGCGCGAGGAACGGGAGGAAATTTCACTTTAAATTTTTTTTTTTAATTATTATATTCTTAGATTTTTTTTTTTTACTATGCTTTCATTTTCTATACACACTGTAAATCACTTTGTGATTCTGTCTGTGAAATCCGCTATATAAATAAATGGAAATTACCGGTACTTATTTTTACTGTAGGCTTTATATTTCTCGGTACGAGCGAAAGTTTGACAGACATAGCAACAGTAACTAATGGGGGCGGGGCTAAGCGGAACAAACTTTCGCGCGGATGGGTAGCAGGCTAATGTGTGGATCACAATTACACAAATATATACATTTGTGACTCGCACCTCAAAGGTCGTCGAGCCAGAGCCAGAGCCTGCAGAGAAACAAAAATGTGACGGGCACACACTGTGTCATTCACCGGGAAGCACTCGCGTCAAGGCAGCTCAGCCCCGAACTCAATGAGGTTTTAACATGTTGTGAGCGCGGTAAATTTGATCAAAACACGACCACTGAAAGCGCGACTGTTCTCTGCACTGTGTGAGGAAATGGGAGATGATCATACAGCCGTGCTGTTTCACAGTGAAGCAAGGTGGCTCTCCTGGGGGAAAGTGCTGTCACTTGCCCTGTCTTGCCAAATGCATAGCTCCTCCTTTTTTTTTTGCAAAGATTGCAAAGTGGCACTTTTATTGTATTTATTATTGAACTTGATGCAAGTTATAACACTTTTTTTGATTTATTATTGAACTTGATGCAAGTTATAACACTTTTGTTTTATTTATTATTGAACTTGATGCAAGTTATTTGATTTATTATTGAACTCGATGCAAGTTATAACACTTTTATTTGATTTATTATTGAACTTGATGCAAGTTATAACACTTTTATTTGATTTATTATTGAACTTGATGCAAGTTATAACACTTTTTTTTATTATTGAACTTGATGCAAGTTATAACACTTTTTTTGATTTATTATTGAACTTGATGCAAGTTATTTGATTTATTATTGAACTTGATGCAAGTTATAACACTTTTTTTGATTTATTATTGAACGTGATGCAAGTTATAACACTTTTTGATTTATTATTGAACTTGATGCAAGTTATAACACTTTTTTGATTTATTATTGAACTTGATGCAAGTTATAACACTTGTTTTGATTTATTATTGAACTTGATGCAAGTTATAACACTTTTATTTAATTTATTATTGAACTCGATGCAAGTTATAACACTTTTTTTGAATTATTATTGAACTTGATGCAAGTTATAACACTTTTGTTTTATTTATTATTGAACTTGATGGAAGTTATTTTATTTATTATTGAACTTGATGCAAGTTATACCACAACTGCACAGTTATTTTATTTATTATTGAACTTAATGTTATTTTATGTTATTGAGTTCGAATGTATACAACTTGATGTTCAAAAAATTGAAAATGTTAAAGCTTGGCATTAGCGCTCTGTTGGGGCGATGGGGGCAGGTGGGGCTTGAAAACTCCTCCTTGTCCATTGTGGGGGATGACAAAAAAAGTTTGAGAACCACTGCTGTAGGAGGACACACATGACACAAACCTGCTCCCCTCACCTCCCAGGGGGTGATCAAGGGTGATGGGTCAAATGCAGAGAATAATTTCGCCACACCCAGTGTGTGTGTGTGACAATCATTGGTACTTTAACTTTAACTTAATTGTTAGAAAGCCCACTGTTTAATATGTTTGTGTTTATGCTTCACTGATGACAGTATTTGGCCAGCGCCATTTTGTCCTACTAATTTTGGTGGTCCTTGAACTCACCGTAGTTGGTTTACGTGTACAACTTTCTCCGTCGCTGCCACAAAAAGACATTTTTTTATACCACTCCTTTTTGTCTCATTTTGTCCACCAAACGTTTTATGCTGTGCGTGAATGCACAAAGGTGAGCTTTGTTGATGTTATTGACTTTCGCGGAGTGCTAATAATCCATGCTTACATGCTATTTAGGCTCGCTGTGTGTACATTTTGCATCATTATGCCTCAGTTGTAGGTATATTTGAGTTCATTTAATTTCCTTTACTTTTGTCCTGTATTTAATTTATATTTGCATGTCTCATGACACATTACCTGTTCCCTCCGGGTACTCCGGCTTCCTCCCACCTCCAAAGACATGCACCTGGGGATAGGCCCCTCCCACCTCCAAAGACATGCACCTGGGGATAGGCCCCGCCCACCTCCAAAGACATGCACCTGGGGATAGGTTGATTGGCAACACTAAATTGGCCCTAGTGTGTGAATGTGAGTGTGAATGTTGTCTGTCTATCTGTGTTGGCCCTGCGATGAGGTGGCGACTTGTCCAGGGTGTACACCGCCTTCCGCCCGAATGCAGCCGAAATAGGCTCCAGCACCCCCCGTGACCCCAAAAGGGACAAGCGGTAGAAAATGGATGGATGGATGGATATTGGCAGCATTTCTGATTGTGTGCCATGTTGTTCCAGACCACAGCAAACGTTACCCAGCTTGCAAAGATTGTAATAAATCCATTAGAAGAAGACAGCCTGTCCTTTCCTTAACTTGGGCACACACATTTATACCTTTGGCAGTTTTAAGCCAATCATTTTCATGAGTTATCTAACCCTTTGAGACACTTACTTAATGTGTTGCCTTCATTATAACACTTACATAAGGCTTTTAACTTTTTGCGGCTCCAGACAGATTATTTTTTTGTATTTTTGGTCCAATATGGCTCTTTCAACATGTTAGGTTGCCGACCCCTGTCCTAAGAATAAGCACTACTATTTTTTTGTCATAAAGAAATAGAATCATGTGTGCTTACGGACTGTATCCCTGCAGACTGTATTGATTTATATTGATATATAATGTATATATTGTGTTTTTTATGTTGATTTAATAAAAATAAATATGTTTATTTCTTGTGCGGCCCGGTACTAATCGGTCCAGTACCGAGCTGCGGCCCGGTGGTTGGGGACCACTGCTTTAGGGGACCTGTTTTTTTGTCCCCATACCGTCAGAGGTCCCCTAAAGGTGACTGTGTTAACAGAGCGATGTCCCCACACAATAGGGTTTCAAATCTATATCCAGTATTTATTGCAGCCTCTTGCCATATATATATATATATATATATATATATATATATATATATATATATATATATATATTAGGGATGTCCCGATCCGATATTTGGATCGGATCGGCTGCCGATATTTGCCAAAAATTGCGTATCGGCAAGGCATGGGAAAATGCCGATCCAGATCCAGTTTTAAAAAAAACTCCGGTCCGTGTTTTCCAACGCACCGATTTAAATAATACATTCCACTTTTCTGCTGCTCTGTAATTTCCGTTCCGCATTTTCCAGCACACCTTCAACACATCCACAGGTCTGTGAATTCTCACGCAGTTGCTTTTAGCTGCTGGCATTACACGACAGGCTCTTCTCACTCTTTCCTGTGTCTCCCTCTCACAGACAGCAAGTGCACCTTCTTACACACATCACATACTGTCACGTCATACTGTCACGTCATACGTCACATACGTATACGTCCTCCCCGAGCAGAGAGGTAGCAGCATGGCTAACGTTAGCTGTGATGCTAGCGCAGCCGTGCGAGCAACGCTCCCTCTAAGGTGCTCGCCTGTGCAATTGCGCACTGTTTAAGCGTCCTCTGCGCATAGCAAATCTATGCCACGCACAAACTCAAATAAAAAAATAAGCGCATAACAATTTTCGACACACGGACACGAAAGAGAAAACAGTTTTCGTCATCATTGTTCAAATATTGTGACGTCTGTCGAGACGCTTATCTCCACTCGGTGCCACACGTCCACACCATCAAAATGCCGAGGCAAAAATTTCCACATCAACACCGTATGAAAAAATTTGTGATTTTTTTTAGTTGTGATTTCCTTCTCTGCATGAAAGTTTAAAAGTAGCATATATTAATGCAGTATGAAGAAGAATGTTTTAATGTAGACATGCAAGCCTTGAAAGAAAATGTTGAAAATCAAGACTACATTTCCTGCAAATGGGTGCATTTCTACCCTATATTTTAACTTTAGATTTATTCTCATATCAAACTCTTTTGGCTGTCTTTTTGACACTTACATCCGGCGCCCCCCTCCACACCCTGGATTATAAATAATGTAAATAATTCAATGTGATTATCTTGTGTGATGACTGTATTATGATGATAGTATATATCTGATAGTATATATCTGTATCATGAATCAATTTAGGTGGACTTAAACAAGTTGAAAAACTTATTGGGGTGTTACCATTTAGTGGTCAATTGTACGGAATATGTACTTCACTGTGCAACCTACTAATAAAAGTCTCAATCAATCAATCAAAACACATAGAATCATCATACTGCTGTGATTATATGCATCAAGTGTTCATTCAAGGCTAAGGCAAAATATCGAGATATATATCGTGTATCGCAATATGGCCTTAAAATATCGCAATATTAAAAAAAGGCCATATCGCCCAGCCCTAGTTCAATGATGCCATTTCTGTTTGTCATGTATAATTTTGTCTATTTTGTGTTTATCCTTGAATAAACAGGTCAGTTTCTTGTTACCAACCATTGTGTATTATTCAAACTCCCCTAATTCAGCTGGCTAGTTGTTATCAAGAGTACTAAAACCCTTTTCAACATGATTCTGACAACTAAGTAGGCTAAATAACTTTAAACTTTAATACATGCTCGGATAGGCCAGTATCGGTCAGTATCGGTATCGGATCAGAAATGCAAAAACAATATCGGTATCGGATCGGAAGTGCAAAAACCTGGATCGGGACATCCCTAATATATATACATATTAGAGATGCGCGGTTTGCGGACACAACCGCGGAGTCCGCGGATTATCCGCGGTTCGGGCGGTTGAAATAAAAAAAAATTGATTTTAAATAGATTCAGGCGGAAATATATATACATAGTTAAATGTTGTTACCCACATACGAAAAACGAGCAGGCACCTGCAGCATATGCCACAACAGAAGAAGAAAAAAAAAAGAGATGGACACTTTTACGGAGCGGAGAAGGGACGCCTCTCCGGGGTCCGGGACCGAGGTCCCTTCCCCCGAGAGGGCCCCACCGGGAGCCGTAGCTGAGGCGATCCGCGAGAAGGGCCCGACGCACGTCCAGGGTCACCACCGCGCCCACCGCACCGACACCCCGCCTCGTCCGCCTTCGCCGCGGCCGGCGTCACGCGCAGCAGGTAAGCAGCTTACCTGCCCGCCACCCCCGTGGCCGGGGGCTCGTAACAGGGGTCACTCCGCGCGCTCCTCCCGCGCAGCTTACCTGCCCGCCACCCCCGTGGCCGGGGGCGCGTAACAGGGGTCACTCCGCGCGCAGTGCGCTCACGAAAGGGGTGGGGCTCACCCTGGTGAGCCGAGTGGGCCACTTTTGGTAAGCAGAACTGGTTGCTGCGGGATGAACCGAACGCCGGGTTAAAGCGCCCGATGCCGACGCTCATCAGACCCCAGAAAAGGTGTTGGTTGATATAGACAGCAGGACGGTGGCCATGGAAGTCGGAACCCGCTAAGGAGTGTGTAACAACCCACCTGCCGAATCAACTAGCCCTGAAAATGGATGGCGCTGGAGCGTCGGGCCCATACCCGGCCGTCGCCGGCAGCGAGAGCCGCGAGGGCTAGGCCGCGACGAGTAGGATGGCCGCCGCGGTGCGCGCTGAAGCCTCGGGCGCGAGCCCGGGTGGAGCCGCCGCGGGTGCGAGGGACATCGCACCTCCACGCGCTTGGAGGTGCGCTCAGCGCGGCTCCCAGACGATTGCGCACTGGTGTGCGTCTGGGCCGTGACAGCGTGGCACGCATTGAATGTCTCTGCTGCATTGGATCAGTCTCCTTTCTTTAACAGGCAAAAGCTTTATAACCTCACTAATGCCTTGCATCGTCTATATTAGATATATAACAACGGGCGGGTGGAGTTTTGATTAAATGTTAATTCGGGTGGATGCGGATGGTTGACGACTTTTGTGATGCGGTTGCGGATGAAATAATTGCCTATCCGCACATCTCTAATATATATATATATATATATATATATATATACATATATCACAATTTATTATTTGCTATGTAAATGATAATAAAAACATTTACAAAGACTCCTAATTTAGCGTAACATCCATCCATCCATCCATCCATTTCCTACCGCTTGTCCCTCATGGGGTCGCAATATGTGGTCAATTCCACTTGTGTTATTTCCTCAAAATGATTATTAATCTACTTGCTAAATTACTTGTTACTTTCTGTTGTAACTAGTTTACTTTATCATTTCTTCAACCAGTGGTCAACAAAATAAACAAACATTTTTTACATAAACTAACAGTTTTTACATTCAGAAATTGACAATCTTACAGACCGAACGGGTGTAGGCTGTGTAATAAGGCGGTATAGCTCGGTCGGTAGAGTGGCCGTGCCAGCAACTCGAGGGTTCCTGGTTCGATCCCCAAGACACTTTACCCACCTGCTCCCAGTTCCACCCACACTGCTTTAAATGTAACTCAGATATTGGGTTTTACTATGTAAAAGCGCTTTATGAGTCACTAGAGAAAAGCGCTATATAAATATAATTCACTTCACTAGGCTGAAGTTGAGCACTTATTTGGCCTAACCCTATACAAACAATCTCAAATACAAGATGAGCTTCATAGAAATATGACAACATAAACACTGTTCAATTAAATAGACAGTAAAGACATGTGAAATATTCTTGTACATTATACTTCCATTATTATATACTGTATATCCCACATTTAGAAATAATCATCAACATGCACACCCAGGATATAACCACAGTATTAAAAGCTCTAAATTGACATGATTGATGTCATATATGGCGAGCCTAGTCGACAAGAAGACGGCTAATGTTCTTCCCATGGCTGCTCACCTTGTCCATTCCTGGTGAAGACGCACGACGCGATGCCACTGATGTCCTCCTTACGAATGCAGTCGTAGCGTACCTAAAACACAACAAGTATGGGTTTACATAAGTGTATAACCAGAGGTGTTTACATAAGTCAGGGGTCGGCAACATTTACCAGTCATAGAGCCATTTTGACCAGTTTCACAAATTAAAGAAAACAATGGGAGCCGACTTGCTCACGTAAGTGACAGCAAGGCATACTTGGTCAACAACCACACAGGTTACACTGACGGTGGCGGTATACAAAAATTTAACACTCTTACTAATAATGCGCCACACTGTGAACCCACATCAAACAAGAATGACAAACACATTTCGGGAGAACATCTGCATTGTAACACAACATAATCAACAGAACAAATACCCAGAATCCCATGCAGCCCTGACCCTGATATTTGTTTTAATTTATTTAGGTATGTTTGTGTTTGAAAATACTTAATGGTTCATAAATACATAAAATATGCTTAATAATCAAGAGTTAAACCGGCTTATATTTTGATACTCATTCATTTAGAGACTGTAAATGACATCTGTGACGCCCTCTATGGTTGTGCTAAAAACGACAAAGACATGCCAGCATATATATAACAGATATTCTCACAGTTGTATACTCATTTGACAAATAGTCATTGATTTATGGGCAATTAGTTTCCCCAAAAATACATTTTGCTTACTACGGACATATTTTTCAACTAATCTTACCCAAATTTCACAAAGTCCCCTGGCAAACGTTGTATGGGGCTTCGGCTTGCTCACGTAAGTGACAGCAAGGCATACTTGGTCAACAACCACACAGGTTACACTGACGGTGGCGGTATAAAAAACTTTAACACTCTTACTAATAATGCGCCACACTGTGAACCCACACCAAACAAGAAAGACAAACACATTTCGGGAGAACATCTGCATTGTAACACAACATAAACACAACAGAACAAATACCCAGAATCCCATGCAGCCCTGACCCTCATATTTGTTTTCATTTATTTAGGTATGTTTGTGTTTGAAAATACTTAATGGTTCATAAATACATAAAATATGCTTAATAATCAAGAGTTAAACCGGCTTATATTTTGATACTCATTCATTTAGAGACTGTAAATGACATCTGTGACGCCCTCTATGGTTGTGCTAAAAACGACAAAGACATGCCAGCATATATATAACAGATAGTCTCACAGTTGTATACTCATTTGACAAATAGTCATTGATTTATGGGCAATTAGTTTCCCCAAAAATACATTTTGCTTACTACGGACATATTTTTCAACTAATCTTACCCAAATTTCACAAAGTCCCCTGTGCCGGCCCAGGCAAACGTTGTATGGGGCTTCGGCTTGCTCACGTAAGTGACAGCAAGGCATACTTGGTCAACAACCACACAGGTTACACTGACGGTGGCGGTATAAAAAACTTTAACACTCTTACTAATAATGCGCCACACTGTGAACCCGCACCAAACAAGAATGACAAACACATTTCGGGAGAACATCTGCATTGTAACACAACATAAACAACAGAACAAATACCCAGAATCCCATGCAGCCCTGACCCTGATATTTGTTTTCATTTATTTAGGTATGTTTGTGTTTGAAAATACTTAATGGTTCATAAATACATAAAATATGCTTAATAATCAAGAGTTAAACCAGCTTATATTTTGATACTCATTCATTTAGTGACTGTAAATGACATCTGTGACGCCCTCTATGGTTGTGCTAAAAACGACAAAGACATGCCAGCATATATATAACAGATATTCTCACAGTTGTATACTCATTTGACAAATAGTCATTGATTTATGGGCAATTAGTTTCCCCAAAAATACATTTTGCTTACTACGGACATATTTTTCAACTAATCTTACCCAAATTTCACAAAGTCCCCTGGCAAACGTTGTATGGGGCTTCGGCTTGCTCAGGTACGTGACAGCAAGGCATACTTGGTCAACAACCACACAGGTTACACTGACGGTGGCGGTATAAAAAACTTTAACACTCTTACTAATAATGCGCCACACTGTGAACCCACACCAAACAAGAATGACAAACACATTTCGGGAAAAACATCTGCATTGTAACACAACATAAACACAACAGAACAAATACCCAGAATCCCATGCAGCCCTGACCCTGATATTTGTTTTCATTTATTTAGGTATGTTTGTGTTTGAAAATACAATGGTTCATAAATACATAAAATATGCTTAATAATCAAAAACAAAAATGAAGAGTTAAACCGGCTTATATTTTGATACTCATTCATTTAGAGACTGTAAATGACATCTGTGACGCCCTCTATGGTTGTGCTAAAAACGACAAAGACATGCCAGCATATATATAACAGATATTCTCACAGTTGTATCCTCATTTGACAAATAGTCATTGATTTATGGGCAATTAGTTTCCCCAGAAATACATTTTGCTTACTACGGACATATTTTTCAACTAAACTTACCCAAATTTCACAAAGTCCCCTGGCAAACGTTGTATGGGGCTTCTGCTTGCTCACGTAAGTGACAGCAAGGCATACTTGGTCAACAACCACACAGGTTACACTGACGGTGGCGGTATAAAAAAACTTTAACACTCTTACTAATAATGCGCCACACTGTGAACCCACATCAAACAAGAATGACAAAACACATTTCGGGAGAACATCTGCATTGTAACACAACATAAACAACAGAACAAATACCCAGAATCCCATGCAGCCCTGACCCTGATATTTGTTTTCATTTATTTAGGTATGTTTGTGTTTGAAAACACTTAATGGTTCATAAATACATAAAATATGCTTAATAATCAAAAACAAAAATGAAGAGTTAAACCGGCTTATATTTGAAAACTCATTCATTTAGAGACTGTAAATGACATCTGTGACGCCCTCTATGGTTGTGCTAAAAACGACAAAGACATGCCAGCATATATATAACAGATATTCTCACAGTTGTATACTTATTTGACAAATAGTCATTGATTTATGGGCAATTAGTTTCCCCAGAAATACATTTTGCTTACTACGGACATATTTTTCAACTAATCTTACCCAAATTTCACAAAGTCGTTGTATGGGGCTTCGGCTTGCTCACGTAAGTGACAGCAAGGCATACTTGGTCAACAGCCACACAGGTTACACTGACGGTGGCGGTATAAAAAAACTTTAACACTCTTACTAATAATGCGCCACACTGTGAACCCACATCAAACAAGAATGACAAAACACATTTCGGGAGAACATCTGCATTGTAACACAACATAAACACAACAGAACAAATACCCAGAATCCCATGCAGCCCTGACTCTTCCGGGCTACATTGTACACCCCTGCTACCAAACCCCGCCCACCTCAACTGACGCACAGAGGTGGGGGAGGGGGGGCTTGATGTGTGAGGGAGCAGGGTTGGGGTGGGGGCGGGGTTTGGTGGTAGCAGGGGTGTATAATGTAGCCCGGAAGAGTCAGGGCTGAATGGGATTCTGGGTATTTGTTCTGTTGTGTTTATGTTGTGCTAAGGTGCTGATGTTCTTATTATTATTGTTAGGGTGAAAATCGGAGAATATTAATCCCGGGAGTTTTCTGCGAGAGGCACCAAAATCCGGAAATCTCCCAGGAAAATCGGGAGGGTCGTCAAATATGCAGCTGAGCCGCATCAGAGTGATCAAAGAGCCGCATGCGGCTGCGGAGCCGCGGGTTGCCGACCCCTGACATAAGTGTATAACCAGAGGTGTTTACATAAGTTAAAGTTAAAGTTAAAGTGTATAACCAGAGTGGTTTCTAATCAGTGTCAAAAACCAATGATATTAACAGCTGTGGCTGTAGGAAACCTCTTGATTAGGGATGGTAATTGCAAATTGTTCAGAACCGGTTCCCATCGTATCAAATCCTTTAGAATCGCTCGCCATTTTTCCCCCAAACGGTCACCTTATCTGTCCCTCCGCGTGGGATGACGTCATTACGTGACGTGCGTGGCGACGTCCGATCACAAAAAGATCAAAGCGGCGTGACTTGGAAGTTGTAGAAATGATTGGAAACTCAAGACAGCCATGACATTATGTTTGTGAGGAGGCGTGGCCTGCGGTACTGCAGCGAAGCGGGGCGCGCCGGGGCCGGCTCCGAGATGGGCGACAGGTGCGTAGATTAGGGATGTCCCGATCCAGGTTTTTGCACTTCCGATCCGATACCGATATTGTTTTTGCATTTCCGATCCGATACCGATACTGACCGATACTGGCCTATCCGAGCATGTATTAAAGTTTAAAGTTATTTAGCCTACTTAGTTGTCGGAATCATGTTGAAAAGGGTTTTAGTACTCTTGATAACAACTAGCCAGCTGAATTAGGGGAGTTTGAATAATACACAATGGTTGGTAACAAGAAACTGACCTGTTTATTCAAGGATAAACACAAAATAGACAAAATGATACATGACAAACAGAAATGGCATCATTGAACTAGGGCTGGGAGATATGGCCTTTTTTTAATATTGCGATATTTTAAGGCCATATTGCGATACACGATATATATCTCGATATTTTGCCTTAGCCTTGAATGAACACTTGATGCATATAATCACAGCAGTATGATGATTCTATGTGTTTTGATTGATTGATTGAGACTTTTATTAGTAGGTTGCACAGTGAAGTACATATTCCGTACAATTGACCACTAAATGGTAACACCCCAATAAGTTTTTCAACTTGTTTAAGTCGGGGTCCACTTAAATTGATTCATGATACAGATATATACTATCAGATATATACTATCATCATAATACAGTCATCACACAAGATAATCACATTGAATTATTTACATTATTTATAATCCAGGGTGTGGAGGGGGGCGCCGGATGTAAGTGTCAAAAAGACAGCCAAAAGAGTTTGATATGAGAATAAATCTAAAGTTAAAATATAGGGTAGAAATGCACCCATTTGCAGGAAATGTAGTCTTGATTTTCAACATTTTCTTTGAAGGCTTGCATGTCTACATTAAAACATTCTTCTTCATACTGCATTAATATATGCTACTTTTAAACTTTCATGCAGAGAAGGAAATCACAACAAAAAAAATCACTAATTTTTTCATACGGTGTTGATGTGGACATTTTTGCCTCAGCATTTTGATGGTGTGGACGTGTGGCACCGAATGGAGATAAGCGTCTCGACAGACGTCACAATATTTGAACAATGATGACGAAAACTGTTTTCTCTGTCGTGTCCGTGTGTCAAAAATTGTTATGCGCTTATTTTTTTATTTGATTTTGTGCGTGGCATAGATTTGCTATGCGCAGAGGACGCTTAAACAGTGCGCAATTGCACAGGCGAGCACCTTAGAGGGAGCGTTGCTCGCACGGCTGCGCTAGCATCACAGCTAACGTTAGCCATGCTGCTACCTCTCTGCTGGGAGAGGACGTATACGTATGTGACGTATGACGTGACAGTATGTGACGTATGACGTGACAGTATGTGACGTATGACGTGACAGTATGTGACGTATGACGTGACAGTATGTGACGTATGACGTGACAGTATGTGATGTGTGTAAGAAGGTGCGCTTGCTGTCTGTGAGAGGGAGACACATACACACTATGTAGGGGGAAGCAATATGAAGGGATTTCTGTTTTCTTTCATGTATGGTAATCAACGGAAAGATATTATTCTAACCCAAGGACTTCAAAGCGGAGAGAAGGCAGGATCTGCCCAATTTCCAGACGACCTCTTTTTGAACCTCCTTTTTGAAATATTTTACGAACTCCATCCATCCATCCATCCATCTTCTACCCCTTGTCCCTTCTTTTTGAACTATTTTATAGACCTCTTTTACAAACTCTTTTTTGAACTGACCGTTTCTGTGAACTGTTTACGACCTTTGTCCTTTGGAAGCAGCTGTGGCCATGTGGTCGGGGAGGGTCCAAAATAAAAGAAGGGGGCGTGCAATCTTTTGGCAGAGCGTGCTTGTTGGAATAATTGTTTGTAAGTTATCACAAAAGAAACGTTGTATTATGAATGCTGTCTTTCGAGGCCTAACAAGAGGAAGAAGGCTCGTGAAACGCCACTGTGATTTCAACACGGACAGATGGCAGGATCTGCTCAACTTCCAGAGGAACTCTCTTTGAAGTGTTAAACGAACTCTCTCTGAAGTATTTCACAAACTCTCTTCCAACTATTTGGTAACCGAGGTCAACGCTATTTACGACCCGCTGCCCTCTTGAAGTCCCTGTGGTCAGGAGACGGGAGGGGTTATCCATTGTCCTCCAACACCTGCCCCAGCTGGATCCAGGAAGGAGCCCAAGCCCGAGAAATCCTCTTCTTGGACTTCAATGAGACCGAAAACAATGACTGTTTTACATACTTCCTATTTCTGCTGAGACATGTGTTGGTGCGTGAACATTGAATATCTAAATAAAAGAGAAGACGAAAACCTTCTTCGTCAGAGCGTGGTGCAGGACTGTACAGAGAGTGCAGTGGCCATGTCTCTCCTCAATATTGAGTCCAAATTGAATTCTGTCTCTGTTTGATTCCTTGCCTTTTGTCTTGTTTAATAGATGTCCTCAGTGTTTGAACGTGACAGTGCTGAGATACTGTACAAGGGTACAGTGTACAGACGACTCTCCTCAATATTGAGTCCAAATTGAATTCTGTCTCTGTTTGATTCTTTGCTTCTTGTCTTGTTTAATAGATGTCATCAGTGTTTGAACCTGACAGTGTGCCTCCATTGCTTTTGTAGCTGTTGTTTTGAGGCATGTTAAAAAAAATAATGCACTTTGTGACTTCAATAATAAATATGGCAGTGCCATGTTGGTACTTTTTTTCCATAAATTGAGTTGATTTATTTTGGAAAACCTTGTTACATTGTTTAATGCATCCAGCGGGGCATCACAACAAAATTAGGCATAATAATGTGTTGATTCCACCACTGTATATATCGGTATTGGTTGATATCGGAATCGGTAATTAAGAGTTGGACAATATCGGCAAAAAAGCCATTATCGGACATCTCTAATTAGAAGTATGATTTTACAGGTGAGCACCCTACCTGCGGCCTGAGGCCGGGTATGTTGAAGAGGTGCATGTCGCCCATGTTGGTCAGACACACCAAGGTGTGCTCGCTGTAGTCCTCCTGGGCCGTGGAGCTGAAGACCGCCAGAGCCACCTTCCTCACGCGACAGCCCTCGTGAGCCGTCAGCTTGAACTTGGTCTTGGCGCTCACCTTTGGGAGAGAGAACACCTGAAGAGAGAGAGAAAGAAGATCAATCTGAAAGTGGATGTTTATTATTCTTGGACTTTACCTTGAGTTGTTCCTCTGAGGCAATGAGCACAGAATGAGCGCTGGACATATCGGGAGCGCTCGCCAGGTCCTGTGAGGCTTCATAAGGGTCCGGTAGTGGTTTAGCGCGTCCGTCCAGCACGCAGATGGACACTACGGGGGCTCGGTGCATCAGCTGAATCTCTTTGCCCAGGACCGCCTCCACGCATGCGCTGCTCTCGCCGCCTACTCCCCGCTCAGGGCCGCGCCCGGAGCCCACGCCTGGCACCTCCAGAGCGTAGGCGTACACGCTGCCCGAGTTGGTGCCTGCCCAGAGCGTGGGTCCGTGGTGTGTGCCTGGGACAGACACGCACAAAAGTGACTTGTTACTTTTCTGTCTTGCCTCTGGTGAGGGCGGTCGCATTTTCTTCCGCTCCCTTCTTCTCCCTGCTTGCTCTCTTTGTTTTGTCTTGTCTACACTTTTTTGAAGCCTCTTTCTTTGCGCTGTCCTCCAAATCTAAACATCAGACATGGAAATGATCAGCTGGACTCTCGAGGTTCTGGGGAGCCTGGCTGCCCTGATGGAACCATTGCTGCGGGGTACGTGAGAGACTCCTGGGATGAATGGAGAATCATGTGCCTCTCAGTCCTTTCCATCGAGGACGTGGAAGACATCTACCTATTTGGAACCGTGATCGCGGGGCACCTGCTGATTGGGCTGGGCATTGCTCTGGTGTATCGTCAAATTCGTAAGACGATGGCAGCCACTCAAGGGGCCCAAAGGCTGTTCGTCGCAATGGAAGGTTCGGGCCGGGCTGAGGGATCACAGCCCTGAACTGAATCGCAAGATGGATCACATCATGGAAAAGCTTGTTGAAAGGGAAAAATTGGATATGAGGGCCAGCATGGACGAATAGAACAGACAAGCCATTATAATGTCTGCTCGCGGAAAAACAAAAATCCCAATCTACGATTTGACTACCTCGAATGGCCTTGACGCAGGAGCAGGCTGTTCTGAAAACATCCCCCCGAGGACACCTCGATGATGGACGCTTTTGACCTCTCTCCCTCCTCAACAACACCTGGAGTCAAACTTTTGCTTGCATGCAGAACGGCCCCAGCCCTATGAACACTACATCAACACACCCAAGACAATGGGCGAACACTACATCAACACACCCAAGACAATGGGCATATACACACAAACCCCCTCCCCCACTCCACGCCTTCACCACCGCTTGATTCCCCTTCGGGGTGATGGACGGCTGGCAGCGCTTTATCATGTGCCTCTCAGTCCTTTCCATCGAGGACGTGGAAGACATCTACCTATTTGGAACCGTGATCGTGGGGCACCTGCTGATTGGGCTGGGCATTGCTCTGGTGTATCGTCAAATTCGTAAGACGATGGCAGCCACTCAAGGGGCCCAAAGGCTGTTCATCGCAATGGAAGGTTTGGGCCGGGCTGTGGGATCACAGCCCTGAACTGAATCGCAAGATGGATCACATCATGGAAAAGCTGGTTGAAAGGGAAAAATTGGATATGAGGGCCAGCATGGACGAATAGAACAGACAAGCCATTGTAATGTCTGCTCGCGGAAAAACAAAAATCCTAATCTACGATTTGACTCCCTCGAATGGCCTTGACGCAGGAGCAGGCTGTTCTGAAAACATCCCCCCGAGGACACCTCAATGATAGACGCTTTTGACCTCTCTCCCTCCTCAACAACACCTGGAGTCAAACTTTTGCTTGCATGCAGAACGGCCCCATCCCTATGAACACTACATCAACACACCCAAGACAATGGGCGAACACTACATCAACACACCCAAGACAATGGGCATATACACACACACCCCCTCTCGCACCCCACGCCTTCACCACCGCTTGATTCCCCTTCGGGGTGATGGACGACTGGCAGCGCTTTATCATGTGCCTCTCAGTCCTTTCCATCGAGGACGTGGAAGACATCTACCTATTTGGAACCGTGATCACGGGGCACCTGCTGATTGGGCTGGGCATTGCTCTGGTGTATCGTCAAATTCGTAAGACGATGGCAGCCACTCAAGGGGCCCAAAGGCTGTTCGTCGCAATGGAAGGTTTGGGCCGGGCTGTGGGATCACAGACTGGGGCGATTTCTGAACTGAATCGCAAGATGGATCACATCATGAAAAAGCTGGTTGAAAGGGAAAAATTGGATATGAGGGCCAGCATGGACGAATAGAACAGACAAGCCATTGTAATGTCTGCTCGCGGAAAAACAAAAATCCTAATCTACGATTTGACTCCCTTGAATGGCCTTGATGCAGGCAGGAGCAGGCTGTTCTGAAAACATCCCCCCGAGGACACCTCAATGATGGTCGCTTTTGACCTCTCTCCCTCCTCAACAACACCTGGAGTCAAACTTTTGCTTGCATTCAGAACGGCCCCAGCCCTATGAACACTACATCAACACACCCAAGACAATGGGCGAACACTACATCAACACACCCAAGACAATGGGCATATACACACACACCCCCTCTCCCACCCCACGCCTTCACCACCGCTTGATTCCCCTTCGGGGTGATGGACGGCTGGCAGCGCTTTATCATGTGCCTCTCAGTCCTTTCCATCGAGGACGTGGAAGACATCTACCTATTTGGAACCGTGATCGCAGGGCACCTGCTGATTGGGCTGGGCATTGCTCTGGTGTATCGTCAAATTCGTAAGACGATGGCAGCCACTCAAGGGGCCCAAAGGCTGTTCGTCGCAATGGAAGGTTTGGGCCGGGCTGTGGGATCACAGACTGGGGCGATTTCTGAACTGAATCGCAAGATGGATCACATCATGGAAAAGCTGGTTGAAAAGGAAAAATTGGATATGAGGGCCAGCATGGACGAATAGAACAGACAAACCATTGTAATGTCTGCTCGCGGAAAAACAAAAATCCCAATCTACGATTTGACTCCCTCGAATGGCCTTGACGCAGGAGCAGGCTGTTCTGAAAACATCCCCCCGAGGACACCTCAATGATGGACGCTTTTGACCTCTCTCCCTCCTCAACAACACCTGGAGTCAAACTTTTGCTTGCATGCAGAACGGCCCCAGCCCTATGAACACTACATCAACACACCCAAGACAATGGGCATATAAATACACACATTAGCTATTCCCCCACCCCACGCCTTCACCACTGCTTGATTCCCCTTCAGGGTGATGGACGGCTGGCAGTGCTTTATAGCAGCAGTCGACCTCCAGGGCCCCAACTCCCTCCCCCTCCTCTGTTGTGAGTTGTCGTGATTATATGTAACATGTTTATGTGTGCATGGCATGGAGATGGACATACCATCACGTAGGAAGGTGTCAGCGAAGCAGAGGCATCGAACAACTCCCGATAAAGAGTCGTCTGCTGACCGTGGCTCAATTCTCCGCTGGATGGGAGCCACGTCCTCTTGCTCAGCTAAGGCAGCGTTGGCCTCCTGGACCTTGACAGCAAGGACACATGGAAGTCACAAAACAGAAGAATCACCAGATTCATCATTCCCAGACAGACCTTGCTGGTGGGCGTAGTGATGGGGCGTTTCTTCCCAGACACTCTGCTCTTACGGATACGCCTGAAGCTCTGCCGTAAAGATTTTTTTAAGGATTTGACTCTGGACAGGGGACCCTCCATAGCGAGGGAGTCATTAGGGTGGAGGGTACATCTGGAAGGAACATAAAGGGGTTAGCACAATGTTTCGTGTAGATGTGCATTTTTTTTCACATCGTACCTGGCCAAGACAGCATTTCTCCTGTGGTAGTCGAAGAGACCAAAGCCATGACTGGTCCCAAAGGCGATGAGGTTCCACTCGGCGTGCAGTGCCACGGCTGTGACCGACGCAGGCGGCATGCATTGCACCAGCACCTGAGGCTGAAAACCTGGCGGAAAGGGGGCGGGTTTGAGGCGCGGATCCAGTCGGTCGTGGCCTTTCCACGTGAAGCCCTCCCGGTCCTGCAGCAGATCAACCACGGAGACATCTACCGTGTGGTCGGAGGACTCGTCGTTCAAACCTAGCACTATCACCTGAGGGAGGAGGAAAAACACGCAGGCTCACTTTGTGATCAAGGCATAGAAAATATGAAATATGTCTAACTTATCTAAACCATCCATCTTTTTTCGCTTATCCGAGGCGGGATCGCAGATAAGCCCAAGTCAGGGCTTCCCTGCAGCCTAAGCAGGGAAGCCCTGACTTCCCTCTCCCCAGCCACTTTGTCCAGCTCCTCCCGGGGGATCCCGAGGCGTTCCCAGGCCAGCCGGGAGACATAGTCAATTGTCAATTGCACACGCTGTCTTAGTAGATCACAAGCAACACGCCCACTAATATTGCTCATGCAATTTCATAGTTTGCACATGCTGTTTAGACCCTGGTATTTGTATCTATGAAACAATAAATATTTGATACCTGTTTGTATGAGGAAGCAGTGCCTGGGGAATCTGTAGTGGGCTCTCCTATTTCTGGGGCTGAGGTTGCTGAGGTAGTTAAAAAGCTCCTCGGTGGCAAGGCCCCGGGGGTGGATGAGATCCGCCCGGAGTTCCTTAAGGCTCTGGATGCTGTGGGGCTGTCTTGGTTGACAAGACTCTGCAGCATCGCGTGGACATCGGGGGCGGTACCTCTGGATTGGCAGACCGGGGTGGTGGTTCCTCTCTTTAAGAAGGGGAACCGGAGGGTGTGTTCTAACTATCAAGGGATCACACTCCTCAGCCTTCCCGGTAAGGTCTATTCAGGTGTACTGGAGAGGAGGCTACCTCGGATTCAGGAGGAACAGTGTGGTTTTCGTCCTGGTCGTGGAACTGTGGACCAGCTCTATACTCTCGGCAGGGTCCTTGAGGGTGCATGGGAGTTTGCCCAACCAGTCTACATAAGCTTTGTGGACTTGGAGAAGGCATTCGACCGTGTCCCTCGGGAAGTCCTGTGGGGAGTGCTCAGAGAGTATGGGGTGTCGGACTGTCTGATTTTGGCGGTCCGCTCCCTGTATGATCAGTGCCAGAGCTTGGTCCGCATTGCCGGCAGTAAGTCGGACACGTTTCCAGTGAGGGTTGGACTCCGCCAAGGCTGCCCTTTGTCACCGATTCTGTTCATAACTTTTATGGACAGAATTTCTAGGCGCAGTCAAGGCGTTGAGGGGATCCGGTTTGGTGGCTGCAGGATTAGGTCTCTGCTTTTTGCAGATGATGTGGTCCTGATGGCTTCATCTGGCCAGGATCTTCAGCTCTCACTGGATCGGTTCGTAGCCGAGTGTGAAGCGACTGGGATGAGAATCAGCACCTCCAAGTCCGAGTCCATGGTTCTCGCCCGGAAAAGGGTGGAGTGTCATCTCTGGGTTGGGGAGGAGATCCTGCCCCAAGTGGAGGAGTTCAAGTACCTCGGAGTCTTGTTCACGAGTGAGGGAAGAGTGGATGGTGAGATCGACAGGCGGATCGGTGCAGCATCTTCAGTAATGCGGACGCTGTATCGATCCGTTGTGGTGAAGAAGGAGCTGAGCTGGAAGGCAAAGCTCTCGATTTACCGGTCGATCTACGTTCCCATCCTCACCTATGGTCATGAGCTTTGGGTTATGACCGAAAGGACAAGATCACGGGTACTGAAATGAGTTTCCTCCGCCGGGTGGCGGGTCTCTCCCTTAGAGATAGGGTGAGAAGCTCTGCCATCCAGGAGGAGCTCAAAGTAAAGCCGCTGCTCCTCCACATGGAGAGGAGCCAGATGAGGTGGTTCGGGCATCTGGTCAGGATGCCACCCGAACGCCTCCCTAGGGAGGTGTTTCGGGCACGTCCAACCGGTAGGAGGCCACGGGGAAGACCCAGGACACGCCGGGAAGACTATCTCTCCCGGCTGGCCTGGGAACGCCTCGGGATCCCCCGGGAGGAGCTGGACGAAGTGGCTGGGGAGAGGGAAGTCTGGGATTCCCTGCTTAGGCTGCTGCCCCCGCGACCCGACCTCGGATAAGCGGAAAAAGATGAATGGATGGATGGATGGAAGGTCATGGAGGATGATACAGAGAGCCTCCTCTCTGTGCACTTCAAAACAGGCTTTGCCACGCGTCTTAAAAGAAAGGCCGCTGCCCTGCTAACTAGCCGTCTGTATGCAACAGATCTTATCTTTTTCAGCATTTCTTTGTGCATTTTGATTTGTCAAATGTCATTTTATTAAGAGTAAAACATAACATACCTGCCCCGCAGTCCCTGCCACCACCAGCTTGTTGCTGTACTTGCACAGGCTGATCTTCTGGATGCCCAGCCGGGGGTCATCACTGTACGGGTCAAAGCAGCCCACCTAGGCACAGGGAGATATCACATTGTTGAAATATAGACTGTATCAATGCAACACTTCTTGACATGAACACTTGTTGTAGAAGGCCGGTCACACTCAAGTGCACATCCAGCTAGATTGTAAGTACACAGTTGATGAGATTGAGGAAATAGTTACAAAAGGAAGGCCACACTAAGTCCTTTAACCAGGGGCGTCACTAGCTTTTAAGGACAGGGGGAGCTTTGCCCCCAGGAGATGCACAGGATGCGAGCGAATGTTACGCACGAGCACAAAACTTCACAAACAGCTAACAAAGACTTAGAAATTATTCATTGTTATTATTATTTTTTTTTTTAAATGCACGGGACAAAATGAAATGATTCCCGGGACGATGGCTTTTAACCATATATTTTCTTTTTCTTTTTATGTTTTTGTTCATTTTACATTTTATATTAAATGTCTTGGTTTTTCCTCCCTCTGAAAATCCTATTAAATGTTTAACAAGCCATCCTATAATAATAAAACAGCTATTAATGTAACAATTCAATAAAACAAATATATTTAATGATGTTTTTTTCATTATTTTAACAATAGGCTTATGTATATTACTTTATATAGATTCTACAAGAAACACAAAACTTAAAAAATAAATGATTTACAATTGCACACACAAGGTTTTGTGCAGCTTCACTCATTGTAAAGGAAGATAATGTGCTTCGTACACCTGCAGGACCGCAAGCAAGGTCGCAGAGAAAATGCGGGCTGGAAATTGAGTGATGTGGGCATTTTCTATATGAACAAGTGGAATAGATTGGATACCGACGCACGAAAGGGGCTCTCTACCATACGCTACAAAGTGAGGGGAAACTGAGTGAATAATAACAGGTTATATGATTATTTATTTAAACTCATATTTGGGCCACTTTATAATGAATATGTCGGCATTTAATTGTAAAAAAAAAACAAAAAAACACCAAATTATTTAGGGGGGCTTAAGAATATTTTAGGGGGGCTTGAGCCCCCCTAAAATAGGCCTAACAACGCCAATGCCTTTAACCCCTTAAACGAATAACTATTTAGCCTAAGCCCCGTTTCAGCCACACTAAACCAGCGCTTAAGGTTCCCCCTCCTCAGAAACACTTTTACACGGCTAAGTGTGCCGTGTATTTCTTGAATCTCCGGCTCTTAGCTTTGTATGGACTCATTGATGGTTTACAAAGTGAGTTCGGAGAGGAAGTGACGCCAGAAAGAAGGCGCCACAGCCAGCTTCATAACAACTCGGAAGTAAACACTGGAAATATGAAGGCGAGTCATAGAATAGAATAGACTTTATTGTCACCCATCCATCCATTTTCTACCCCTTGTCCCTTTCGGTATATTTGCATATATGCAGTCCCAGTCTGTGGAACGCTCTCCCTGACCACCTGAGGGCACCACAGACTGTGGATGCTTTTAAAAAAGGCATAAAAGCCCTTCTTTTAAAAAAGCCTTTTTTTTCTTTTTTTTTTTACATAAATGCATACTAGTTATAGCTATTTGACTGTTCTAGTTTTTATTTTTATTTATTTATTTATCATCTTTGTATTTATTTTTTAATACACTGTAGCACTTAGAGATTGTTTACTCAATATAAAGTGCTTTTTACAAATAAAATCTATTATTATTATCATTATAACGAGATTAAGGACTCCAACTTAAGGTGCGGTAGTGGAAACAAATATGGAATAAAAAATAAATCACACTTTTGATTAAAAGTTATCGAAAGAGTTTTAATACCGGCTCCGGTTTTGATTTTATGACCCTTCAAAGAGCCGCTGCGCTGATGCTGCTGTTTTTTCAAGAAGGCTGCTTAAAAGCAGGAAGCACCAGCGTGCCCACACAATGCAGACAAGGTAGGTACACTACACAAAAGTATTGGGACAATTCGGACTACAAGTAGACAAAAGTATTGGGACACTTGGGACGAAAACTGAACAAAAATTTTGGGACACTTACACTGGAAAAAAATATTGGGACACTTACGAATACCACTGAACAAAAGTATTGCGACACTTAGGACGAAAACTGGACAAAAGTATTGGGACACTTACACTGGAAAAAAATATTGGGACACTTGGGACGAAAACTGGACAAAAGTATTGGGACACTTACACTGGACAAAAGTATTGGGACACTTATGGCAACTACTTGACAAAAGTATTGGGACACTTAAGACTAAAACTGGACAAAAGTATTGGGACACTTAGGACTACCACTGGACAAAAGTATTGGGACACCTACACTGGCCAAAAGTATTGGGACACTTAAGACTACAACTTGACAAAAGTATTGGGACACTTGGGACTAAAACTTGACAAAAGTATTGGGACACTTAGGACTAGCACCTGCCAAATACGCGGGCCCGACCAACGTTGCTTGCAGCTTTAATTTTTTCTTGTTTTTGAACACTGACTTTTTGCAGTTTGCCTTGCCTAAACAAACACTGTGTGTGTGTGTGTGGACACGGATAAGGTTAGGTGGGATTTACCCTTAGTGTAAACGGGGCCTGAACTTGACTTTTTGCCCCAAATTCTTTCATCCACGGACGTAAAGACATTGATGGACCTCCTAGCCCAGGGGTTGGCAACCCGCGGCTCCGGAGCCGCATGCGGCTCTTTGCTCACTCTGATGCGGCTCAGCTGCACACTTGCCTACCCTCCCGATTTTCCCCGGGAGAGCCTCTCGCATAAAACTACCGGGATTGATTTACTTCGATTTTCACCCTAACAATAATAACAAGGGCGTGTCATGATGATACAGCATTCGGCGTCCTCTACAACCTGTACGAACATAATGTCGGCCCTGTCTTTCGTTGTATGAATTTACTACTTGTACGCGTAAGCGACAGCAAGGCATAGTTGGTCAACAGCCGCACAGGTTACACTGACGGTGGCCGTATAAAATAACTTTAACATTCTTACTAATAATGCGCCACACTTTGAACCAAAACCAAACAAGATTGACAAACACATTTCGGGAGAACATCTGCACCTTAACACAACATAAACACAACAGAACAAATACCCAGAATCCCATGCAGCCCTAACTCTTCCGGGATACATTATACACCCCCCGCCCACCTCAACCGACGCACGGGGGGGGGGGGTTTTGGTGGTAGCAGGGGTGTATAATGTAGCCCGGAAGAGTCAGGGCTGCCACTGATGTCCTCCTTACGAATGCAGTCGTAGCGTACCTAAAACACAACAAGTATGGGTTTACATAAGTGTATAACCAGAGATGTGTACATAAGTCAGGGGTCGGCAACCTTTACCACTCAAAGAGTCATTTTGACCAGTTTCACAAATTAAAGAAAACAATGGGAGCCACAAAAATCTTTTGAAATTTAAAATGAAATAACACTGCATACAAAGTTTTTTTTTTTGCTTTGTGCTATGTATAAACCAAGGGTCTCAGACACTTGATGTGTGAGGGAGCAGGGTTGGGGTGGGGGCGGGGTTTGGTGGTAGCAGGGGTGTGTAATGTAGCCCGGAAGAGTCAGGGCTGCATGGGATTCTGGGTATTTGTTCTGTTGTGTTTATGTTGTGTTAAGGTGCAGATGTTCTCCCGAAATGTGTTTGTCATTCTTGTTTGGTTTTGGTTCAAAGTGTGGCGCATTATTAGTAAGAATGTTAAAGTTATTTTATATGGCCACCGTCAGTCAACAGCCACACAGGTTACACTGACGGTGGCCATATAAAATAACATTCTTACTAATAATGCGCCACACTTTGAACCAAAACCAAACAAGAATGACAAACACATTTCGGGAGAACATCTGCACCACCTTAACACAACATAAACACAACAGAACAAATACCCAGAATCCCATGCAGCCCTGACTCTTCCGGGCTACATAATACACCCCCGCTACCAAACCCTGCCCACATCAACCGACGCACGTTAAAATGCTGCCCCACCACGGCACGTTCGTTAGAATTGTTGTCTTTAATCCCGTAGAATGCTGGAAAAATTGGGAGTTTGACAGACATGACGCTGTCAAGCGCCATTCATGCAAAACTCGGAACCTTTGGTTTATACATAGCACAAAGTTAAAAAAAACAAAAAACGTTGTATGTAGTGTCATTTCGTTTTAAATTCCAAAATAATTTTGTGGCTCCCAGTGTTTTCTTTGATTTGTGAAACTGGCCAAAAATGGCTCTTTGACCCCTGCACTAGCCCTACTTTATATGGCAAACTCACAAACAATGCTCCCTTTCCTCTCACACATACTCGGGGGGGAAAAAACATGTGCATTAATCTGTCTCAGACTCTTTTTCTCCTTTACTCCCACACACACACACACGCACACACACACACACACACACACACAATTCCAACAGAATCCCATGGAAGTAAGAAAAGAACGGGGTCTGGTTTTCATTACTGAGGGCAGAAAAAAGGAAAAGACTCTTCGTCCCATATGACGGCCACATTCCTGAACATGCGGAGCAGTTACCGCGGGAGATACGTGTGTTTGCATGTAGGTGTGTCTCCGTCTAGTGAGAGAAAAGGAAAACACAAAGATAATCATAACCAACCAAAAACATGCTCCGTAGCTTTAATATGGTCCATTCCCACATGAAAAGTACCCAAAGAATAATGTCTGAGCCTCATGTTTAAATATTCATCAAGTGACTCCATCTTCCGTCATTTCCCATCAACACCCGTCAGCAAAACCGCACATCGCTCTTGTTTGCTGAAAAAGCTCATTTGCACAGAGCGCAGACAGACAGTCTTAGACTTCACCATCTACTTCTAATAACAGCAAAAATATGTCCAACCAAGCTGATGGGGAAAATGAGGCCATTGACTGTGTGTGTTCTTGTATTTCTAGCCTTCTTGAGACATGAAGAAGGAAAAGTATCTTCCATATGAGGAGGTGTGAACAAGTGATGACATAAATCATGGTCCCAATAACATTGCATCTAATAGACAATGTCTCATTTGCACCCCCTGCTGGTGACATCTATCAAAAGGAAGGATTTTTCACATTGATGTCCCGATCCAGGTTTTTGCACTTCCGATCCGATACCGATATTGTTTTTGCACTTCCGATCCGATACCGATACTGACCGATACCGATACTGACCGATACTGGCCTATCCGAGCATGTATTAAAGTTTAAAGTTATCTAGCCTACTTAGTTGTCAGAATCATGTTGA
Organism: Nerophis lumbriciformis; assembly: GCF_033978685.3. Classification (NCBI taxonomy): domain Eukaryota; kingdom Metazoa; phylum Chordata; class Actinopteri; order Syngnathiformes; family Syngnathidae; genus Nerophis; species Nerophis lumbriciformis. The sequence continues at coordinate 38,933,820 of NC_084571.2, read as the reverse complement.
AAAGGGTTTTAGTACTCTTGATAACAACTAGCCAGCTGAATTAGGGGAGTTTGAATAATACACAATGGTTGGTAACAAGAAACTGACCTGTTTATTCAAGGATAAACACAAAATAGACAAAAATATACATGACAAACAGAAATGGCATCATTGAACTAGGGCTGGGCGATATGGCCTTTTTTAAATATTGTGATATTTTAAGGCCATATTGCGATACACGATATATATCTCGATATTTTGCCTTAGCCTTGAATGAACACTTGATGCATATAATCACAGCAGTATGATGATTCTATGTGTTTTGATTGATTGATTGAGACTTTTATTAGTAGGTTGCACAGTGAAGTACATATTCCGTACAATTGACCACTAAATGGTAACACCCCAATAAGTTTTTCAACTTGTTTAAGTCGGGGTCCACTTAAATTGATTCATGATACAGATATATACTATCAGATATATACTATCATCATAATACAGTCATCACACAAGATAATCACATTGAATTATTTACATTATTTATAATCCAGGGTGTGGATGTAAGTGTCAAAAAGACAGCCAAAAGAGTTTGATATGAGAATAAATCTAAAGTTAAAATATAGGGTAGAAATGCACCCATTTGCAGGAAATGTAGTCTTGATTTTCAAAATGTTCTTTCAAGGCTTGCATGTCTACATTAAAACATTCTTCTTCATACTGCATTAATATATGCTACTTTTAAACTTTCATGCAGAGAAGGAAATCACAACTAAAAAAAATCACTAATTTTTTCATACGGTGTTGATGTGGAAATTTTTGCCTCTGCATTTTGATGGTGTGGACGTGTGGCACCGAATGGAGATAAGCGTCTCGACAGACGTTACAGTATTTGAACAATGATGACGAAAACTGTTTTCTCTGTCGTGTCCGTGTGTGGAAAATTGTTATGCGCTTATTTTTTTATTTGATTTTGTGCGTGGCATACATTTGCTATGCGCAGAGGACGCTTGAGCAGTGCGCAATTGCACAGGCGAGCACCATAGAGGGAGCGTTGCTCGCACGGCTGCGCTAGCATCACAGCTAGCGTTAGCCATGATGCTACCTCTCTGCTGGGAGAGGGCGTATAAGTATGTGACGTATGACGTGACAGTATGTGACGTATGACGTGACAGTATGTGACGTATGACGTGACAGTATGTGACGTATGTCGTGACAGTATGTGACGTATGACGTGACAGTATGTGACGTATGACGTGACAGTATGTGACGTATGACGTGACAGTATGTGACGTATGACGTGACAGTATGTGACGTATGTCGTGACAGTACGTGACGTATGACGTGACAGTATGTGACGTATGACGTGACAGTATGTGACGTATGACGTGACAGTATGTGACGTATGACGTGACAGTATGTGACGTATGACGTGACAGTATGTGACGTATGACGTGACAGTATGTGACGTGTGTAAGAAGGTGCGCTTGCTGTCTGTGAGAGGGAGACACAGGAAAGAGTGAGAAGAGTCTGTCGTGTAATGCCAGCAGCTAAAAGCAACTGCGTGAGAATCCACAGACCTGTGGATGTGTTGAAGGTGTGCTGGAAAATGCGGAACGAAGTTTTTTTTAAACTGGATCTGGATCGGCATTTTCCCATGCCTTGCCGATACGCAATTTTTGGCAAATATCGGCAGCCGATCCGATCCAAATATCGGATCGGGACATCCCTAACTGGTATGTTAACGTAACATATTATGGTAAGAGTCATTCAAATAACTATAACATATAGAACATGCTATATGTTTACCAAACAATCTGTCACTCCTAATCGCTAAATCCCATGAAATCTTATACGTCTAGTCTCTTACGTGAATGAGATCAATAATATTATTTGATATTTTACGCTAATGTGTTCATCATTTCACACATAAGTTGCTCCTGAGTATAAGTCGCACCCCCGGCCAAACTATGAAAAAAACTGCGACTTATAGTCCGAAAAATACGGTAATGAATGAAAATGAGTAAAATGAAGTGTTAAAGGTTAATACTATTAGTGGACCAGCATCATGTGTGCTTACGGACTGTATCCCTTGCAGACTGTATTGATATATATTGATATATAATGTAGGAACCTACCAGAATATTAATAACAGAAAGAAACAACCCTTTTGTGTGAATGAGTGTAAATGGGGGAGGGAGTTTTTTTTGGGTTGGTGCACTAATTGTAAGTGTATCTTGTGTTTTTATGTTGATTTAATAAAAAAAAAATATATAAAAAAAACGATACCGATAATAAAAAAAACGATACCGATAATTTCCGATATTACATTTTAAAGCATTTATCGGCCTGCCGACATCTCCACTCTCAATCATTGTCTGCTCCATCCTCACCTTCTTGAAGGGAGGCCATTCTTCTTCCTGCTGCATGTCGGGGTCGTTGCTAGGGTCGTCGCTGGGGTCGCAGTCGGTGTGGAAGACGTTGGCCGTTCCTATTTTGTACACCGGCGTGAGGGCCACCCCGGACGCGTCCCAGAAGCGCACGGTGCCATCTTCATGTCTGCAAACACACATTATGTGTCAAGAGTAGACACTGGCATCAAGACTGAAATGTTTCTTTCAAGACAATTCATTCATGACAAACATATCTTTAAACTATCGGTGTGCCTCTTCTTTCAATTGTGGTCTCTTCTAAAATTCTAATGAGCCCAAATGTCTCACTTCCTTAGCTACTCGCCAATCATGTCTCACTATTAGTAAACTGTTGCCATGGTAATCCTGAAAACATTTATTAAAAATTCCCCATTAATAACATCTGAATAGCATCTAATAGACAATGTCTGGTGGTGACATCTATCAAAAAGAGGGTGGTCCCAAAAAGGAGGGATTTTTCAAATTGACTGTCGCTTTTAAAAGTGCTCCCCCTTTGTCAACATATGAAATAACAAGTGTGTGTAAGAAATTGAAATGCGCCCCCTTTAGAATAAATATGTATATAGAGACATGCTGTAATAACGTATAGTAAATAATGAAGATTAAAAAACAATTACAAATAAAAAATGAACTAAAAACAGTCTTTTCCTCACAATGTGTCGACTTTTTTCTTATAAAATTGGGAACAATTTCTCATATTCTGTTTCTGTAATATTGCAATTTTTTGCAAAATGGTGACATTTGTCATACATAATTTTGACTTTTATCACAATATTGCCAGCGTTTTTGCTGTTCTTTTAAAATAGTGACATTTTTTTAGTAAAATTATGACTTTTGTCATAATTTTGCCGAGTAAAATTTCGATTATTATTATAATATTGCCAACATTTTAAAGTTTTCTTGTAAAAATTGTGACTTGTCGAGTAAAATTACGACTCTTCATAAAATTGCCAAAATGTTAAGCTTTTCTTGTAAAACTGCGACTGTTATTGAGTAAAATTCCAACTTTTATCATAACATTGCACAAATGTTTTGACTTGTGTTGAGTAAAATGACCATTTTTATTCTAAAACTGCCAAAATTCGAAGTTTTTCTTGTGAAATTGTGACCTTTTTCTTGTGAAATTCCAACTCTTTTTTTCACAACAAGCTTTTTTTTATATTTGCATAGTATGTATATATTATTAATGTTGTAAATACACATCTTTATATATCTAGAAAGGCTGGTCCTAAAGAGGTAGGCATTTTTCTCAGGTCTCAAGAAGGTAACAAATACAAGAGTGTGTGTGTGTGTGTGTGTGTGAGTGTGTGTGTGTCTGACCCAGATTGTTTTGATGACCACATTGCTCCTGATTTGAGAAAAGACTTCTCAATGAGAGAGGTCCCAATCTCAATTATTATTATTATTAAAAGCAGTCTTTTTCTCACAATGTGTCGACTTCTTTCTTATAAAATTGGGAACAATTTCTCATATTCTTTCTGTTTCTGTAATTTTGCATTTTTTTGCAAAATGGTGACATTTGTCATACATAATTTTGACTTTTATCACAATATTGCCAAAGTTTTTGCTGTTCTTGTAAAATAGTGACTTTTTTTTAGTAAAATTATGACTTTTGTCATAATTTTGCCGAGTAAAATTTAGATTATTATTATAATATTGCCAACATTTTAAAGTTTTCTTATAAAAATTGTGAATTGTTGAGTAAAATTACGACTCTTCATAAAATTGCCAAAATGTTAAGCTTTTCTTGGAAAACTGTTAGAGTCAAATTCCAACTTGGATCATAATACTGCACGAATGTTCAGTTTTTCTTGTAAAATTGTGACTTATTGAGTAAAATTCCAACTTTTATCATAATATCGCACAAATGTTTTGACTTGCGTTGAGTAAAATTACGACTTTTATTATAATACTGCCAAAAGTATTTCTTGTGAAATTGTGACCTTTTTCTTGTGAAATTCATAATGTTGTAAATACACATCTTTATATATCTAGAAAGGGTGGTCTTAAAGAGGTAGGCATTTTTCAGAGGTCTCAAGAATGTAACAATACAAGAACGTGTGTGTGTGTTCTTGTATTTCTGCCCTTCTTGAGACACAAAGAAGGAAAAGTATCTTCCATATGAGGAGGTGTGAACAAGAGATGACATAAATCATGGTCCCAATAACATTGCATCTAATAGACAATGTCTCATTTGCACCCCCTGCTGGTGACATCTATCAAAAAGAGGGTGGTCCCAAAAAGGAGGGATTTTTCAAATTGACTGTGTGTCGCTTTTAAAAGTACTCCCCCTTTGTCAACATATGAAATAACAAGTGTGTGTAAGAAATTGAAATGCGCCCCCTTTAGAATAAATATGTATATAGAGACATACTGTAATAACTTGAAGTAAATGAAGATAAAAAACAATTACAAACAAAAAATAAAAAATGAACTAAAAGCAGTCTTTTCCTCACAATGTGTCGACTTTTTTCTTACAAAATTGGGAACAATTTCTCATATTCTGTTTCTGTAATATTGCAATTTTTTTTTTAGTAAAATTATTACTTTTAATGCAAAATGGTGACATTTTTCATATATAATTTTTACTTTTATCACAATATTGCCAATGTTTTTGCTGTTCTTGTAAAATAGTGACATTTTTTTAGTAAAATTTCGATTATTATAATATTGCCAACATTTTAAAGTTTTCTTATAAAAATTGTGACTCGTCGAGTAAAATTACGACTCTTCATAAAATTGCCAAAATGTTAAGCTTTTCTTGTAAAACTGCGACTGTTATTGAGTAAAATTCCAACTTTTATCATAACATTGCACAAATGTTTTGACTTGTGTTGAGTAAAATGACAATTTTTATTCTAATACTGCCAAAATTCGAAGTTTTTCTTGTGAAATTGTGACCTTTTTCTTGTGAAATTCCAACTCTTTTTTTCACAACAAGCTTTTTTTTATATTTGCATAGTATGTATATATTATTAATGTTGTAAATACACATCTTTATATATCTAGAAAGGGTGGTCCTAAAGAGGGAGGCATTTTTCTCAGGTCTCAAGAAGGTAACAAATACAAGAGTGTGTGTGTGTGTGTGTGTGTGTGTGTGTGTGTGTGTGTGTGTGTGTGTGTGTGTGTGTGTGTGTGTGTGTGTGTGTGTGCGTGTGTGTGTGTGTGTCTGACCCAGATTGTTTTGATGACCACATTGCTCCTGATTTGAGAAAAGACTTCTCAATGAGAGAGGTCCCAATCTCAATTATTATTATTATTAAAAGCAGTCTTTTTCTCACAATGTGTCGACTTTTTTCTTATAAAATTGGGAACAATTTCTCATATTCTGTTTCTGTAATATTGCAATTTTTTGCAAAATGGTGACATTTGTCATACATAATTTTGACTTTTATCACAATATTGCCAAAGTTTTTGCTGTTCTTGTAAAATAGTGACTTTTTTTTAGTAAAATTATGACTTTCGTCATAATTTTGCCGAGTAAAATTCCGATTATTATTATAATATTGCCAACATTTTAAAGTTTTCTTATAAAAATTGTGACTCGTCGAGTAAAATTACGACTCTTCATAAAATTGCCAAAATGTTAAGCTTTTCTTGTAAAACTGTGACTGTTATTGAGTAAAATTCCAACTTTTATCATAACATTGCACAAATGTTTTGACTTGTGTTGAGTAAAATGACCATTTTTATTCTAATACTGCCAAAATTCGAAGTTTTTCTTGTGAAATTGTGACCTTTTTCTTGTGAAATTCCAACTCTTTTTTTCACAACAAGCTTTTTTTTATATTTGCATAGTATGTATATATTATTAATGTTGTAAATACACATCTTTATATATCTAGAAAGGGTGGTCCTAAAGAGGGAGGCATTTTTCTCAGGTCTCAAGAAGGTAACACATACAAGAGTGTGTGTGTGTGTGTGTGTCTGACCCAGATTGTTTTGATGACCACATTGCTCCTGATTTGAGAAAAGACTTCTCAATGAGAGAGGTCCCAATCTCAATTATTATTATTATTAAAAGCAGTCTTTTTCTCACAATGTGTCGACTTTTTTCTTATAAAATTGGGAACAATTTCTCATATTCTGTTTCTGTGATATTGCAATTTTTTGCAAAATGGTGACATTTGTCATACATAATTTTGACTTTTATCACAATATTGCCAACGTTTTTGCTGTTCTTTTAAAATAGTGACATTTTTTTAGTAAAATTATGACTTTTGTCATAATTTTGCCGAGTAAAATTCCGATTATTATTATAATATTGCCAAAATTTTAAAGTTTTCTTATACAAATTGTGACTTGTCGAGTAAAATTACGACTCTTCATAAAATTGCCAAAATGTTAAGCTTTTCTTGGAAAACTGTGACTGTTAGAGTAAAATTCCAACTTGGATCATAATACTGCACAAATGTTCAGTTTTTCTTGTAAAATTGTGACTTATTGAGTAAAATTCCAACTTTTATCATAATATCGCACAAATGTTTTGACTTGCGTTGAGTAAAATTACGACTTTTATTATAATACTGCCAAAAGTTTTTCTTGTGAAATTGTGACCTTTTTCTTGTGAAATTCCAACTCATATTTCACAACAAGCTTTTTTATATTTGCATAGTATGTATATATTATTAATGTTGTAAATACACATCCTTAGAAATCTAGAAAGGCTGGTCCTAAAGAGGTAGGCATTATTCAGAGGTCTCAAGAAGGTAACACATCCAGAACGTGTGTGTGTGTGTGTGCGTGTGTAGGTACCCTGTCAATAGCAGTTCTTGCTGTGTGGGCGGAGGAGCCAAGTTTTTCCCACCACAAATGGGCCATTTCTTCATAGACAAAAGAGGAAAAAAAAGGTGAGAAAGCATCAGAAGAAACAAGACTTTGATCCCATGCAGCTGAGGGTGCAGAGGTCCTGACTCGGACCTGGCCAGTGTGTGCATAAAGCTGATACAGCCTTTGTTGCGTTTGCTCTCCTAGCGTGTCTCTGATTCGGCTTTGCACAGAAAGTTGACTTTGATTAATGAGAGTGTGAGATGTGTGTGTGTGTGTGTGTGCACAAAGGAGTGTTGGTGGAAGCAGCTGATCAAAGCTGCAAAGCCTCTGCAAAGCTTGTAACTGCCAATGTCTGTTTCCTCTTCTTCCTGTACAGTTGGCAACATGTCAACGCAGGCATTACCAATCTAGATTAGATTACCTGTTGAGTCACACTAATAATTAGTATTAATATATTACTGGTAGAGGTGGGGGGATAATACATTTTTAGATCCATTGAAGATTGTAGAATCGATTAGTAAACGCCAATCCATGTATTTATTGTGAATAAAGTCATGTAAAATGAGACACCTCACAGAGAGATTCCATCAGATCCTTTATTATCGGGCGCACATTTTCATTAATGTGGGAATTAATTGAACTGTTTCTTATTCCAAATGAATAGTTTGTTTTAAAGTGATGAAACGCTTATTTAGTGAAAAAAAACAATGTAAAACTCCATCATCCATCCATCCATCCATCCATTTTCTTCCGCTTATCCGTGGTCGGGTCGCGGGGGCAGCAGCCTAAGCAGGGAAGCCCAGACTTCCCTCTCCCCAGCCACTTCGTCCAGCTCCTCCCGGGGGATCCCGAGGCGTTCCCAGGCCAGCCGAGAGAGATAGTCTTCCCAGCGTGTCCTGGGTCTTCCCCGTGGCCTCCTACCGGTCGGACGTGCTCTAAACACCTCCCTAGGGAGGCGATTGGGTGGCATCCTGACCAGATGCCCGAACCACCTCATCTGGCTCCTCTCCATGTGGAGGAGCAGCGGCTTTACTTTGAGCTCCCCCCGGATGACAGAGCTTCTCACCCTATCTCTAAGGGAGAGCCCCGCCACCCGGCGGAGGAAACTCATTTCGGCCGCTTGTACCCGTGATCTTGTCCTTTCGGTCATAACCCAAAGCTCATGACCATAGGTGAGGATGGGAACGTAGATCGACCGGTAAATTGAGAGCTTTGCATTCCGGCTCAGCTCCTTCTTCACCACAACGGATCGATACAGCGTCCGCATTACTGAAAATGCCGCACCGATCCGCCTGTCGATCTCACCATCCACTCTTCCCCCACTCGTGAACAAGACTCCGAGGTACTTGAACTCCTCCACTTGGGGCAGGGTCTCCTCCCCAACCCGGAGATGGCACTCCACCCTTTTCCGGGCGAGAACCATGGACTCGGACTTGGAGGTGCTGATTCTCATCCCAGTCGCTTCACACTCGGCTGCGAACCGATCCAGCGAGAGCTGAAGATCCTGGCCAGATGAAGCCATCAGGACCACATCATCTGCAAAAAGCAGAGACCTAATCCTGCAGCCACCAAACCAGATCCCCTCAACGCCTTGACTGCGCCTAGAAATTCTGTCCATAAAAGTTATGAACAGAATGGGTGACAAAGGGCAGCCTTGGCGGAGTCCAACCCTCACTGGAAACGTGTCCGACTTACTGCCGGCAATGCGGACCAAGCTCTGGCACTGATCATACAGGGAGCGGACCGCCAAAATCAGACAGTCCGATACCCCATACTCTCTGAGCACTCCCCACAGGACTTCCCGAGGGACACGGTCGAATGCCTTCTCCAAGTCCACAAAACACATGTACCGTATTTTCCGCACTATAAGGCGCACCTAAAAACCACACATTTTCTCAAAAGCTGACAGTGCGCCTTATAATCCGGTGCGCTTTATTACGATTCATTTTCATAAAGTTTCGATCTCGCAACTTTGGTAAACAGCCGCCATCTTTTTTCCCGGTAGAACAGGAAGCGCTTCTTCTTCTACGCAAGCAACCGCCAAGGAAAGCACCCGCCCCCATAGAACAGGAAGCGCTTCTTCTTCTACTGTAAGCAACCACCCGCCCCCGGAAGAAGAAGAAAAAACGCGCGGATATCACCGTACGTTTCATTTCCTGTTTACATCTGTAAAGACCACAAAATGGCTCCTACTAAGCGATCCGGTTCATAAAAAGACGCAATCTCTCCATCCGCACACGGATTACTACCGTATTTCACAGCAACTGATATTCCTGTAACCGCACTGTGGAACGGGAGCACGTACGGTGAATATTCGCACCACAGGGAATGAGAAGTCATCCTTCACTGTGGTTCTAGCTTGCCATGCTAACTTCCACCCATGGTGATATTCAAAAGGAAGACCTTGCCAAAAGAGACCTTTCCAGCCGGCGTCATCATAAAAGCTAACTCGAAGGGATGGATGGATGAAGAAAAGATGAGCGAGTGGTTAAGGGAAGTTTACGCGAAGAGGCCGGGTGGCTTTTTTCACGCAGCTCCGAAGGCGAACACACCTTCACTAAGACGGGCAGACAGCGCCGGACGACATACGCCAACATTTGCCAGTGGATCGTAAATGCCTGGGCAGATATTTCGGTCACAACTGTGGTCCGAGCTTTCCGGAAGGCAGGATTCACAGAACAACAGCGACACTGACTCCGATGACTTCGACGAGACGGAACCGGCCATTTTGGATACCACGCTTGCGCAACTTTTCAATTCGGACACCGAAGACGAAGAATTCGAAGGATTTACGAATGAAGAATAACTTCAGAAGGTGAGCGCTATGTTTATTTTGTGTGTTGTGACATTAACGTTCGAGCAACATTATGTTGCTATTGCTCTACACCATTTTGAATTTTACTATGTTTGTGATTGCACATTTGCGTACATTTTGGGACAGAGTTGTTAGAACGCTGGTTTTCAATATATTATTAAAGTTTGACTGAACTATCTGACTGTTTTTTTGACATTCCCTTTAGCGCAGCGTAGGCGCGGCTTATAATCCGGGGCGGCTTATTGGTGGACAAAGTTATGAAATATGTAATTCATTGAAGGTGCGGCTAATAATCCGGTGCGCCTTATAGTGCGGAAAATACGGTAGACTGGTTGGGCAAACTCTCATGCACCCTCAAGGACCCTGTCGAGAGTATAGAGCTGGTCCACAGTTCCACGACCAGGACGAAAACCACACTGTTCCTCCTGAATCCGAGGTTCAACTATCCGGCGTAGCCTCCTCTCCAGTACACCTGAATAGACCTTACCGGGAAGGCTGAGGAGTGTGATCCCACGATAGTTAGAACACACCCTCCGGTTCCCCTTCTTAAAGAGAGGAACCACCACCCTGGTCTGCCAATCCAGAGGTACCGCCCCCGATGTCCACGCGATGCTGCAGAGTCTTGTCAACCAAGACAGCCCCACAGCATCCAGAGCCTTAAGGAACTCCGGGTGGATCTCATCCACCTTGTCACCGAGGAGCTTTTTAACTACCTCAGCAACCTCAGCCCCAGAAATAGAAGAGCCCACCACAGATTCCCCAGGCACTGCTTCCTCATAGGAAGACGTGTTGGTGGGATTGAGGAGGTCTTCGAAGTATTCCCTCCACCGATCCACAACATCCGCAGTGGAGGTCAGCAGAACACCATCCCCGCCATACACGGTGTTGGTAGTGCACTGCTTCCCCTTCCTGAGGCGGCGGATGGTGGTCCAGAATCGCTTCGAAGCCGTCCGGAAGTCGTTTTCCATGGCTTCCCCGAACTCCTCCCATGTCCGAGTTTTTGCCTCCGCAACCGCTGAAGCCGCACACCGCTTGGCCTGTCGGTACCTGTCCGCTGCCTCAGGAGTCCTATGAGCCAAAAGAACCCGATAGGACTCCTTCTTCAGCTTGACGGCATCCCTTAACCCAGGGGTCGGCAACCTTTACCAGTCAAAGAGCCATTTTGACCAGTTTCACAAATTAAAGAAAACAATGGGAGCCAAATTTTTTTGGGGAAATTTTAAATTAAATAACACTGCATACGAAGTTGTTTTTTTTTCTTTGTGCTATGTATAACCAGGGGTCTCAGACACGCTGCCCACACCTTTATGTGGAATTTGAATGCTGGTGCGGCACGCGGGTTTTAATTGAATGGCGCTTGTCAGCGTCATGCGTGCCGTGATGGTACAGCATATAGCACACACTACTGTCAGCGTGCTTGATCAGCCACACGTTGTATGAGGCCTCGCTTAACACACGTGGGCAACAGCAAGGCATACTTGGTCAACAACCACACAACTTACACTGACGGTGGCGGTATAAAAAAAAAAAAAACTTTAACACTGTTACTAATAATGCGCCACACTGTGAACCCACACCAAACAAGAATGACAAACACATTTCGGGAGAACATCTGCACCGTAACACAACATAAACACAACAGGACAAATACCCAGAATCCCATGCAGACGCACAGAGAGAGGGGGGGGCGGGAGGGGTTGATGTGTGAGGGAGCAGGGTTGGAGTGGGGGCGGGGTTTGGTGGTAGCAGGGGTGTATAATGTAGCCCGGAAGAGTCAGGGCTGCATGGGATTCTGGGTGTTTGTTCTGTTGTGTTTATGTTGTGTTAAGGTGCAGATGTTCTCCCGAAATGTGTTTGTCATTCTTGTTTGGTTTTGGTTCAAAGTGTGGCGCATTATTAGTAAGAGTGTTAAAGTTGTTTTATATGACCACCGTCAGTGTAACCTGTGTGGCTGTTGACCAACTATGCCTTGCTGTCGCTTAAGCGTACAAGTAGTAAATTCATACAACAAAAGACAGGGCCGACATTATGTTTGTACAGGTTGTAGAGGACGCCGAATGCTGTATCATCATGACACGCCCTTGTTATTATTGTTAGGGTGAAAATCGAAGTAGTTTTATGCGAGAGGCTCTCCCGGGAAAATTGGGAGGGTAGGCAAGTGTGCAGCTGAGCCGCATCAGAGTGAGCAAAGATCTGGAGCCGCGGGTTGCCGACCCTCCATCAATGTCTTTACGTCCATGGATGAAAGAATTTGGGGCAAAAAGTCAAGTTTAGGCCCTGTTTACACTAAGGGTAAATCCCACCTAACCTTATCCGTGTCCACAAACACACAGTGTTTGTTTAGGCGGTAGCAGGAGTGTATAATGTAGCCCGGAAGAGTCAGGGCTGCATGGGATTCTGGGTGTTTGTTCTGTTGTGTTTATGTTGTGTTAAGGTGCAGATGTTCTCCCGAAATGTGTTTGTCATTCTTGTTTGGTTTTGGTTCAAAGTGTGGCGCATTATTAGTAAGAGTGTTAAAGTTGTTTTATATGACCATCATCAGTGTAACCTGTGTGGCTGTTGACCAACTATGCCTTGCTGTCGCTTAAGCGTACAAGTAGTAAATTCATACAACAAAAGACAGGGCCGACATTATGTTTGTACAGGTTCTAGAGGACGCCGAATGCTGTTTCATCATGACACGCCCTTGTTATTATTGTTAGGGTGAAAATCGAAGTAGTTATATGCGAGAGGCTCTCCCGGGAAAATTGGGAGGGTAGGCAAGTGTGCAGCTGAGCCGCATCAGAGTGAGCAAAGAGCCGCATGCGGCTCTGGAGCCGCGGGTTGCCGACCCTCCATCAATGTCTTTACGTCCATGGATGAAAGAATTTGGGGCAAAAAGTCAAGTTTAGGCCCTGTTTACACTAAGGGTAAATCCCACCTAACCTTATCCGTGTCCACAAACACACAGTGTTTGTTTAGGCGGTAGCAGGAGTGTATAATGTAGCCCAGAAGAGTCAGGGCTGCATGGGATTCTGGGTGTTTGTTCTGTTGTGTTTATGTTGTGTTAAGGTGCAGATGTTCTCCCGAAATGTGTTTGTCATTCTTGTTTGGTTTTGGTTCAAAGTGTGGCACATTATTAGTAAGAGTGTTAAAGTTGTTTTATATGGTCACCGTCAGTGTAACCTGTGTGGCTGTTGACCAAGTATGCCTTGCTGTCACATACGTGTGCAAGCAAAAGATGTGTATTGTATAACAAGTGTTGGGCTGGCACGCTGTTAATACAGATTGTAGAGGGCGCCAAATATTGTACCATCATGGCACGCCCTTATTGTAGCCTCAAAGGTGAAAATCGGTGAATATTAACCCCGGGAGTTTTCTGCGAGAGGCACTGAAATCCGGAAGTCTCACGGGAAAATTGGGGGGTTCAGCAAGTAAGCTGCTGAGCCGCATCAGAGTGATCAAAGAGCCGCATGCGGCTCCGGAGCCGCGGGTTGCCGACCCCTGCCTTAACCCAAATAGGTGAAATGACATAATTTCCCACGGCACACCAGACGGTGTCTAAAAGTGGTTGAAAAACACAGGCTTAGGTAAGCAGCATACCTGCCAACTTTTGAAATCAGAAAAACCTAGTAGCCAGGGTCCAGGGGCCGCAGGCCCCGAGTAGGTCCAGGACAAAGTCCTGGTGGGGGGTTCAGGCTTCGCCCCCCGACGCAAAATGATTATTAGCATTCAGACAGGTTAAAATGTTGCTAAAACCATCACTTTTCTATCAGTCACAGTGACTTTTCAAAACAAAAATATTACAGCAAAAATCATATGGGTTGATTGACATGTTTATTCTGTAAGCTAACTTCAATAGTTTGAAATTATTTTGACAGTTAATGCCAGTTATCCTGTCAACCTTTCACAAGACTTCAATTTGTTCATTGAAAGTATAAACACTTTTTACAGTAAACAAATGGTAAAACAGTACTAAACAATTCCATAAAAAAAAAAAAGTGGTGTCATTATTAACTTTCTGTCCAAGCTTGTATAATCTACTGCCTTGATCAATTGTAAAAAATATTCTGTGCCTAAAATTCACATTTCTATCACAATTATCATACTGTAAACATGGTAAGCTAACTTCATTAAAATTAATAGTCCTGTCAATAGCATGGAATTACAATTCAAATGTCGTTTTTTTGTAAGCCTTTCAAAAGAATTCAAAATATGAAAAATTAATGAAAATTAATTGAAGCCATCAGACACTTGAAAAGTGGCACATCACATCTCTAATGTAATCATTTGAACTTTTCAACAGAAATAGCACTGCAAAAATATTAAGGACATACTTCTGTATTTTGGTAGTTATGCTGTCAACATTTAACAAGATTTCTTCAACTTGGACTTGAAAGCATAAATAGTATAAACACTTTTAACAGTATAACAGTACTAAACAATTCCAATAGATAACATTGGTGTCATTACCTTTTTGTGGCTAAAATCCACTTGTATCGCTAGCAACGGCATTAGACTTGTGTTCTTTTGTCCCAACGTGGTCTTTTACATCGCTAATTCCTCCGTGTCCGATCGAAAAATCGTGTCTGCACAAGGTGCAATTTGCGTAGTTTTCACCCTTTTTGGAACGGATAATTATTCCCGGATAGGCTTTTGAATATTCTTCACGGAATGACTGCGGTTTTCTTTTCGGTTTAAGACTCGTTTGCGATTTTTCTCCGGCTGATTCCGTGATCGTTCGCTCGTTTGGAAACAATGGCAACTGGTGCCTCGTGCTTGGCAGCGGTGCTATAAATCGCGCATTTTTTTTAAATTAATGAAAAACCGTATTTTTTATCACTGCAACCGTAACCCGGAATAGGTTGATGAAAACCGTACTAATTACGGGAAAACCGGAGTAGTTGGCAGGTATGTAATAGCAAATTCCTACATTTACCAATAAACAGATTTACTAGACTTTGCTTCACCCACCCTGCCAACAAATGTAGTCCTGCAACACTTCCCAATGACAAGTGGCCCATTAGTCCACACCAGGAAGGTCAAAAGTAATACGACATGTAGAGCTTTGATCACATCCCAACATTTTGAGTTGAGTTGAGTTTGAGTTTATTTCAAACATGCAAGCATACAACATGATACATCACAATCTCCAGTTTCTCTTTTCAACATGTTCGAAAAGGAGTAGGAAGAAGCAGAGCTTATTTAATCCTACCCCTTTTCTTCTACATAACAGTTGCTAAAACTTTTGTTCACTTCCTGTCCTCAATTTATTCACAATATACTCCATAAGTAGTCACAATAAAAGTTATAATTATAAGTTACATTTCATATGTTAAAGTTAAAAGTTAAAGTACCAATGATTGTCACACACACACACTAGGTGTGGCGAGATTATTCTCTGCATTTGACCCATCACCCTTGATCACCCCCTGGGAGGTGAGGGGAGCAGTGGGCAGCAGCGGTGGCCGCGCCCGGGAATCATTTTTGGTGATTTAACCCCCAATTCCAACCCTTGATGCTGAGTGCCAAGCAGGGAGGTAATGGGTCCCATTTTTATAGTCTTTGGTATGACTCGGCCGGGATTTGAACTCACAACCTACCGATCTCAGGGCGGACACTCTAACCACTAGGCCACTGAGTAGGTGTTGAGATAAGTAAGATTATTTTGTGAGTGAAAGAATGAAAGAATGGATGAGTTAAATACATTCATAATGTTTATCATGGTTCTTCTTCTTTGTACTTTGTAAACACTTTAAGTTTGAAGAGTTTCTTGAAGTGGATCATATTAGTACATTGTTTGATTGCTTTGCTTAATCCATTCCATCATTTAATTCCACATACTGATATACTGAAGGTCTTAAGTGTTGTACGTGCATACAAATGTTTTAAATTACATTTCTCCCTAAGATTATATTTCTCCTCTTTTTGTTGAGAAGAATTGTTGTATATTCTTGGGTAGCAGGTTATAGTTTGCTTTGTGTATCCTTTTAGCTGTTTGCAAATTCACTATGTCGTAGAATTTCAGTATCTTTGATTCAATAAATAAAGGATTTGTGTGTTCTCTATATCCAACATGATGTATTATTATAACTGATCTTTTTTGTAACACCGTTAATGAATGAAATGTACTTTTGTAATTATTTCCCCATATTTCTGCACAGTAACTCAGATATGGTAACACTAGTGAGCAGTAGAGAATATGAAGTGATTTTTGGTCTAGAACATGTTTTGCTTTATTCATTATTGACGTGTTTCTTGCTACTTTATGTCGTATATTTTTTACGTGAGATTTCCAGTTCAATTTATCATCAATCATTATACCAGGAAATTTGGTTTCATTTACTCTTTCAATTTCTATTCCGTCTATTTGTATTTGTGTTTGACTTTCTCTTCGACTGTTACCAAATAGCATTATTTTAGTTTTACTGAGATTCAACGATAGTCTGTTTTTGTCAAATCATCTTTTTAATTTGTTAATTTCTTCTGTACATACAGGTAAAAGCCAGTAAATTAGAATATTTTGAAAAACTTGATTTATTTCAGTAATTGCATTCAAAAGGTGTAACTTGTACATTATATTTATTCATTGCACACAGACTGATGCATTCAAATGTTTATTTCATTTAATTTTGATGATTTGAAGTGGCAACAAATGAAAATCCAAAATTCCGTGTGTCACAAAATTAGAATATTACTTAAGGCTAATACAAAAAAGGGATTTTTAGAAATGTTGGCCAACTGAAAAGTATGAAAATGAAAAATATGAGCATGTACAATACTCAATACTTGGTTGGAGCTCCTTTTGCCTCAATTACTGCGTTAATGCGGCGTGGCATGGAGTCGATGAGCTTCTGGCACTGCTCAGGTGTTATGAGAGCCCAGGTTGCTCTGATAGTGGCCTTCAACTCTTCTGCGTTTTTGGGTCTGGCATTCTGCATCTTCCTTTTCACAATACCCCACAGATTTTCTATGGGGCTAAGGTCAGGGGAGTTGGCGGGCCAATTTAGAACAGAAATACCATGGTCCGTAAACCAGGCACGGGTAGATTTTGCGCTGTGTGCAGGCGCCAAGTCCTGTTGGAACTTGAAATCTCCATCTCCATAGAGCAGGTCAGCAGCAGGAAGCATGAAGTGCTCTAAAACTTGCTGGTAGACGGCTGCGTTGACCCTGGATCTCAGGAAACAGAGTGGACCGACACCAGCAGATGACATGGCACCCCAAACCATCACTGATGGTGGAAACTTTACACTAGACTTCAGGCAACGTGGATCCTGTGCCTCTCCTGTCTTCCTCCAGACTCTGGGACCTCGATTTCCAAAGGAAATGCAAAATTTGCATGGTTGGGTGATGGTTTGGGGTGCCATGTCATCTTCTGTGTGTTCTCTCCTGAACAAAACGCTGTTGTATCATCCGCAAATAATACTAACTTTAAATCTTTTGTAACTTTACAAATGTCAGTTATATATAGATTGAATAATTGAGGTCCTAGTATTGATCCCTGAGGTACACCACAGGATATATTTAGCGTTGTAGAGGTGTGTTCGCCTAGCTTCACGTATTGTTTCCTGTTCATTAGATAACTTCTTATCCAGTTTAAGACCAACCCTCTGATGCCATATCGTTCTAGTTTTTTGATTAAAATATTGTGATTACCGTATTTTCCGCACCATTAGCCGCACCTAAAAACCACAAATTTACTCAAAAGCTGACAGTGCGGCTTTTAACCCGGTGTGCTTTATATATGGATAAATATTAAGATTCATTTTCATAAAGTTTCGTTCTCGCAACTTCGGTAAACAGCCGCCATCTTTTTTCCCGGTAGAGCAGGAAGCGCTTCTTCTTCTACGCAAGCAACCGCCAAGGTAAGCACCCGCCCCCATAGAACAGGAAGCGCTACTTCTTGTACTGTAAGCAACCACCCGCCCCCGGAAGAAGAAGAAGCGCGCGGTGCATGCTGGGATATGTGACGTTTCATTTCCATTTGTGTGTTTATGTAAAGACCCCAAAATGGCTCCTATTAAGTGTGTTGTCTGTCTAATTATAAATAATGCAGACGAGGCGTGTTAACTGAGTTCTCAACGTTTACTCACAGCGTGCTCATAACCACATTCTAACTCCCAGCATACAACAACGCTTCTCAGGGCTACCGCGCATGCTCGTAACTATCGTTGCATGCTGGGTAGTGTAGTTGTTATATTTGCTAGCTCATAACATCACTTTAAGAGACACGCTTACGCGCTTAATTCAATACTCGCCGTCATTCCGGGTGGATTGACAAAAGACCTCCAGCCGCTAGATATTGGTGTCAACAGGGCATTCGAAGCTAGACTGCTAACTGCGTGGGAACAATGGATGACAGAAGGCGAACACACATTCACTAAGACAGGGAGGCAGCGCCAGACGACGCCAACATCTGCCAGTGGATCGTAAATGCCTGGGCAGATATTTCGGTCACAACTGTGGTCCGAGCTTTCCGGAAGGCAGGATTCACAGAACTGCTGGATAACAGTGACACTGACTCCGATGACTTCGACGAGACGGAACCGGCCATTTTGGATCGTAAATTTGCCCAACTTTTCACTTCGGACACCGAAGACGAAGGATTTACGAATGAAGAATAACTTCAGAAAGTGAGCGCTATGTTTATTTTGTGTGTTGTGACATTAACGTTCGAGCAACATTATGTTGCTGTTGCTCTGCACTATTTTGAATTTTACTATGTTTGTGATTGCACATTTGCGTACATTTTGGGAGTGAACAGAGTTGTTAGAACGCTGGTTTTTAATATATTATTAAAGTTTGACTGACCTATCTGACTGTTTTTTTGACATTCCCTTTAGTGCAGCGTAGGCGCGGCTTATAGTCCGGGGCGGCTTATAGGTGGACAAAGTTTTGAAATATGCCATTCATTGAAGGTGCAGCTAATAACCCGGGGCGGCTTATAGTGCGGAAAATACGGTAATTGTGTCAAATGCTTTAGTTAGATCCATAAAAACTGCTGCCGCACATTTTTTATTATCTATAGCATTGGTCATTTCTTCTGTAATTTCAATTAAAGCCATCGAAGTTGAAACATTAGCTCTGTATCCATATTGATTTTCTTCGAGTATTCTATTTTTATTTATGAAACTCTCTAATCTGTTATTGAACATTTTTTCAATGATTTTAGAAAATTGTGGAAGTAAGGAAACAGGTCTATAATTTGTAAATTGATTTTGTTGTAGAAGACCTCTCACCTTAGATGTATGTTGGCGACCCTGCTGCGCTTTGCCAGCGTTGAGCAGCCTCTCCCACAGCTTAGGAGGGACACTGGAGATGTGGCAGGAACACGTGACGGCAGAGGAGTGGAGCGGAGCCAGATAAGGAGTAGGCAAAGAGGGCCATCCGGGGGTTTGGAGGTCGATTACAACCAGCTCCTCTTCTAGTAAGACTAATAGTGCAGACGGCTCGTCCCATTCTACGAAGAGAAGAATGAAATGCATTATATAAATGGATAATGTTTAGTGTTTAAAAAGGTTTGCAACATTTAGACTTGAGATGGGCAGCAGTGGTGTAAAGCACTGGACTCTAGAGCCTTCTCTGGACTGATGAATCACACTTTTCCATCTGGCAATCAGATGGACCAGTCTGGCTTTGGAGGTTGCTACATTTTGGACTGTATTGTGCCGAGAGTGAAAAAATGGATGAGGAGGAATTATGGTGTGGGGTTGTTTTTCAGGAGTTGGGCTCGGCCCCTTAGTTCCAGTGAAAGGAACTTTGAATGCTCCAGGATACCAAAACATTTTGGACAATTCCAATGCACCCAACCTTGTGGGAACAGTTTGGAGCGGGTCCATTCCTTTTCCAACATGACTGTGCACCAGTGCACAAAGCAAGGTCCATGATAGAGTCTGGTGGGGATGAACTTGACTGGCCTGCACAGAGTCCTGACCTGAACTCGGATTGAACACCTTCGGGATGAATTAGAACGGAGACTGAGAGCCAGGCCTTCTCCACCAACATCAGTGTGTGACCTCACCAATGTGCTTTTGGAAGAATGGTGGAAAATTCCTATAAACACACTCCACAACCAAAAGGTGTCATATTGAACCCTATGGCATACTTGCCAACCTTGAGACCTCCGATTTCGGGAGGTGGGGGGTGGGGCGGGGGCGTGGTTGGGGGCGTGGTTAAGATATATATATATATAAGAAATACTTGACTTTCAGTGAATTCTAGCTATATATATTTTATTACATATATATATATATATATATATATATATATATATATATATATATATATATATATATATATATATATATATATATATATATATACCGTATTTTCCGCACTATTAGCCGCACCTAAAAACCACAAATTTACTCAAAAGCTGACAGTGCGCCTTATAACCCGGTGCGCTTTATATATGGATTAATATTAAGATTCATTTTCATAAAGTTTCGGTCTCCCAACTACGGTAAACAGCCGCCATCTTTTTCCCCCGTAGAAGAGGAAGTGCTTCTTCTTCTACGCAAGCAACCGCCAAGGTAAGCACCCGCCCCCATAGAACAGGAAGCGCTTCTTCTTCTACTGTAAGCAACCACCCGCCCCCGTAGAAGAAGAAGAAGCGCGTGAATATTACGTTTCATTTCCTTTGTGTGTTTACATCTGTAAAGACCACAAAATGGCTCCTACTAAGAGACAGGGATCCGGTTCATGAAAAGACGCAATCTCTCCATCCGCACATGGACTACTATTTCACAGCAACTGCCTAAAGACTTTCAAGAAAAGCTGGCTACTTTCCGTGCATATTGTAAAAACAAGATAGCTGAAAAAAAGATCCGGCCAGAGAACATTATCAACATGGACGAGGTTCCACTGACTTTTGATATTCCTGTGAACCGCAGTGTGGATACAACGGGAGCACGTACGGTGAATATTCGCACCACAGGGAATGAGAAGTCATCCTTCACTGTGGTTCTAGCTTGCCATGCTAATGGCCAGAAACTTCCACCCATGGTGATATTCAAAAGGAAGACCTTGCCAAAAGAGACCTTTCCAGCCGGCGTCATCATAAAAGCTAACTCGAAGGGATGGATGGATGAAGAAAAGATGAGCGAGTGGTTAAGGGAAGTTTACGCGAAGAGGCCGGGTGGCTTTTTTCACGCAGCTCCGTCCATGTTGATATACGATTCCATGCGCGCCCACATCACGCTGGTTTTAATATATTATTAAAGTTTGACTGACCTATTTGACTGTTTTTTTGACATTCCTTTAGCGCAGTTAGATGCGGCTTATAACACGGGGCGGCTTATAGGTGGACAAAGTTTTGAAATATGCCGTTCATTGAAGGCGCGGCTTATAACCCAGGGCGCCTTATGGTGCGGAAAATACGGTACTTGCCAACCTTGAGACCTCCGATTTCGGGAGGTGGGGGGTGGGGGCGTGGTCGGGGGTGGGGCGGGGGGCGTGGTTGGGGGCGTGGTTAAGATATATATAAGAAATACTTGACTTTCAGTGAATTCTAGCTATATATATTTTATTACATATATATATATATATATATATATATATATATATATATATATATATATATATATATATGTATATATAAATAAAATAAATACTTGAATTTCAGTGTTCATTTATTTACACATATACACACACATAACACTCATCTACTCATTGTTGAGTTAAGGGTTGAATTGGCCATCCTTGTTCTATTCTCTGTCACTATTTCAGAACACACACATTATAACAAATATACATTATAAAATCAATAAGAAAACGGGAGCTCTAATTTGGGAGTCTGAATTAGGATCGCCTTTTTGTATTGATTACTGCAGCTGTGCACTGGATTCATTCACAAATACAAACGACAACTCACAAACACTTTAGAGTTAGGCTCCACCATCAGAATGTGTACTTAAACTTATAAAGATCACATGGATATTATTCAGTGAGTTGATTCACCAAAACTAACCTGTTATACAGGAGGAAAAAGCACACAGGACGTTTCAATTGTTCACAGACTGGTCGCTCTCATCAGAATGACAAGACACTTCCGGTCTGCAGGTGATAGCATTCAATTGGGAAGAAACGCCCTACTGCCCCCTACTGAACCAATGTGAATACTGATAAATGTGTAATGACAGCTCCAAAAACGAATTCAAACCACAAAATAAAATAAATAAATCAACACAAAAATGTGACACATTATGGGTGGGTCACATATGCATGTACAGTAGATGGCAGTATTGTCCTGTTTAAAAGTGTCACAACATTGCTGTTTACGGCAATGTTGTGAACAGGCTGTCAACACGTCACTCAGGTCCGCCTAAATTTCGGGAGATTTTCGGGAGAAAATTTGTTCCGGGAGGTTTTCGGGAGAGGCGCTGAATTTCGGGAGTCTCCCGGAAAATCCGGGAGGGTTGGCAAGTATGCCCTATGGGTTAGGAATGGGATGGCACTTCAAGTTCATATGTGAGTCAAGGCAGGTGGCCAAATACTTTTGGCAATATAGTGTATGTATGAATGTGTGTATGAATACACGTCTGTATATATATATATATATGTATGTGTGTGTGTGAGAATCGATCGGTTAATGTGCAGTGGTACCTACTGCTGTGACCGGGTGAATCTACATAATGACTATTGAGGTTTATTCAATGTGAATTCCATCCATCCATCCATCCATTTTCTACCGCTTGTCCCTTTTGGGGGGTGGGGGTGCTGGAGCCTATCTCAGCTGCATTCAGGCGGAAGGCGGGGTACACCCTGGACAAGTCGCCATCTCATCACAGACCATTGTTATTATCGTTACCATTATTATTTTCCGACAGGAAAATGGTCCACACTATATTGCTGGGGGAAAAAAAACCGTAAAAATGTAAGAAAAATGAGCAAAAAGATGTCATGCAATGTGACAACAACGCAATTATGACACTAATTATTAATGATAATATTTTACAAAAAGTTTGGACACCCCTGATCCAAAATATTAAAAACTCTCAAAATAAAAAAATTACATAAAAATATAAACTAAGTACCGTATTTTTCGGACTATAAGTCACATTTTTTTCATAGTTTGGCCGGGGGTGCGACTTATACTCAGGAGCGACTTATGTGTGAAATGATGAACACATTAGCGTAAAATATCAAATAATATTATTGATCTCATTCACGTAAGAGACTAGACCAGGGGTCGGCAACCCGCGGCTCTTTAGTGCCGCCCTAGTGGCTCTCTGGAGCTTTTTCAAAAATGTATGAAAAATGGAAAAAGATGAGGGGAAATTTTTTTTTTGTTTGTTTTAATATGGTTTCTGTAGGAGGACAAACATGACACAAACCTCCCTAATTGTTATAAAGCACACTGTTTATATTAAACATGCTTCACTGATTCCAGTATTTGGCGAGTGCCGTTTTGTCCTACTAATTTTGGCGGTCCTTGAACTCACCGTAGTTTGTTTACATGTATAACTTTCTCCGACTTTCTAGGACGTGTTTTATGCCACTTCTTTTTCTGTCTCATTTTGTCCACCAAACTTTTAACGTTGTGCATGAATGCACAAAGGTGAGTTTTGTTGATGTTATTGACTTGTGTGGAGTGCTAATCAGACATATTTGGTCACTGCATGACTTCAAGCTAATCGATGCTAACATGCTATTTAGGCTAGCTATATGTACATATTGTATCATTATCATACCTGCCAACTTTTGAAATCAGAAAAACCTAGTAGCCAGGGTCCAGGGGCCGCAGGCCCCGGTAGGTCCAGGACAAAGTCCTGGTGGGGGGTTCAGGCGCCCCCCCGACGCAAAATGATTGATTGCATTCAGACAGGTTAAAATGTTGCTAAAAGCATCACTTTTCTATCAGTCACAGTGACTTTTCAAAACAAAAATATTACAGCAAAAATCATATGGGTTGATTGACATGTTTATTCTGTAAGCTAACTTCAATAGTTTGAAATTATTTTGACAGTTAATGCCAGTTATCCTGTCAACCTTTCACAAGACTTCAATTTGTTCATTGAAAGTATAAACACTTTTTACAGTAAACAAATGGTAAAACAGTACTAAACAATTCCATTAAAAAAAAAAATTGCTGTCATTATTAACTTTCTGTCCAAGCTTGTATAATCTACTGCCTTGTTCAATTGTAAAAAATATTCTGTGCCTAAAATTCACATTTCTATCACAATTATCATACTGTAAACATGGTAAGCTAACTTCATTAAAATTAATAGTCCTGTCAATAGCATGGAATTACAATTCAAATGTAGTTTTTTTGTAAGCCTTTCAAAACAATTCAAAATATGAAAAATTAATGAAAATTAATTGAAGCCATCAGACACTTGAAAAGTGGCACATCACATCTCTAATGTAATCATTTGAACTTTTCAACAGAAATAGCACTGCAAAAATATTAAGGACATACTTCTGTATTTTGGTAGTTATGCTGTCAACATTTAACAAGATTTCTTCAACTTGGACTTGAAAGCATAAATAGTATAAACACTTTTAACAGTATAACAGTACTAAACAATTCCAATAGATAACATTGGTGTCATTACCTTTTTGTGGCTAAAATCCAAATTTAGCAACGGCATTAGACTTGTGTTTTTTTGTCCCAACGTGGTCTTTTACATCGCTAATTCCTCCGTGTCCGATCGAAAAATCTTGTCTGCACAAGGTGCAATTCGCGTAGTTTTCACCCTTTTTGGAACGGATAATTATTCCCGGATAGGCTTTTGAATATTCTTCACGGAATGACTGCAGTTTTCTTTTCGGTTTAAGACTCGTTTGCGATTTTTCTCCGGCTGATTCCATGATCGTTCGCTCGTTTGGAAACAATGGCAACTGGTGCCTCATGCTTGGCAGCGGTGCTATAAATAGCCTCGCGCATGGCATTCGGAATGGCTCGATAGGAAGTTACGGGAAGCAGTGTCGATTGTCATTGTTGTTACGCGATTTCGTGAATAAAACTTAAAAAAAAAAAAAAAATTGAATTAATGAAAAACTGTATTTTTTATCACTGCAACCGTAACCCGGAATAGGTTGATGAAAACCGTACTAATTACGGGAAAACCGGAGTAGTTGGCAGGTATGCATTATGCCTCGTTTGTAGCTATATTTGAGCTTATTTAGTTTCCTTTAAGTCCTCTTAATTCAATTTATATCTCATGACACACTATCTGTATGTAATATGGCTTTTAATTTGTTTTTGTATTTTTGGTCCAATATGGCTCTTTCAACATTTTGGGTTGCCGACCCCTGGACTAGACGTATAAGATTTCATGGGATTTAGCGATTAGGAGTGACAGATTGTTTGGTAAACGTATAGCATGTTCTATATGTTATAGTTATTTGAATGACTCTTACCATAATATGTTACGTTAACATACCAGTTGGTTATTTATGCCTCATATAACGTACACTTATTCAGCCTGTTGTTCACTATTCTTGATTTATTTTAAATTGCCTTTCAAATGTCTATTCTTGCTGTTGGCTTTTATCTAATAAATGTCCCCCAAAAATGCGACTTATACTCCAGTGAGACTTGTATATTTTTTTTCCTTCTTTATTATGCATTTTTGGCCGGTGCGACTTATACTCCGGAGCGACTTATAGTCCGAAAAATACGGTAATAATTTTACGAGAAAATATTGCATTATTATGGAAACAGAAAGAATATGATAAATTGTTCCCAATTTTATAAGAAAAAAGTCGACACATTGTGAGAAAAAGACTGCTTTTAGTTCATTATTCCTTTTTTTTTGTTTGTAATTGGTTTTTAATCTTCAATATTTACTTCAAGTTATTACAGTATGTCTCTATACACATATTTATTTGATTTTTTTGTTGTTGACCATAGGGGGAGCATTTTAAATTTTTACACACACTTGTTATTTCATATGTTGACCAGAGGGGGAGCACTTGTAAAAGCGACACAGTCTATTTGAAAAAAATGTTTCCTTCTTTATTATGCATTTTCGGCCGGTGCGACTTATACTCCGGAGCGACTTATAGTCCGAAAAATACGGTAATAATTTTACGAGAAAATATTGCATTATTATGGAAACAGACAGAATATGATAAATTGTTCCCAATTTTATAAGAAAAAAGTCGACACATTGTGAGAAAAAGACTGCTTTTAGTTAATTATTCCTTTTTTTTGTTTGTAATTGGTTTTTAATCTTCAATATTTACTTCAAGTTATTACAGTATGTCTCTATACACATATTTATTAGATTTGTTTTTGTTGACCATAGGGTTAGCATTTTAAATTTTTACACACACTTGTTATTTCATATGTTGACCAGAGGGTGAGCACTTTTAAAAGCGACAGTCAATTTGAAAAAAATGTTTCCTTCTTTATTATGCATTTTCGGCCGGTGCGACTTATACTCCGGAGCGACTTATAGTCCGAAAAATACGGTAATAATTTTACGAGAAAATATTGCATTATTATGGAAACAGAAAGAATATGAAATTGTTCCCAATTTTATAAGAAAAAAGTCGACACATTGTGAGAAAAAGACTGCTTTTAGTTAATTATTCCTTTTTTTTGTTTCCTTCTTTATTATGCATTTTCGGCCGGTGCGACTTATACTCCGGAGCGACTTATAGTCCGAAAAATACGGTAATAATTTTAGGAGAAAATATTGCATTATTATAGAAACAGAAAGAATATGATAAATTGTTCCCAATTTTATAAGAAAAAAGTCGACACATTGTGAGAAAAAGACTGCTTTTAGTTCATTATTCCTTTTTTTTTGTTTGTAATTGGTT
This sequence comes from Nerophis lumbriciformis, assembly GCF_033978685.3. Classification (NCBI taxonomy): domain Eukaryota; kingdom Metazoa; phylum Chordata; class Actinopteri; order Syngnathiformes; family Syngnathidae; genus Nerophis; species Nerophis lumbriciformis. Next base: position 38,907,072 of record NC_084571.2, on the reverse strand, counting down.
TTTAATCTTCAATATTTACTTCAAGTTATTACAGTATGTCTCTATACACATATTTATTTGATTTTTTTGTTGTTGACCATAGGGGGAGCATTTTAAATTTTTACACACACTTGTTATTTCATATGTTGACCAGAGGGGGAGCACTTTTAAAAGCGACACAGTCAATTTGAAAAAAATGTTTCCTTCTTTATTATGCATTTTCGGCCGGTGCGACTTATACTCCGGAGCGACTTATACTCCGAAAAATACGGTAATAATTTTACGAGAAAATATTGCATTATTATAGAAACAGAAAGAATATGATAAATTGTTCCCAATTTTATAAGAACAAAGTCGACACATTGTGAGAAAAAGACTGCTTTTAGGTAATTATTCCTTTTTTTTGTTTGTAATTGGTTTTTAATCTTCAATATTTACTTCAAGTTATTACAGTATGTCTCTATATATATATATATTTATTAATTTTTTTTTTGTTGACCATAGGGGGAGCATTTTAAATTTTTACACACACTTGTTATTTCATATGTTGACCAGAGGGGGAACACTTTTAAAAGCGACACAGTCAATTTGAAAAAAATGTTTCCTTCTTTATTATGCATTTTCGGCCGGTGCGACTTATACTCCGGAGCGACTTATAGTCCGAAAAATACGGTAATAATTTTACGAGAAAATATTGCATTATTATGGAAACAGAAAGAATATGAAATTGTTCCCAATTTTATAAGAAAAAAGTCGACACATTGTGAGAAAAAGACTGCTTTTAGTTAATTATTCCTTTTTTTTGTTTCCTTCTTTATTATCCATTTTCGGCCGGTGCGACTTATACTCCGGAGCGACTTATAGTCCGAAAAATACGGTAATAATTTTAGGAGAAAATGTTGCATTATTATAGAAACAGAAAGAATATGATAAATTGTTCCCAATTTTAAAAGAAAAAAGTCGACACATTGTGAGAAAAAGACTGCTTTTAGTTCATTATTCCTTTTTTTTGTTTGTAATTGGTTTTTAATCTTCAATATTTACTTCAAGTTATTACAGTATGTCTCTATATACATATTTATTAGATTTTTTTTTTGTTGACCATAGGGGTTAGCATTTTAAATTTTTACACACACTTGTTATTTCATATGTTGACCAGAGGGGGAGCACTTTTAAAAGCGACACAGTCAATTTGAAAAAAAATGTTCCTTCTTTATTATGCATTTTCGGCCGGTGCGACTTATACTCCGGAGCGACTTGTAGTCCGAAAAATACGGTAATAATTTTACGAGAAAATATTGCATTATTATGGAAACAGAAAGAATATGATAAATTGTTCCCAATTTTATAAGAAAAAAGTCAACACATTGTGAGAAAAAGACTGTTTTTAGTTAATTATTCCTTTTTTTTTGTTTGTAATTGGTTTTTAATCTTCAATATTTACTTCAAGTTATTACAGTATGTCTCTATATATATATATTTATTAGATTTTTTTTGTTGACCATAGGGGGAGCATTTTAAATGTTTACACACACTTGTTATTTCATATGTTGACCAGAGGGGGAGCACTTTTAAAAGCGACACAGTCAATTTGAAAAAAATGTTTCCTTCTTTATTATGCATTTTCGGCCGGTGCGACTTATACTCCGGAGCGACTTATAGTCCGAAAAATACGGTAATAATTTTACGAGAAAATATTGCATTATTATGGAAACAGAAAGAATATGATAAATTGTTCCCAATTTTATAAGAAAAAAGTCGACACATTGTGAGAAAAAGACTGCTTTTAGTTAATTATTCCTTTCTTTTGTTTCCTTCTTTATTATGCATTTTCGGCCGGTGCGACTTATACTCCGGAGCGACTTATAGTCCGAAAAATACGGTAATAATTTTAGGAGAAAATATTGCATTATTATAGAAACAGAAAGAATATGATAAATTGTTCCCAATTTTATAAGAAAAAAGTCGACACATTGTGGAAAAAGACTGCTTTTAGTTCATTATTCCTTTTTTTTGTTTGTAATTGGTTTTTAATCTTCAATATTTACTTCAAGTTATTACAGTATGTCTCTATACACATATTTATTAGATTTTTTTTTGTTGACCATAGGGTTAGCATTTTAAATTTTTACACACACTTGTTATTTCATATGATGACCAGAGGGGGAGCACTTTTAAAAGCGACACAGTCAATTTGAAAAAAAATTTTCCTTCTATATTATGCATTTTCGGCCGGTGCGACTTATACTCCAGTGAGACTTATATTTTTTTTTTTTCCTTCTTTATTATACATTTTCAGCCGGTGCGACTTATACTCCGGAGCGACTTATACTCCGAAAAATACGGTAGTCACTTAAAAAATACAATTGGAGCAGAATTTATGCAAATTTGTCATCAAAGCATATTCAACACATTTTCTGGACAACATGGAATGGTTTTATATATAGATTAAAATCATCACAGGTCCTCTTTAAGTAATGGTTTGGGCACCTGTTTAAGCACCGGTACTGTTTTTAAAGTACCAATTTGGTACTACTAATGGTTAAAAAGTAAACGATACCCATCCCTATTTACGACCGCTTTTTGTAAAATCAAAATTGAATCAAAAAGGTGTAAAAAGCCAATTTAATCATTAACTCACCTTTCTCTTGCTCAACATTGTGCACTGTAAAGAAGTCAATGACCCGGGACGTGAAGTCCAAGGTAACATGCTCTTTATCCTGCTGGATGGTCAGACAGTGGCGGTCACCATAGCTGGCCCGGGGCATCCCTCCGCTGTACAACAACATTGGGGATCTGCAGAGGAGGAACACAGAGGTGTGCGTCACATGACCTCCATCTGGGATGCCCACAGCATTATTCTTCTGTGTTGTCCATTGCACAGCTTCCGAAATTAATACTTTTCATTTAAATTTCAGATGTAAAATCAGCATAAATAGGGGAAAGGGGTCTAAATGAAAATGAATACAAAAAAAAGCTTAACACTCACCCCGTCTCTGTTGTCCGCCATAGGATTTTATTTATAGCTTTACAGGGAAAAGGACCTGAAAGTGCAAACACAGAAATATTGGTACATTTCACAGAGAAAAATGAAGGACAGTCCGATAAAATCAGACTGCCGATATTAAAGGCCGATAAATGCTTTAAAATGTGATATCGGAAATTATCGGTATCGGTTTTAAAAAGTAAAATGTATGACTTTTTAACTGCCTTCGCGTGCCGGCCCAGTCACATAATATCTACGGCTTTTCACACACACACAAGTGAATGCCTGCATACTTGGTCAACAGCCATACAGGTCACACTGAGGGTGGCCGTATAAACAACTTTAACACTGTTACAAATATGAACCCACACCAAACAAGAATGACAAACACATTTCGGGAAAACATCCGCACCGTAACACAACATAAACACAACAGAACAAATACCCAGAATCCCTTTGCAGCACTAACTCTTCCGGGACGCTACAATATACACCCCCCCGCCCCCTCTACCCTACCCCCACCCCACCCTCAAACTATTTATTTATTTATTTATTTTTATTTTATTTATTTTTTGGGTTGATGCACTAGTTGAAAGTGTATCGTGTGTTTTTTTCTATGTTGATTTAATAACAAAATAAATATAATAAAAAAATAAAAACTATTTTATAACAATAAAGTACATTAAATTGACTAAATGTTGAATTCAGCAATAGCAGAATTTAAAAAATAAAATTTACAATGTAGAAATATTACAATAAAGGAATTCATAATTCAACATAAAAGTCAGGAGAGGAAAAAGGACATATGTACATGTTATACACAGAACACGTGTTAGTTATATAGTTTCAGTATATAAGTAGTACAAGTAAAAATGTACAAATAACATAAACACAACAGAACAAATACCCAGAATCCCTTTGCAGCACTAACTCTTCCGGGACGCTACAATATACACCCCCCCGCTACCCCCATCCCACACCCAAACTATTTTATAACAATAAAGTACATTAAATTGACTAAATGTTGAATTCAGCAATAGCAGAATTTAAAAAATAAAATTTACAATGTAGAAATATTACAATAAAGGAATTCATAATTGAACATAAAAGTCAGGAGAGGAAAAAGGACATATGTACATGTTATATACAGAACACGTGTTAGTTATATAGTTTTAGTATATAAGTAGTACAAGTAAAAATGTACAAATAACATAAACACAACAGAACAAATACCCAGAATCCCTTTGCAGCACTAACTCTTCCGGGACGCTACAATATACACCCCCCGCTACCCCCATCCCACACCCAAACTATTTTATAACAATAAAGTACATTAAATTGACTAAATGTTGAATTCAGCAATAGCAGAATTTAAAAAATAAAATTTACAATGTAGAAATATTACAATAAAGGAATTCATAATTCAACATAAAAGTCAGGAGAGGAAAAAGGACATATGTACATGTTATATACAAAACACGTGTTAGTTATATAGTTTCAGTATATAAGTAGTACAAGTAAAAATGTACAAATAACATAAACACAACAGAACAAATACCCAGAATCCCTTTGCAGCACTAACTCTTCCGGGACGCTACAATATACACCCCCCCGCTACCCCCATCGCACACCCAAACTATTTTATAACAATAAAGTACATTAAATTGACTAAATGTTGAATTCAGCAATAGCAGAATTTAAAAAATAAAATTTACAAGGTAGAAATATTACAATAAAGGAATTCATAATTCAACATAAAAGTCAGGAGAGGAAAAAGGACGTATGTACATGTTATATACAGAACACGTGTTAGTTAGATAGTTTCAGTATATAAGTAGTACAAGTAAAAATGTACAAATAACATAAACACAACAGAACAAATACCCAGAATCCCTTTGCAGCACTAACTCTTCCGGGACGCTACAATATACACCCCCCGCTACCCCCACCCCACACCCAAACTATTTTATAACAATAAAGTACATTAAATTGACTAAATGTTGAATTCAGCAATAGCAGAATTTAAAAAATAAAATTTACAATGTAGAAATATTACAATAAAGGAATTCATAATTCAACATAAAAGTCAGGAGAGGAAAAAGGACATATGTACATGTTATATACAGAACACGTGTTAGTTATATAGTTTTAGTATATAAGTAGTACAAGTAAAAATGTACAAATAACATAAACACAACAGAACAAATACCCAGAATCCCTTTGCAGCACTAACTCTTCCGGGACGCTACAATATACACCCCCCCGCTACCCCCATCCCACAACCCAAACTATTTTATAACAATAAAGTACATTAAATTGACTAAATGTTGAATTCAGCAATAGCAGAATTTAAAAAAATAAAATTTACAATGTAGAAATATTACAATAAAGGAATTCATAATTCAACATAAAAGTCAGGAGAGGAAAAAGGACATATGTACATGTTATATACAGAACACGTGTTAGCTATATAGTTTCAGTATATAAGTAGTACAAGTAAAAATGTACAAATAACATAAACACAACAGAACAAATACCCAGAATCCCTTTGCAGCACTAACTCTTCCGGGACGCTACAATATACACCCCCTGCTACCCCCATCCCACACCCAAACTATTTTATAACAATAAAGTACATTAAATTGACTAAATGTTGAATTCAGCAATAGCAGAATTTAAAAAATAAAATTTACAATGTAGACATATTACAATAAAGGAATTCATAATTCAACATAAAAGTCAGGAGAGGAAAAAGGACATATGTACATGTTATATACAGAACACGTGTTAGTTATATAGTTTTAGTATATAAGTAGTACAAGTAAAAATGTACAAATAACATAAACACAACAGAACAAATACCCAGAATCCCTTTGCAGCACTAACTCTTCCGGGACGCTACAATATACACCCCCCGCTACCCCCATCCCACACCCAAACTATTTTATAACAATAAAGTACATTAAATTGACTAAATGTTGAATTCAGCAATAGCAAAATTTAAAAAATAAAATTTACAATGTAGAAATATTACAATAAAGGAATTCATAATTCAACATAAAAGTCAGGAGAGGAAAAAGGACATATGTACATGTTATATACAGAACACGTGTTAGTTATATAGTTTCAGTATATAAGTAGTACAAGTAAAAATGTACAAATAACATAAACACAATAGAACAAATACCCAGAATCCCTTTGCAGCACTAACTCTTCCGGGACGCTACAATATACACCCCCCCCCCCCCCCCCCCCCCGCTACCCCCACACCACCCCCAAACTATTTTATAACAATAAAGTACATTAAATTGACTAAATGTTGAATTCAGCAATAGCAGAATTAAAAAAATTAAATTTACAATGTAGAAATATTACAATAAAGGAATTCATAATTCAACATACAAGTCAGGAGAGGAAAAAGGACATATGTACATGTTATATACAGAACACGTGTTAGTTATATAGTTTCAGTATATAAGTAGTACAAGTAAAAATGTACAAATAACATAAACACAACAGAACAAATACCCAGAATCCCTTTGCAGCACTAACTCTTCCGGGACGCTACAATATACACCCCCCGCTACCCCCATCCCACAACCCAAACTATTTTATAACAATAAAGTACATTAAATTGACTAAATGTTGAATTCAGCAATAGCAGAATTTAAAAAATAAAATTTACAATGTAGAAATATTACAATAAAGGAATTCATAATTCAACATAAAAGTCAGGAGAGGAAAAAGGACGTATGTACAAGTTATACACAGAACACGTGTTAGTTATATAGTTTCAGTATATAAGTAGTACAAGTAAAAATGTACAAATAACATAAACACAACAGAACAAATACCCAGAATCCCTTTGCAGCACTAACTCTTCCGGGACGCTACAATATACACCCCCCGCTACCCTACCCCCACCCCCAAACTATTTTATAACAATAAAGTACATTAAATTGACTAAATGTTGAATTCAGCAATAGCAGAATTTAAAAAATAAAATTTACAATGTAGAAATATTACAATAAAGGAATTCATAATTCAACATACAAGTCAGGAGAGGAAAAAGGACGTATGTACATGTTATATACAGAACACGTGTTAGTTATATAGTTTTAGTATATAAGTAGTACAAGTAAAAATGTACAAATAACATAAACACAACAAAACAAATACCCAGAATCCCTTTGCAGCACTAACTCTTCCGGGACGCTACAATATACCCCCATCCCACACCCAAACTATTTTATAACAATAAAGTACATTAAATTGACTAAATGTTGAATTCAGCAATAGCAGAATTTAAAAAATAAAATTTACAATGTAGAAATATTACAATAAAGGAATTCATAATTCAACATACAAGTCAGGAGAGGAAAAAGGACGTATGTACATGTTATATACAGAACACGTGTTAGTTATATAGTTTTAGTATATAAGTAGTACAAGTAAAAATGTACAAATAACATAAACACAACAAAACAAATACCCAGAATCCCTTTGCAGCACTAACTCTTCCGGGACGCTACAATATACCCCCATCCCACACCCAAACTATTTTATAACAATAAAGTACATTAAATTGACTAAATGTTGAATTCAGCAATAGCAGAATTTAAAAAATAAAATTTACAATGTAGAAATATTACAATAAAGGAATTCATAATTCAACATACAAGTCAGGAGAGGAAAAAGGACGTATGTACATGTTATATACAGAACACGTGTTAGTTATATAGTTTTAGTATATAAGTAGTACAAGTAAAAATGTACAAATAACATAAACACAACAAAACAAATACCCAGAATCCCTTTGCAGCACTAACTCTTCCGGGACGCTACAATATACCCCCATCCCACACCCAAACTATTTTATAACAATAAAGTACATTAAATTGACTAAATTTGGAATTCAGCAATAGCAGAATTTAAAAAATAAAATTTACAATGTAGAAATATTACAATAAAGGAATTCATAATTCAACATACAAGTCAGGAGAGGAAAAAGGACATATGTACATGTTACATACAGAACACGTGTTAGTTATATAGTTTCAGTATATAAGTAGTACAAGTATAAAGCTGGAGTACTACAAAACTATTGTGTAGTTCAGAATATTACAGGAAAAAAAGCCATAGAATGAAATGATAATAATTAGAGAAAACAGTATTTGTTAATAATTAAGTTGTAATATGAGGGAAAAAAGCTGCAATTTAAGAAGGTTAATGTTGCACAATGACATGTAATGTTGTGATTGCTAAGTAATAAATATAATATTGGTCTTATTATGAGAATAAATGTTTAAAGTTGTGGCACTAAGACAAAAAAATACATCTTATCACAGTAATATTGTCAATTATTAGTCATCAGTCATAATACAAAAAAATAAAGCAAATAAAATCTGAATATTTTGAGGAGAAAAACTTTTTTTTGGTAGTATATCCATTATTACTAGAGATGTCCAATATTATTGGCCGATAAATGCTTTAAAATGTAATATCAGAAATTATCGTTATCGGTTTCAAGAAGTAAAACGAATGACTTTTTAAAACGGCGCTGTACGGAGTGGTACATATCCGGTAAAACACGGACGTAGGGCATACTTGCCAACCCTCCCGATTTTCCCGGGAGACTCCCGAATTTCAGTGCCCCTCCCGACAATCTCTCCCAAATTTCTCCCGATTTCCACCCAGACGACATTATTGGGGGCGTGCCTTAAAGGCACTGCCTTCAGCGTCCTCTACAACCTGTCGTCACGTCCGCTTTTCCTCCATACAAACAGCGTAATAATATATGTGGCTTTTTCACACGCGCACACACAAGAGAATGCCATCCATACTTGGTCAACAGCCATACAGGTCACACTGAGGGTGGCCGTATAAACAAGTTTAACACTGTTACAAATATGCGCCACACTGTGAACACACACCAAACAAACACATTTCGGGAGAACACCCGCACCGTAACACAACAGAACAAATACCCAGAAACCCTTGGAGCACTAACTCTTCCGGGACGCTACACTCCCCGCTAGCACCAACCCCCAATCCCTAGAATTCAGAGGTCTCAAGGTTGGCAAGTATGCTCTAGTATACTCTAGAATAATTGTTTCTAAGTTATCACAAAAACTTTGGGGTACATTTGAGTGCCCGGCAAGAAGACAAAAGCTGTCTTTGAAACCTACCAAGAAGAAGGCTCGTAAAACTCCACTGTGTAAGGGGGAGAGCAACATGAAGGGATTTCTGTTTTCTTTCATGTATGGTAATCACTTACTTACTTAGTCCTCTTGCACTTCAGGGCGCGTAGAGCCGACCATAGCAACCAGGTCTCTCCATCTGGGTCTGTTGTGGGCAAGGTGTTGAGCTTGTGCCATAGTCACATTGCAGGCCTTAAGGTCCTGGGCTAATACATCCAGCCAGCGAGTCCTGGGGGCGCCTGTAGGTTGAAGTCCAGGATTTTGCGCGTGGGGTGTTCCCCCGGCAGGCGGATGACATGGCCATACCAGCGCACTTGCCGCATTGCTGCGAGGCGAGAGGCTGGGAGCTGTTGGGTTAGCTCTCTTAGGGTCTTGTTGGTGACATGCTGGCTCCACGTGATGCCTTCTATCCTCCCGAGGGCTCTGGAATCAAAGCCATCTAGCCTGGCCGCCAGGATGTTATTCAGCGGCCTTGTTTCCGAGCCGTACAGAAGGACAGAGATGACAGAGGAATTGTAGACCCTCAACTTGGTGTCCCGAGATATGTGCCGGTGTCGCCACAACGGTCTCCACAAGGACTGCATGACGGAGGCTGCAAGGGCGCGACGGCGGTCCACCTCTCGTTTGAGATCGCCGGTGTTGGTGACTGTCGAGCCGAGGTATCTGAAGGTAGGGACAAAGTGGACAGGGGTATCCTCAAATAAGAAGGGTGGTGGGTCTGGTCCATCGCCGATATGCATGAGTTCGGTTTTGGACCAGCTGATTTTCAGGCCGAGCTGTTTGGTCTCCTCATCAAACACACCGAGGGCCTCCCTGAGCTGGTCAGCGGTCTCACTGAACAGGGTGGTGTCATCAGCGTATTCGAGGTCCTTTAGGGTGTAGTTTCCAAGTGACACCCCGGGGACTCGCACACAGACTCTGGACATCAGGTGGTCGATGACACAGTTAAATAGTTCTGGTGCGGCAACACAGCCTTGCCTGACCCCGCTGTTGATGGGGAACCACTCAGAGTCTTTAGAGCTCACACGCACACAGCTTTCTGCACCCTGATACAACTGCTGAAAGAGTGTGGTGATTTTAGTTGGGACTCCGAGGGACTTCAGGATGTTCCAGAGGGACCCGTGGTCCACAGTGTCGAAGGCAGCCTTAAGGTCAATGAAGGCAATGTAGAGGTGCCGGTCCTTTCTGAACTCCCGGGCCTTTTCTATTAAGAGCCGGATGGCAGAGATGTGATCCGTGGTGGAACGATTGGGCATGAAGCCGGCCTGTTCTTGGCGGCGTCTGCTTCTGGTTGCAGGTAGAGCTCGGGTGAGTAATATGCGGGTAAAGAGTTTACCGGGGGTGGAGAGGAGTGTGATCCCTCTATGGTTGCTGCAGGTCAGCTGGTCTCCCTTATGCTTCCAAAATGGTAGTATAATGCCCCGCCTCCAGTCATCAGGCAGCGACTCAGAGACCCACACATGGTTGATGATCTGTGTGAGCCAGAGGATGATGTTGCCTCCTCCGGTCTTCAGCATCTCTGCTGTGATGGTACATAAGCCAGGGGCTTTTCCATTCTTGAGTTTCGTTACGGCTGCTCTGACTTCAGCTGGAGAGACAGGGGCGGTGGAGCAGTCCGGGATTGTGGTAATCAACAGAAAGATATTATTCTAACCCAAAGACTTCAAAGCGGAGAGAAGGCAGGATCTGCCCAATTTCCAGACGACCTCTTTTTGAACCTCCTTTTTGAACTATTTCATAGACCTCTTTTTGAACTGTTTTACGAACTCTTTTTTGAACTGACCGTTTTTGTGAACTGTTTGCGACCTTTGTCCTTTGGAAGCAGCTGTGGCCATGTGGTCGGGGAGGGTCCAAAATAAAAGAAGGAGGCGTGCAATCTTTTGGCAGAGCGTGCTGAGACACTGTACAAGGGTACAGTGTACAGGCGACTCTCCTCAATACTGAGTCCAAATTGAATTCTGTCTCTGTTTAATTCTTTGCTTCTTGTCCTGTTTAATAGATGTCACCAGTGCTTGAACCTGACAGTGTGCCTTCATTGTTTTTGTAGCTGTTGTTTTGAGGCATGTTTAAAAAAAATAAAAAATAATAATGCACTTTGTGAAAGTCAAAGTATAGTATTTCCCATAGTTGTAGTGGGTATCAGGATTATCTCAGGGAGAGCATGTGCCAAATTCCAAGCTGCTGTTTTGAGGCATGTTAAAAAAAAAATAATGCACTTTGTGACTTCAATAATAAATATAGCATTATTTTCCATAACTTGAGTTGATTTATTTTGGAAAACCTTGTTACATTGTTTAATGCATCCAGCGGGGCATCACAACAAAATTAGGCATAATAATGTGTTCATTCCACCACTGTATATATCGGTATCGCTTGATATCGAAATCGGTAATTAAGAGTTGGACAATATCGGACATCTCTAGACTCAATATAAAATGTGGACTCTTAGAGACAGATGTTGCACATGTAAAACCATCCTTGACAAACGTGCGTGAGCATTTCTCACCATATGGGATGGCAGAGGACACCGGCTGCTGGTTGTTGGCGTTGCCGCCGGCAACAGCCCACACGGAATAGCCACCGTCGCTATGGGAACTCACAAACAAGTTCCCCGAACGCTCCCACACGAGACTCTCCAGCTGCTGCAGGTGGGACATGTGAGCAAGTATGTCATGAGCAGTAGTTCAGGCAAATTATCCATCCATCCATTTTCTACTGCTTGTCCCTTTTGGGGTTGGCGGGGGGTGCTGGAACCTATCTCAGCTAATTTCAAACAATAAAATACAGTGGTACCTCAACTTAAGAGTGTTTTGAGAAATAAAAATAAAAAATAAAGTGAGTGTCACTGCTAGTCTGCACCATACTGGAATTATTAACTAAAAGCAGTCTTTTTCTCACAATGTGTCGACTTTTTTCTTATAAAATTGGGAACAATTTATCATATTCTTTCTGTTTCCATAATAATGCAATATTTTCTCGTAAAATTATTACCGTATTTTTCGGACTATAAGTCGCTCCGGAGTATAAGTTGCACAGGCCGAAAATGCATAATAAAGAAGGAAACATTTTTTTCAAATTGACTGTGTCGCTTTTAAAAGTGCTCCCCCTCTGGTCAACATATGAAATAACAAGTGTGTGTACAAATTTAAAATGCTCCCCCTATGGTCAACAAAAAAAAAATCTAATAAATATATATATAGAGACATACTGTAATAACGAAGTAAATATTGATGATTAAAAATCAATTACAAATTTAAAAAAAAGGAATAATTAACTAAAAGCAGTCTTTTTCTCAGAATGTGTCGACTTTTTTCTTATAAAATTGGGAACAATTTATCATATTCTTTCTGTTACCATAATAATGCAATATTTTATCGTAAAATTATTACCGTATTTTTCGGACTATAAGTCGCTCCGGAGTATAAGTCGCACCGGCCGAAAATGCATAATAAAGAAAGAAACATTTTTTTCAAATTGACTGTGTCGCTTTTAAAAGTGCTCCCCCTCCGGTCAACATATGAAATAACAAGTGTGTGTAAAAATTTAAAATGCTCCCCCTATGGTCAACAACAAAAAAATCTAATAAATATATATATATATATAGACATACTGTAATAACTTGAAGTAAATATTGAAGATTGAAAACCAATTACTAGCAAAAAAAAAAGGAATAATTAACTAAAAGCAGTCTTTTTCTCACAATGTGTCGACTTTTTTCTTATAAAATTGGGAACAATCTATCATATTCTTTCTGTTTCCATAATAATGCAATATTTTCTCGTAAAATTATTACCGTATTTTTCAGACTATAAGTCGCTCCGGAGTATAAGCCGCACCAGCCGAAAATGCATAATAAAGAAGGAAACATTTTTTTCAAATTGACTGTGTCGCTTTTAAAAGTGCTCCCCCTCTGGTCAACATATGAAATAACAAGTGTGTGTAAAAATTTAAAATGCTCCCCCTATGGTCAACAACAAAAAAATCTAATCAATATGTGTATAGAGACATACTGTAATAACGAAGTAAATATTGAAGATTAAAAACCAATTAAAAACAAAAAAAAAAGGAATAATTAACTAAAAGCAGTCTTTTTCTCACAATGTGTCGACTTTTTTCTTATAAAATTGGGAACAATTTATCATATTCTTTCTGTTGCCATAATAATGCAATATTTTCTCGTAAAATTATTACCGTATTTTTCGGACTATAAGTCGCTCCGGAGTATAAGTCGCACCGGCCGAAAATGCATAATAAAGAAGGAAACATTTTTTTCAAATTGACTGTGTCGCTTTTAAAAGTGCTCCCCCTCTGGTCAACATATGAAATAACAAGTGTGTGTAAAAATTTAAAATGCTCCCCCTATGGTCAACAAAAAAAACAATCTAATAAATATATATATAGAGACATACTGTAATAACTTGAAGTAAATATTGAAGATTAAAAACCAATTACAAACAAAAAAAGGAATAATTAACTAAAAGCAGTCTTTTTCTCACAATGTGTCGACTTTTTTCTTATAAAATTGGGAACAATTTATCATATTCTTTCTGTTTCCATAATAATGCAATATTTTCTCGTAAAATTATTACCGTATTTTTCGGACTATAAGTCGCTCCGGAGTATAAGTCGCACCGGCCGAAAATGCATAATAAAGAAGGAAACATTTTTTTCAAATTGCCTGTGTCGCTTTTAAAAGTGCTCCCCCTCTGGTCAACATATGAAATAACAAGTGTGTGTAAAAATTTAAAATGCTCTCCCTATGGTCAACAAAAAAAAAATCTAATAAATATATATATAGAGACATACTGTAATAACTTGAAGTAAATATTGAAGATTAAAAACCAATTACAAACAAAAAAAAGGAATAATTAACTAAAAGCAGTCTTTTTCTCACAATGTGTCGACTTTTTTCTTCTAAAATTGGGAACAATTTATCATATTCTTTCTGTTTCCATAATAATGCAATATTTTCTCGTAAAATTATTACCGTATTTTTCAGACTATAAGTCGCTCCGGAGTATAAGCCGCACCGGCCGAAAATGCATAATAAAGAAGGAAACATTTTTTTCAAATTGACTGTGTCGCTTTTAAAAGTGCTCCCCCTCTGGTCAACATATGAAATAACAAGTGTGTGTAAAAATTTAAAATGCTCCCCCTATGGTCAACAACAAAAAAATCTAATCAATATGTGTATAGAGACATACTGTAATAACTTGAAGTAAATATTGAAGATTAAAAACCAATTAAAAACAAAAAAAAAAGGAATAATTAACTAAAAGCAGTCTTTTTCTCACAATGTGTCGACTTTTTTCTTATAAAATTGGGAACAATTTATCATATTCTTTCTGTTTCCATAATGATGCAATATTTTCTCGAAAATTATTACCGTATTTTTCGGACTATAAGTCGCTCCGGAGTATAAGTCGCACCGGCCGAAAATGCATAATAAAGAAGGAAACATTTTTTTCAAAATGACTGTGTCGCTTTTAAAAGTGCTCCCCCTCTGGTCAACATATGAAATAACAAGTGTGTGTAAAAATGTAAGATGCTACCCCTATGGTCAACAAAAAAAAAATCTAATAAATATATATATAGAGACATACTGTAATAACTTGAAGTAAATATTGAAGATTAAAAACCAATTGCAAACAAAAAAAAGGAATAATTAACTAAAAGCAGTCTTTTTCTCACAATGTGTCGACTTTTTTCTTATAAAATTGGGAACAATTTATCATATTCTTTCTGTTTCCATAATAATGCAATATTTTCTCATAAAATTATTACCGTATTTTTCGGACTATAAGTCGCTCCGGAGTATAAGTCGCACCGGCCGAAAATGCATAATAAAGAAGGAAACATTTTTTTCAAATTGACTGTGTCGCTTTTAAAAGTGCTCCCCCTCTGGTCAACATATGAAAAAACAAGTGTGTGTAAAAATTTAAAATGCTCCCCCTATGGTCAACAACAAAAAAATCTAATAAATATATATATAGAGACATACTGTAATAACTTGAAGTAAATATTGAAGATTAAAAACCAATTACAAACAAAAAAAAATGAATAATTAACTAAAAGCAGTCTTTTTCTCACAATGTGTCGACTTTTTTCTTATAAAATTGGGAACAATTTATCATATTCTTTCTGTTTCCATAATAATGCAATATTTTCTCGTAAAATTATTACCGTATTTTTCGGACTATAAGTCGCTCCGGAGTATAAGTCGCACCGGCCGAAAATGCATAATAAAGAAGGAAACATTTTTTTCAAATTGACTGTGTCGCTTTTAAAAGTGCTCCCCCTCTGGTCAACATATGAAATAACAAGTGTGTGTAAAAATTTAAAATGCTCCCCCTATGGTCAACAAAAAAAAAATCTAATAAATATGTGTATAGAGACATACTGTAATAAATATTGAAGATTAAAAACCAATTACAAACAAAAAAAAGGAATAATGAACTAAAAGCAGTCTTTTTCTCACAATGTGTCGACTTTTTTCTTATAAAATTGGGAACAATTTATCATATTCTTTCTGTTTCCATAATAATGCAATATTTTCTCGTAAAATTATCATATTCTTTCTGTTTCCATAATAATGCAATATTTTCTCGTAAAATTATTACCGTATTTTTCGGACTATAAGTCGCTCCGGAGTATAAGTCGCACCGGCCAAAAATGCATAATAAAGAAGGAAAAAAATATATATAAGTCTCACTGGAGTATAAGTCGCACCGGCCGAAAATGCATAATAAAGAAGGAAATTTGTTTTTCAAATTGACTGTGTCGCTTTTAAAAGTGCTCCCCCTCTGGTCAACATATGAAATAACAAGTGTGTGTAAAAATTTAAAATGCTCCCCCTATGGTCAACAAAAAAAAAATCTAATAAATATGTGTATAGAGACATACTGTAATAACTTGAAGTAAATATTGAAGATTAAAAACCAATTACAAACAAAAAAGAGGAATAATGAACTAAAAGCAGTCTTTTTCTTACAATGTGTCGACTTTTTTCTTATAAAATTGGGAACAATTTATCATATTCTTTCTGTTTCCATAATAATGCAATATTTTCTCGTAAAATTATTACCGTATTTTTCGGACTATAAGTCGCTCCGGCCGAAAATGCATAATAAAGAAGGAAACATTTTTTTCAAATTGACTGTCGCTTTTAAAAGTGCTCCCCCTCTGGTCAACATATGAAATAACAAGTGTGTGTAAAAATGTAAAATGCTCCCCCTATGGTCAACAAAAAAAAAATCTAATAAATATATATATAGAGACGTACTGTAATAACTTGAAGTAAATATTGAAGATTAAAAACCAATTACAAACAAAAAAAAGGAATAATTAACTAAAAGCAGTCTTTTTCTCACAATGTGTCGACTTTTTTCTTATAAAATTGGGAACAATTTATCATATTCTTTCTGTTTCCATAATAATGCAATATTTTCTCGTAAAATTATTACCGTATTTTTCGGACTATAAGTCGCTCCGGAGTATAAGTCGCACCGGCCGAAAATGCACAATAAAGAAGGAAACATTTTTTTCAAATTGACTGTCGCTTTTAAAAGTGCTCCCCCTCTGGTCAACATATGAAATAACAAGTGTGTGTAAAAATTTAAAATGCTCCCCCTATGGTCAACAAAAAAAAATCTAATAAATATATATATATAGAGACATACTGTAATAACTTGAAGTAAATATTGATATTTCTATATAAATATAAATATTTCTCACAATGTGTCGACTTTTTTCTTATAAAATTGGGAACAATTTATCATATTCTTTCTGTTTCCATAATAATGCAATATTTTCTCGTAAAATTATCATATTCTTTCTGTTTCCATAATACTGCATTATTTTCTCGTAAAATTATTACCGTATTTTTCGGACTATAAGTCGCACCTGAGTATAAGTCGCACCCCCGGCCAAACTATGAAAAAAACTGCGACTTATAGTCCGAAAAATACGGTAATTGTATCATTTTTCTTTTAATAAAAAAATAAAAACGGGTCCCACAGACCCGAACACCACACATTAAGAGCTCTGTCACAGAACTAATTAAGGTTGTAAGTTGAGGTACTACTGTAGAACATTGTCATTGATGTAGCATTATTTGCCAGCCTTATGGGAATACTACTGTATCTCAAAATAAACAGTTTTTGAGTTTGTTGTCGTACCTGTTTGCCAAGAAAGAGTTGTTCTATTTGACGGCTGCTCACATCCCACAGCACCACCAGGCCACGGCTGTAACCGATCAGAATCTTCCCTGCTTGCCGGGGATGCTCCTGAAGAGATTCCACAGGTCCTAACGATTTGCCACATCTGTAGTCTTCTGGCAGGCTGCACACATGGAATGTCTCCTTTGATTACAACATACTCTTATCTTTGATAACAACATACTCTTATCTCTCGCTACTTAGCGTCCATGTCTTATGAGGAAGTCAATATTTACTGCTCCAGAATAAATAGACAATTAAAGTCATCAGAAGATAGAAGATCACATGATTACATGACTCAACTCCCACTGAACTGAAGCTAAGGTTATTATCAAATGTGCTGTCAAGAAAATATACACGTTTTAAATCATTTTTGACAATGAGTGCGTATTTTGTGACAAGATGACATGACAAAATAGTAGGGGTGTAACGGTACGTGTATTTGTATTGAACCGTTTCGGTACGGGGGTTTCGGTTCGGTTGGGAGTAAGGCTGCAGCTAACGATTATTTTTCTATCGATTAATCTATAGATTATTTTTTTCGATTAATCGGTTAATCTATAGATAATTTTTTCCGATTAATCTATAGATTATTTTTCCTTTTACCGATTATTTTTTTTATTTAAAATGAAGATGAAAAAATAAATGTAGGCCAGTTTTTTCAAAAGGCATGGCTTTTATTTACAAAAAAAAAAAGTATGGCCAACAACATGACAAAATATTCTGTAACAATGTAAACATTTAAAACTTTTAACATTTAACAAAATTAAAAGTAGCTTATTTGCTTTTTAATGTGCAAATATAAAAGTAAATATCCAGTGCAAATCTTAATATTCTGCAATAGTATAAGCATTTCACAAGTAAAAGTATTGCTTGTTTTGCTTTAAAATGTGCAAAAATAAAGATAAACATCCAATACAAAAAAAGTGCAAAACGAAATATTCTGTAACAGTGTAAACATTTCAACAAAAGTAAAAGTATTGCTTATTTTGCTTAATAACACAACAATGATAGTATGATTAAAGTGAAAGTTAATTGTTGGTTTGTACATAGTATATGTAACTGTTAATGTTGTAAAAGGTATTCGCACAACTAATTAACGTTAGCGTCTTTGTAAACACTGAACAGGCACGCCAAACGCGCCTCTCAGAGCGAAACAGTGTTTTAGTTTATAAATTTATAACCCAGATACAAATGACACATTCATGTTTTTGTGTAATGATGACAACGTATACTCACGCGGACGATTGACTAGTTGATGGTGATGGCAAGAACGCTGTCAGGTGTTTTCTTATCAAATGTTCCTTCATAGCCGTTGTGCTGCTATGATAGGCCATTTCCGCTCGACACAGTGCGCATACAACAACTGTCAAGTGTTTTGCTTTTTTCGCTGTGCTTATCCCACACTTGAAGGGATGTACCAATGCTGAATGTGACTTCTGGATTTCACTCAAAAGACCAGACCGTAGTTACTTTTTCCTTTTATTTTCCTTTAGTTTGCAACAGTTTTTCCAACCAAGAAACAGCTTCTTTTTTCTTCTTTAGTCTTTTTAGCAGTCTTTAGCAGTGTTAGTAGACTTTAGTAGACTTTAGTTTCTTTAGCTGTCATTAACTGTCTTTAGTAACCTTTAGCTTCTTTAGTAGGTTAAAAACCTTTAAGGACAAAACACCACAAGATTAACATGCTGTAAAAAATCAATCAATTATCAATCCCATAATTTACAATTATTAATTAGGCTATCAAACTCTTAACCATTAAACAAGTGCAAGAAAATGGACACATCTTTTCCCTTTAAGTTAAAACAGATTTTAAATAAATTGTCTCAACATAAATGCATCAAGATACATATAAAATACATTTAACACCAGAAACACAATAGATAAATGCAGCAGAAAACCCAATATGCAAATACATAAATACTTAACCAATTAACCACCTATTTAGATACATATTTAAAATCCATATTCAATATAAATATATTATTATTTTATCAGTGAAACACTCAATCTTAAACACTGTCTACTGGTAGAAAAATTACCCTTTTTTCTATGCCCTCACCAGCAGCCAATGATCCAACACAGTTAAATCCAACACTTTAAGTTGAGCGACTTCACCCTCCTGATGAAGCAAACTGCTCCAACATTTATCAAACTAAGCAAAGAATATCAACACTTCCTTACTAAACAACAGTTACACAAAACACCGTGTGTATTTAGCCTCCAGACTAAGCACGCTACATGCACACAACTCCCCCGCACCCCCCCCATCTCACCTGCGCAACAGGTGCGCCACACCCACAAAGAGAACTAAAGTGCAATCTTACCGGCTGTCCGTTCAGCTTTTGGTTTTGGTACACTTTTGGCACAACTCTGGGTTATCTGTAATGAACTAAACCTTTTTCCACTCTGCGCTGGCGTCTTTTGTACTCCTTGATTTGACACAGCGGTCTAATTACCGGGCTCGCGCACCCAGCAGATGAGACGGGAGCGCGCCGCGTTATACCTGCGCGTGAACGTAAACTGATCGGCTCTGATCATATAAGCCGACTGGCCGAAATAATGCCGAATTATATACATTTCCTGGGGTTGCCTATGTGAATAGGGATGCGGATGTGCTCTAAGATAAAATATAATTTTATTAAGTGGGGTTTGGCTGTGTGTACTGGAGAGGAGGCTACGCCGGATAGTCGAACCTCGGATTCAGGAGGAAGAGTGTGGTTTTCGTCCTGGTCGTGGAACTGTGGACCAGCTCTATACTCTCCGCAGGGTCCTTGAGGGTGCATGGGAGTTTGCCCAACCAGTCTACATGTGCTTTGTGGACTTGGAGAAGGCATTCGACCGTGTACCCCGGGAAGTCCTGTGGGGAGTGCTCAGAGAGTATGGGGTAACGGACTGTCTTATTGTGGCAGTTCGCTCCCTGTATGATCAGTGTCAGAGCTTGGTCCGCATTGCCGGCAGTAAGTCGGACACGTTTCCAGTGAGGGTTGGACTCCGCCAAGGCTGCCCTTTGTCACCGATTCTGTTCATAACCTTTATGGACAGAATTTCTAGGCGCAGTCAAGGCGTTGAGGGGATCTGGTTTGGTGGCTGCAGGATTAGGTCACTGCTATTTGCAGATGATGTGGTCCTGATGGCTTCCTCCGGCCAAGATCTTCAGCTCTCACTGGATCGGTTCGCAGCCGAGTGTGAAGCGACTTGGATGGGAATCAGCACCTCCAAGTCCGAGTCCATGGTTCTCTCCCGGAAAAGGGTGGAGTGCCATCTCCGGGTTGGGGAGGAGATCTTGCCCCAAGTGGAGGAGTTCAAGTACCTCGGAGTCTTGTTCACGAGTGGGGGAAGAGTGGATCGTGAGATCGACAGGCGGATCGGTGCGGCGTCTTCAGTAATGCGGACGCTGTATCGATCCGTTGTGGTGAAGAAGGAGCTGAGCCGGAAGGCAAAACTCTCGATTTACCAGTCGATCTACGTTCCCATCCTCACCTATGGTCATGAGCTTTGGGTCATGACCGAAAGGACAAGATCACGGGTACAAGCGGCCGAAATGAGTTTCCTCCGCCGAGTGGCGGGGCTCTCCCTTAGAGATAGGGTGAGAAGCTCTGCCATCCGGGGGGAGCTCAAAGTAAAGCCGCTGCTCCTCCACATCGAGAGGAGCCAGATGAGGTGGTTCGGGCATCTGGTTAGGATGCCACCCGAACGCCTCCCTAGGAAGGTGTTTCGGGCACGTCCGACCGGTAGGAGGCCACGGGGAAGACCCAGGACACGCTGGGAAGACTATCTCTCCCGGCTGGCCTGGGAACGCCTCGGGATCCCCCGGGAGGAGCTGGACGAAGTGGCTGGGGAGAGGGAAGTCTGAGCTTCCCTGCTTAAGCTGCTGCCCCCGCGACCCGACCTCGGATAAGCGGAAGAAGATGGATGGATGGATGGATGGAAGGTTTGGCTGGTTGCTCAGCAGCCACGGTTGCGAGCTCGCGCGTCAGCTGACGAGACAGCTGTTCGCCGCTACAACATTATTAGGCCGTTTATTGAAATACTCCCACACTTTTGACGACTTTTGGCGTGCCTTTTCCCCTCGCTCGCACCGCTCGCATCGTCTGCTTTGCGTTCCGCCATGACGGTAGTGTCACGTAAATATGCGACGCGTCGACGCACAGAAACGGCGTCGACGTATTTACGTAACCGATGACGTCGACGCGTCGTTTCAGCCTTAGTTGGGAGGTGTACCGAACGAGTTTCCACACGGAAATATTAAGTAGCCGCCTCCGCTTCCTTCTGTCTCCGTCTCTGTCAGTCCTCTACACAGCACCCAGCATTGTCCCACCCACACAACCATCTGATTGGTTACAAACAGAGCGGTAACAGCCAATCAGCAGTGCGTATTCAGAGCGCATGTAGTCAGTGCTTAGCAGGTAATCATCAGGCAGCGCACTCTCCCCAAATGATAATAAACACCTCCCAGTCAACTACTAGTAACATCACTATGAGCCCGTTGACCTTCTAGAAATATAAAAGGCAGTTCAGCTAGCTCGCAGTCCTGGCTTGAGGTGAAGGCTAATTCGCTTTTAGCGTAACGTTAGCTCATTTTGCGGTGTGTGTGTGTTACGGACAGCAAAGCCCTGTCTGTCTGTTATTTCACTTGACCTTTTTCTGTGTTGATTGAACTGTGTTGAAACAGGACATTATGTTAAATGAAGAGTTTCTGTCTCTGATAGTTGATATAATAATGTAAGTGCATCATTAAGCCTACATGAACTCCATGGTGTTCAGGGATGAATAGTCTCTCCTATTGCTATTGTACTATTTTTTCAGCTATAGTTACATTAATCATTAGTAATGGACAGTGTTGGGACTAACGCGTTACAAAGTAACGCGTTACTGTAACGCCGCTAGTTTCGGCGGTAACTAGTAATCTAACGCGTTATTTTGTATATTCAGTAACTCAGTCACCGTTACTACATGATGCGTTACTGCGTTATTTTACGTTACTTTTCATGTAGTATCGGCTAGAAACAGAAGATCTGAGTGTGTTTTATTGCAGCGGTGGAAAAGAAAAGGCGTGCTTTGTGTGGGTGGGTGCGGGGGGGACTACCATACCGCAGTTGAGCGCAGGGGAGACTTTCCTCCAGGGCCTATGTACGTCTTCGGGGCTAACAACCTTCACTTTATCCGGAAGTGGGTCTTTACAGCTGAGGGTGAATGACGAGACCGGCGGTTTGTTGCAACTTTGTGACTTTATTGGACGCAGCCATCCACCAAGCTAGAGCACCTGCACGCACTCACTGTCGCCGCTCGCTCACCTCTCTCGCCCACTCACTCACTGACGTCACTCACCTCATATGCTGTCATATCTTAAAGGGCCACACACACACACACACACATACGCTACTCTCATAACAACTAACAAGACATCATGGCGAAGCCAGAAGTCGAGTTTTTTAACATGGAGACATTCTCAATACTTTTCTTTTGTTGAGCACAAAGAAAATAACATTTTAGTTAAATGTAAGTTGTGTCTTGGATCAAAGATCCTATCTACTTAAAGTTAAAGTTAAAGTGCCATTATGTTGCAGCTATTTAAAATAGTTTTGTCAATTTGTTCTGGCCTGAAATAAATTGGCCCTTTGAAACATATCTTTGTCTTTGTGTGTTGTATGTAGACCACATTACTTTCTGAGTTCAGTGATGCAAATGCATGTCAAGTTGATCAACGGATTGTATTATTCTCCAGTGCAATAACAGTATTGAAATGAAGGCTAAAAGGGCATTAATGGGAGCCTTAAAAAAAAAAGGGGGAAAAAAGAAGTAACTAAATAGTTACTTTTCACAGTAATGCATTACTTTTTGGTGTAAGTAACTGAGTTAGTAACTGAGTTACTTTTGAAATAAAGTAACTAGTAACTGTAACTAGTTACTGGTTTTCAGTAACTAACCCAACACTGGTTAATGGAGCAGCCTAGTTTTGAATGGCAGGGTCCCTGCTATCACATGTTGATAAAAATATAACATTTACATAAAAAAAAAAAAATCAACTACAGGCTTCCCACATGCTGTAATAAATGAAGCATGATGAGTTGACTTGAAACTGTTTAATGTTGCACTTTTTATATGTAGAAGAAAAGTTTTGTCATTTTATTTAATCTGAGCAACAACTTTAATGTTGATTAACGTGGGCAGAATTATTATAGTGTTGCCAATGTTAAAAGGATAAAGCCATCCATCCATCCATCCATCTTCTTCCGCTTATCCGAGGTCGGGTCGCGGGGGCAGCAGCCTAAGCAGGGAAGCCCAGACTTCCCTCTCCCCAGCCACTTCGTCCAGCTCCTCCTGTGGGACCCCGAGGCGTTCCCAGGCCAGCCGAGAGACAGTCTTCCCAACGTGTCCTGGGTCTTCCCCGCGGCCTCCTACCGGTCGGACGTGCCCTAAACACCTCCCTAGGGAGGCGTTCGGGTGGCATCCTAACCAGATGCCCGAACCACCTCATCTGGCTCCTCTCGATGTGGAGGAGCAGCGGCTTTACTTTGAGCTCCTCCCGGATGGCAGAGCTTCTCACCCTATCTCTAAGGGAGAGCCCCGCCACCCGGCGGAGGAAACTCATTTCGGCCGCTTGTACCCGTGATCTTGTCCTTTCGGTCATAACCCAAAGCTCATGACCATAGGTGAGGATGGGAACGTAGATCGACCGGTAAATTGAGAGCTTTGCCTTCCGGCTCAGCTCCTTCTTCACCACAACGGATCGATACAGCGTCCGCATTACTGAAGACGCCGCACCGATACGCCTGTCGATCTCACGATCCACTCTTCCCTCACTCGTGAACAAGACTCCGAGGTACTTGAACTCCTCCACTTGGGGCAAGATCTCCTCCCCAACCCGGAGATGGCACTCCACCCTTTTCCGGGCGAGAACCATGGACTCGGACTTGGAGGTGCTGATTCTCATCCCAGTCGCTTCACACTCGGCTGCGAACCGATCCAGTGAGAGCTGAAGATCCTGGCCAGATGAAGCCATCAGGACCACATCATCTGCAAAAAGCAGAGACCTAATCCTGCAGCCACCAAACCAGATCCCCTCAACGCCTTGACTGCGCCTAGAAATTCTGTCCATAAAAGTTATGAACAGAATCGGTGACAAAGGGCAGCCTTGGCGGAGTCCAACCCTCACTGGAAACGTGTCCGACTTACTACCGGCAATGCGGACCAGGCTCTGGCACTGATCATACAGGGAGCGGACTGCCACAATCAGACAGTCCGATACCCCGTACTCTCTGAGCACTCCCCACAGGACTTCCCGAGGGACACGGTCGAATGCCTTCTCCAAGTCCACAAAACACATGTAGACTGGTTGGGCAAACTCCCATGCACCCTCAAGGACCCTGCGGAGAGTATAGAGCTGGTCCACAGTTCCACGACCAGGACGAAAACCACACTGTTCCTCCTGAATCCGAGGTTCGACTATCCGGCGTAGCCTCCTCTCCAGTACACCTGAATAGACCTTACCGGGAAGGCTGAGGAGTGTGATCCCACGATAGTTAGAACACACCCTCCGGTTCCCCTTCTTAAAGAGAGGAACCACCACCCCGGTCTGCCAATCCAGTGGCACCGCCAACGATGTCCACGCGATGCTGCAGAGTCTTGTCAACCAAGACAGCCCCACAGCATCCAGAGCCTTAAGGAACTCCGGGCGGATCTCATCTACCCCCGGGGCCTTGCCACCGAGGAGCTTTTTAACTACCTCAGCAACTGGGGCTGAGGTTGCTGAGGTAGTTAAAAGGATAAAGCCATTGTTTACAAATTTGGTAAATAAATAACGAAAAAATTTATATTTTGTTGTTTTCTTACTGTACCGAAAATGAACCGAACCGTGACCTCTAAACCGAGGTACGTACCGAACTTTTTGTGTACCGTTACACTCCTAATGAATAATGTTTGCAGAAACACAAAAGTGTTGATGTATGATTGAAGGCACACTGAGGAGCTGTGGCATCAACTCTGGCTGAGGCTGCTCCTACAACTACAGCCATCCATTTTCTACTGCTTGTCCCTCTCGGGGTCGCAGAGGGTGCTGGAGTCTATCCCAGCTGGGTACACCCCTGGACAAGTGTCCACCTCATCGCAGGGCCAACACAGATAGACAACACACTAAGGGCCGGTTAGGGCCAAAAGAAGCAGGAGCCGAGCCAATGAGACATTCCTCTGAGGCAGCAGAGGAATGTGGAAGAGGACACACCCTCGAGATGTTGGAGGGTTCCCTCAGCAGAGGACAGGGAAGCAACTGGGAGGAATCCACGGGGATGGAGGGTAGAAGGAATGAGGGAATGAAAAAGAAAACAGACAGTTTGGTAATAAACAAGAAAACAGCGAAGCTCTCTGAGCTCTTTTCTGGACAGAAAATTAGATACGCACGCACTTTTTTTTAATGTAAAATTATTACTTTTTAATGCAAAGTGTTGACATTTGTCATATAAAATTTGCTTTTATCACAATATTGCCATTTTTGTTGTTTTTGTAAAATAGTTAAATTTTTTGAGTAAAATTATGACTTTTGTCATAATTTTGCCATGTAAAATTCCGGTTATTATTATAATATTGCCAAAATTTTAATGTTTTCTTATAAAATTGTGACTTTTGTCGAGTAAACTTGCAACTCTTTTCATAAAATTGTCAACATTTTAAGTTTTTCTTGTAAAATTGTGACTGTTATTGAGTAAAATTATGACTTTTGTCATAATTTTGCCATGTAAAATTCCAATTATTATTATAATAATATTGCCAAAATGTTAAAGTTTTCTTACAAAATTGTGACTTTTGTCGAGTAAACTTACAACTCTTTTCAGAAAATTGCCAACATTTTAAGGTTTTCTTGTAAAATTGCGACTGTTATTGAGTAAAATTCCAACTTTTATCATAATATTGCACAAATATTCCGTTTTTCTTGTAACATTTTGACTTGTGTTGAGTAAAATGACGACTTTTATTCTAATACTACCAAAATTGTAAGTTTTTCTTGTGAAATTGTGACCTTTTTCTTGTGAAATTCCAACTCATTTTTCACAACAATGGATGTATATATTATTAATGTTGGAAATACACATCTTTATATATCTAGAAAGGGTGGTCCTAAAGACGCACGCACGCACTTTTTTTTAATGTAAAATTATTATTTTTTAATGCAAAATGTTGACATTTGTCATATAAAATTCCGGCTTTTATCACAATATTGCCATTTTTGTTGTTGTTGTAAAAGAGTAACATTTTTTGTGTAAAATTATGACTTTTGTCATAATTTAGCCATGTAAAATTCCGGTTATTATTATAATATTGCCAACATTTTAAAGTTTTCTTATAAAATTGTGACTTTTGTCGAGTAAACTTGCAACTCTTTTCATAAAATTGTCAACATTTTAAGCTTTTCTTGTAAACTTGCGACTGTTATTGAGTAAAATTCCAACTTTTATCATAATATTGCACAAATGTTCAGTTTTTCTTGTAAAATTTTGACTTGTGTTACGACTTATTATAATACTGCCAAAATTGTAAGTTTTTCTTGTGAAATTGTGACCTTTTTCTTGTGAAATTCCAACTCATTTTTCACAACAATGGATGTCTATATTATTAATGTTGTAAATACAAATCTTTATATATCTAGAAAGGGTGGTCCTAAAGAGGCACGCACTTTTTTTTTTATGTAAAATGATTACTTTTTAATGCAAAATGTTGACATTTGTTGTATAAAATTCTGGCTTTTATCACAATATCGCCATTTTTGTTGTTGTTGTAAAATAGTGAAATTTTTTGAGTAAAATTATGACTTTTGTCATAATTTTGCCATGTAGAATTCCGGTTATTATCATAATATTACCAACATTTTAATGTTTTCTTATAAAATTGTGACTTTTGTCGAGTAAACGTACGACTCTTTTCATAAAATCGTCAACATTTTAAGTTTTTCTTGTAAAATTGCGACCGTTATTGAGTACAATTCCAACTTTTATCATAGTATTGCACAAATGTTCAGTTTTTCTTGTAACATTTTGACTTGTGTTACGACTTATTATAATACTGCCAAAATTGTAAGTTTTTCTTGTGAAATTGTGACCTTTTTCTTGTGAAATTCCAACAAATTTTTCACAACAATGGATGTCTATATTATTAATGTTGTAAATACACATCTTTATATATCTAGAAAGGGTGGTCCTAAAGACGCATGCACACACTTTTTTTTATGTAAAATTATTACTTTTTAATGCAAAACAGTGACATTTGTCATATACAATTCTGTCTATCACAATAATGCCATTTTTGTTGTTGTATTTGAAAATAGTGAAATTTTTTGATTAAAATTATGACTTTTGTCATAATTTAGCCATGTAATATTCCGATTATTATTATAATATTGCCAACATTTTAAAGTTCTCTTATAAAATTGTGACTTTTGTCGAGTAAACTTGCAACTCTTTTCATAAAATTGCCAATATTTTAAGCTTTTCTTGTAAAATTGCAACTGTCATTGAGTAAAATTGCAGTTTTTATCATAATATTGCACAAATGTTCAGTTTTTCTTATAACATTTTGACTTGTGTTGAGTAAAATGTCGACTTTTATTATAATACTGCCAGAATTGTAAGTTTTTCTTGTGAAATTGTGACATTTTTATTGTGAAATTCCAACTTATTTTTCACAACAATGGATGTTTATATAATTAATGTTGTAAATACAAATCTTTATATTTCTAGAAAGGGTGGTCCTAAAGACGCACGCACGCACTTTTTTTTTTAATGTAAAATTATTACTTTTTAATGCAAAATGTTGACATTTGTCATATAAAATTCCGGCTTTTATCACAATATTGCCATTTTGTTGTTGTTGTAAAATAGTGAAATTTTTTGATTAAAATTATGACTTTTGTCATAATTTAGCCATGTAATATTCCGATTATTATTATAATATTGCCAACATTTTAAAGTTTTCTGATAAAATTGTGACTTTTGTCGAGTAAACTTACGACTCTTTTCATAAAATTGCCAACATTTTAAGTTTTTCTTGTAAAATTGCGACTGTTATTGAGTAAAATTCCAACTTTTATCATAGTATTGCACAAATGTTCAGTTTTTCTTGTCAAATTTTGACTTGTGTTACGACTTATTATAATACTGCCAAAATTGTAAGTTTTTCTTGTGAAATTGTGACCTTTTTCTTGTGAAATTCCAACAAATTTTTCACAACAATGGATGTCTATATTATTAATGTTGTAAATACACATCTTTATATATCTAGAAAGGGTGGTCCTAAAGACGCATGCACGCACTTTTTTTTAATGTAAAATGATTACTTTTTAATGCAAAACAGTGACATTTGTCATATACAATTCTGTCTTTTATCACAATATTGCCATTTTAGTTGTTGTAAAATAGTGACATTTTTTGAGTAAAATTATGACTTTTGTCATAATTTTGCCATGTAATATTCCGATTATTATTATAATATTGCCAACATTTTAAAGTTTTCTTATAAAATTGTGACTTTTGTCGAGTAAACTTACGACTCTTTTCATAAAATTGCAATATTTTAAGCTTTTCTTGTAAAATTGCGACTGTTATTGAGTAAAATTGCAGCTTTTATCATAATATTGCACAAATATTCAGTTTTTCTTGTAACATTTTGACTTGTGTTGAGTAAAATTACGACTTATTCTAATACTGCCAAAATTGGAAGTTTTTCATGTGAGATTATGACCTTTTTATTGTGAAATTCCAACTCATTTTTCACAACAATGGATGTCTATATTATTAATGTTGTAAATACACATCTTTATATATCTAGAAAGGGTGGTCCTAAAGACGCACGCACACACTTTTCTTTAATGTAAAATGATTACTTTTTAATGCAAAACAGTGACATTTGTCATATACAATTCCGGCTTTTATCACAAAATTGCCATTTTGTTGTTGTTGTAAAATAGTGAACATTTTTGAGTAAATTATAACTTTTGTCTTCATTTTGCCATGTAAAATTCCAATTATTATTATAATTTTGCCAAAATGTTAGTTTTCTTACAAAAATTGTGACTTTTGTCGAGTAAACTTACAACTCCTTTCATAAAATTGCCAACATTTTAAAATTTTCTTATAAAACTGTGACCGTTATTGAGTAAAATTCCAACTTTTATCATAATATTGCACAAATATTCAGTTTTTCTTGTAACATTTTGACTTGTGTTACGACTTATTATAATACTGCCAAAATTGTAAGTTTTTCTTGTGAAATTGTGACCTTTTTCTTGTGAAATTCCAACAAATTTTTCACAACAATGGATGTCTATATTATTAATGTTGTAAATACACATCTTTATATATCTAGAAAGGGTGGTCCTAAAGACGCATGCACACACTTTTTTTTATGTAAAATGATTACTTTTTAATGCAAAACAGTGACATTTGTCATATACAATTCTGTCTAGGGTGGTCCTAAAGAGGCACTTGTGCGCGCGCACGCACACACACACACACACACACACACACACACTTGTATTTGTTACCTTCTTGAGACCTGAGAAAAATGCCTACCTCTTTAGGACCAGCCTTTCTAGATATATAAAGAAGTGTATTTACAACATTAATAATATATACATCCATTGTTGTGAAAAAAGAGTTGGAATTTCACAAGAAAAAGGTCACAATTTCCACAAGAAAAACTTACAATTTTGGCAGTATTATAATAAAAGTCGTCATTTTACTCAACGGAAGTCAACATTTTACAAAAAAAATTGAACATTTGTGCAGTATTATGATAAAAGTTGGAATTTTACTCAATAACAGTCGCAATTTTACAAGAAAAGCTTAAAATGTTGACAATTTTATGAAAAAAGTCGTAAGTTTTTTCTTCGACAAAAGTTTATAAGAAAACTTTAAAATGTTGGCAATATTATAATAATAATAATCGGAAGTTTACAGGGCAAAATTATGACAAAAGTCATAATTTTACTCAAAAAATGTCACTATTTTACAAGAATAACAAAATTGGCAATATTGTGATAAAAGTCAGACTTTTATATGACATATGTCACCAATTTGCATTAAAAAGTAATAATTTTACATAAAAAAAGGAATCATTTTACGGGAAAATATTGCAATATTATAGAAACAGAATATGGGAAATAGTTCCCAATTTTATAAGAAAAAAGTCGACACATTGTGAGAAAAAGACTGCTTTTAGTTCATTTGTATTTTTTTGGTCTGTAATTGGTTTTTATTCTTCATTATTTACTTCAAGTTATTACAGTATACATATTTAATTTTTTGAAATTAATTTTGGCCAGAGGGGGCGCACTTCAATTTCTTACACACACTTGTTATTTCATATGTTGACTTTTTAAAAAGTGACAGACAGTCAATATGAAAAATCCCTCCTTTTTGGGACCACCCTCATGTTGATAGATGTCACCAGCAGGGGTGCAAATGAGACATTGTCTATTAGATGCAATGTTATTGATTTATGTCATCACTTGTTCACACCTCCTCATATGGAAGATACTTTTCCTTTTTCATGTCTCAAGAAGGCTAGAAACACACACACACACACACACACACACACACACACACACACACACACACACACACACACACACACACACACACACACACACACACACACACTTGTATTTGTTGCCTTCTTGAGACCTGACACCCTTTCTAGATGTATAAAGAAGTGTATTTACAACATTAATAATATAGACATCCATTGTTGTGAAAAATGAGTTGAAATTTCACAAGAAAAAGGTCACAATTTCACAAGAAAAACGTACAATTTTGGCAGTATTATAATAAAAGTCGTCATTTTACTCAACGGAAGTCAACATTTTACAAGAAAAATTGAACATTTGTGCGATATTATGATAAAAGTTGGAATTTTACTCAAAAACAGTCGCAATTTTACAAGAAAGGCTTAAAATGTTGACAATTTTATGAAAAGAGTCGTAAGTTTACTCGACAAAAGTCACAAGTATATAAGAAGACTTTAAAATGTTGGCAATATTATAATAATAATAATCGGAGTTTTACAGGGCAAAATTATGACAAAAGTCATAATTGTACTCAAAAAATTTCACTATTTTACAAGAATAACAAAAAATTGGCAATATTGTGATAAAAGTCAGACTTTTATATGACATATGTCACCACTTTGCATTAAAAAGTAATACATTTACATAAAAAAAGCAATCATTTTACGGGAAAATATTGCAATATTACAGAAACAGAATATGGGAAATAGTTCCCAATTTTAAAAGAAAAAAGTCGACACATTGTGAGAAAAAGACTGCTTTTAGTTCATTTGTATTTTTTTGGTCTGTAATTGGTTTTTATTCTTAATTATTTACTTCAAGTTATTACAGTATACATATTTAATTTTTTGAAATTAATTTTGGCCAGAGGGGGCGCACTTCAATTTCTTACACAAACTTGTTATTTCATATGTTGACTTTTTTAAAAGTGACAGACAGTCAATTTGAAAAATCCCTCCTTTTTGGGACCACCCTCATTTTGATAAATGTCACCAGCAGGGGGTGCAAATGAGACATTGTCTATTAGATGCAATGTTATTGATTTATGTCATCACTTGTTCACACCTCCTCATATGGAAGATACCTTTCCTTCTTCATGTCTCAAGAAGGCTAGAAATACAACACACACACACACACACACACACACACACACACACACACACACACACACACACACACACACACACACACACACACACACACACACACACACACACACACACACACACACACACACACACACACACACACACACACACGTATTTGTTGCCTTCTTGAGACCTGACACCCTTTCTAGATGTATAAAGAAGTGTATTTACAACATTAATAATATAGACATCCATTGTTGTTAAAAATGAGTTGAAATTTCACAAGAAAAAGGTCACAATTTCACAAGAAAAACGTACAATTTTGGCAGTATTATAATAAAAGTCGTCATTTTACTCAACGATAGTCAACATTTTACAAGAAAAACTGAACATGTGTGCGATATTATAATAAAAGATGGAATTTTACTCAATGACAGTCGCAATTTTACAAGAAAAGCTTAAAATGTTGACAATTTTATGAAAAAAGTCGTAAGTTTTTTCTTCGACAAAAGTTTATAAGAAAACTTTAAAATGTTGGCAATATAATAATAATCGGAAGTTTACAGGGCAAAATTATGACAAAAGTCATAATTTTACTCAAAAAATGTCACTATTTTACAAGAATAACAAAATTGGCAATATTGTGATACAAGTCAGACTTTTATATGACATATGTCACCAATTTGCATTAAAAAGTAATACATTTACATAAAAAAAGTAATCATTTTACGAGAAAATATTGCAATATTATAGAAACAGAATATGGGAAATAGTTCCCAATTTTATAAGAAAAAAGTCGACACATTGTGAGAAAAAGACTACTTTTAGTTAATTTGTATTTTTTTGGTCTGTAATTGGTTTTTATTCTTAATTATTTACTTCAAGTTATTACAGTATACATATTTAATTTTTTTAAATTAATTTTGGCCAGAGGGGGCGCATTTCAATTTCTTACACACACTTGTTATTTCATATGTTGACTTTTTTAAAAGTGACAGACAGTCAATTTGAAAAATCCCTCCTTTTTGGGACCACCCTCATGTTGATAGATGTCACCAGCAGGGGTGCAAATGAGACATTGTCTATTAGATGCAATGTTATTGATTTATGTCATCACTTGTTCACACCTCCTCATATGGAAGATACTTTTCCTTCTTCGTGTCTCAAGAAGGCTAGAAATACAACACACACACACACACACACACACACACACACACACACACACACACACACACACACACACACACACACACACACACACACACACACACACACACACACACACACACACACACACACACAGCTGCTTTGGTAGTGTTCAATGAAGAAGATCCTCAGACACTTCCCTAGCACATTATTCCATTGTCCTTACAAGTATTTTTAGGGAATACAGCATCCTGCGACAGGGACTCATGGATGAGCGTGTGTGTGTGTGTGTGCGTGTGTGTGTGTGTGTGTGTGCATGTGCATGTGTGTGTGTGTTGTATATTCAGCTGAAACACTTCCAACCGGAACAGTGCATGCTGGCAGCAAGTACAAAGCCTCACTGTGAAAAACCTCCTATCCTTTAAACACACACACACACACACACACACACACACACACACACACACACACACACACACACACACACCCTGATCAGGGTCCTCATTAGGCCTCTGTCCTCCCTACTTCCTTCATCAAGCCTGCTTAATGAGGGCCTTGGCAGAGCAGAGAAGAACACTGCCAATGCACCAACTAAAGCTTCCCCAATAACATCCATTATTATGTTTTCCACATGCAAAGAAAAACTTTAGAATGCTATTCCAAAAGCTCTATCAGAGAATTTGATCTGGCATTTTTGGAAGAAAAAAAAACGGCGCACATTGATTCGCTTCTTCTCCGAGCAAGAAGACTAATGCACCAAATTGTGCTTCAGTCACTCCCACTTCATCCAATAAAATGCATTCTTGCACAACAACAAAGGAAAGCGCTCTTTGTGGATTACCTTCTCAGGGGAGCTCTTCTCAGCAGAAAGTAGTAGTTTGTATTTATTAAAACTGCTTTTTAAAGGGGGAACATTATCACCAGACCTATGTAAGCGTTAGAGATGCGCGGATAGGCAATTATTTCATCCGCAACCGCATCAGAAAGTCGTCAACCATCCGCCATCCACCCGATGTAACATTTGATCAGAACCGCACCCGCCCGTTGTTATATATCTAATATAAACGATGCAAGGCATTAGTGAGGTTATAAAGCTTTTGCCTGTTAAAGAAAGGAGACTGATCCAATGCAGCACAGACATTCGCGTGCCACGCTGTCACGGCCCAGACGCACACCAGTGCGCAATCATATGGGAGCCGCGCTGAGCGCACCTCCAAGCGCGTCTCGCTGCCGGCGACGGCCGGGTATGGGCCCGACGCTCCAGCGCCATCCATTTTCAGGGCTAGTTGATTCGGCAGGTGGGTTGTTACACACTCCTTAGCGGGTTCCGACTTCCATGGCCACCGTCCTGCTGTCTATATCAACCAGGGTGAGCCCCACCCCTTTCGTGAGCGCACTGCGCGCGGAGTGACCCCTGTTACGCGCCCCCGGCAACAGGGGTGGCGGGCAGGCAAGCTGCGCGGGCGGAGTGACCCCTGTTACGAGCCCCCGGCCACGGGGGTGGCGGGCAGGTAAGCTGCTTACCTGCTGCGCGTGACGCCGGCCGCGGCGAAGGCGGACGAGGCGGGGTGTCGGTGCGGTGGGCGCGGTGGTGACCCTGGACGTGCGTCGGGCCCTTCTCGCGGATCGCCTCAGCTACGGCTCCCGGTGGGGCCCTCTCGGGGGAAGGGGCCTCGGTCCCGGACCCCGGCGAGGCGTCCCGTCTCCGCTCCGTAAAAGTGTCCATCTCTTTTCTTTTTTCTTCTTCTGTTGTGGCATATGCTGCAGGTGCCTGCTCGTTTTTCGTATGTGGGTAACAACATTTAACTATGTATATATATTTACCAATTGGTTTAACTGCCACCCGCCTGAATCTATTTAAAATCTAATTTTTTTTATTTCAACCACCCGACCCGACCCGCGGATAAAATCTAATTTTTTTTTATTTCATCCGCCCGATCCGCGGATAATCCGCGGACTCCGCGGTTGTGCCCGCAAACCGCGCATCTCTAGTAAGCGTCAATATATACCTTGATGTTTCAGAAAAAAGACCATATATTTTTTTAACCGATTTCCGAACTCTAAATGGGTGAATTTTGGCGAATTAAACGCCTTTCTAATATTCGCTCTCGGAGCGATGACGTCACAACGTGGCGTCACATCGGGAAGCAATCCGCCATTTTCTCAACCACCGAGTCAAATCAGCTCTGTTATTTTCCGTACCTTGGAGACATCATGCCTCGTCGGTGTGTTGTCGGAGGGTGTAACAACACCAACAGGGACGGATTCAAGTTGCACCAGTGGCCCAAAAGATGCCAAAGTGGCAAGAAATTGGACGTTTGTTCCGCACACTTTACCCACGAAAGCTATGCTACGACAGAGATGGCAAGAATGTGTGGATATCCTGCGACACTCAAAGCAGATGCATCTCCAACCATAAAGTCAAAGAAATCTGCCGCCAGACCCCCATTGAATCTGCCGGAGTGTGTGAGCAATTCAGGGACAAAGGACCTCGCTAGCACGGCAAGCAATGGCGGCAGTTTGTTCCCGCAGACGAGCGAGCTAAACCCCCTATCGACCCTAGCTTCCCTGGCCTGCTGACATCAACTCCAAAACTGGACAGATCAGCTTTCAGGAAAAGGGTATGTCTACAGAATATATTAATTGATGAAAATTGGGCTGTCTGCACTCTCAAAGTGCATGTTGTTGCCAAATGTATTTCATATGCTGTAAACCTAGTTCATAGTTGTTAGTTTCCTTTAATGGCAAACAAACACATACCAATCGTTGGTTAGAAGGCGATCGCCGAATTCGTCCTCGCTTTCTCCCGTGTCGTTTTCGTCGGTTTCGCTTGCATACGGTTCAAACCGATATGGCTCGATAGCTTCAGTTTCTTCTTCAATTTCGTTTTCGCTACCTGCCTCCACACTACAACCATCCGTTTCAATACATGCGTAATCTGTTGAATCGCTTAAGCCGCTGAAATCCGAGTCTGAATCCGAGCTAATGTCGCTATAGCTTGCTGTTCTATGCGCCATGTTTGTTTGTGTTGGCTTCACTATGTTACGTCACAGGAAAATGGACGGGTGTTTATAACGATGGTTAAAATCAGGCACTTTGAAGCTTTTTTTTTTTAGGGATATTGCGTGATGGGTAAAATTTTGAAAAAAACTTTGAAAAATAAAATAAGCCACTGGGAACTGATTTTTAATGGTTTTAACCCTTCTGAAATTGTGATAATGTTCCCCTTTAAATCAATTCATGGTAGCATCTCTAACTGTTACCATGAGGGTATTCCAGAGTACTGGAGTCTGAATAGGAAACGCTCTAAAGCCAGCAGACTTTTTTTGGGGCTCTGGGAATCACTAATAAGCCAGAGTTCTTAGAACGCAAATTTCGTGGTCAGGACATATTTTGCAATACAATCAGCAAGATTGGATGGAGCTAGACCAGGGGTCGGCAACCCGCTGCTCGGCTCTTTAGCGCCGCCCTAGTGGCTCCCTGGAGCTTTTTCAAAGATGTATGAAAAATGGAAAAAGATGAGGGGGAAAAAATATATTTTTTGTGTTAATATGGTTTCTGTAGGAGGACAAACATGACACAAACCTCCCTAATTGTTATAAATCACACTGTTTATATTAAACATGCTTCACTGATTCCAGTATTTGGCGAGCAATGTTTTGTCCTACTAATTTTGGCGGTCCTTGAACTCACCCTAGTTTGTTTACATGTATAACTTTCTCCGACTTTCTAGGACGTGTTTTATGCCACTTCTTTTTCTGTCTCATTTTGTCCACCAAACTTTTAATGTTGTGCATGAATGCACAAAGGTGAGTTTTGTTGATGTTATTGACTTGTGTGGAGTGCTAATCAGACATATTTGGTCACTGCATGACGGCAAGCTAATCGATGCTAACATGCTATTTAGGCTAACTATATGTACATATTGCATCATAATGCCTCATTTGTAGCTATATTTGAGCTCATTTAGTTTCCTTTAAGTCCTCTTAATTCATTTTATATCTCATGACACACTATCTGTATGTAATATGGCTTTTAATTTTTTGTGGCTCCAGACAGATTTGTTTTTGTATTTTTGGTCCAATATGGCTCTTTCAACATTTTGGGTTGCCGACCCCTGAGCTAGACCCTTTAGTATTTTATACCTAAGTAGTAAAACCATAAAGTCACATCTTAAGTGCAGGCATGTGATTTTTCCGTCTAAAGTTGGAATTCCGTCTTTTTTAATCTCGGGAATAGAAAAAAAAATTACTCCCGTTTTTCCGTTTTTTTTCCGACCCTAAATCAAGTTGTATTTCATATGCTGTAAACCTAGTTCATAGTTGTTAGTTTCCTTTAATGCCAAACAAACACATACCAATCGTTGGTTAGAAGGCGATCGCCGAATTCGTCCTCGCTTTCTCTGGTGTCGTTTTCGTCGGTTTCGCTTGCATACGGTTCAAACCGATATGGCTCGATAGCTTCAGTTTCTTCTTCAATTTCGTTTTCGCTACCTGCCTCCACACTACAACCATCCGTTTCAATACATGCGTAATCTGTTGAATCGCTTAAGCCGCTGAAATCCGAGTCTGAATCCGAGCTAATGTCGCTATAGCTTGCTGTTCTTTCCGCCATGTTTGTTTGTGTTGGCTTCACTATGTGACGTCACAGGAAAATGGACGGGTGTATATAACGATGGTTAAAATCAGGCACTTTGAAGCTTTTTTTAGGGATATTGCATGATGGGTAAAATTTAAGGTCTATTCAGGTGTACTGGAGAGGAGGCTACGCCGGATAGTCGAACCTCGGATTCAGGAGGAACAGTGTGGTTTTCGTCCTGGTCGTGGAACTGTGGACCAGCTCTATACTCTCGGCAGGGTCCTTGAGGGTGCATGGGAGTTTGCCCAACCAGTCTACATGTGTTTTGTGGACTTGGAGAAGGCATTCGACCGTGTCCCTCGGGAAGTCCTGTGGGGAGTGCTCAGAGAGTATGGGGTTTCGGACTGTCTGATTTTGGCGGTCCGCTCCCTGTATGATCAGTGTCAGAGCTTGGTCCGCATTGCCGGCAGTAAGTCGGACACGTTTCCAGTGAGGGTTGGACTCCGCCAAGGCTGCCCTTTGTCACCCATTCTGTTCATAACATTTATGGCCAGAATTTCTAGGCGCAGTCAAGGCGTTGAGGGGATCTGGTTTGGTGGCTGCAGGATTAGGTCTCTGCTTTTTGCAGATGATGTGGTCCTGATGGCTTCATCTGGCCAGGATCTTCAGCTCTCGCTGGATCGGTTCGCAGCCGAGTGTGAAGCGACTGGGATGAGAATCAGCACATCCAAGTCCGAGTCCATGGTTCTCGCCCGGAAAAGGGTGGAATGCCATCTTCGGGTTGGGGAGGAGACCCTGCCCCAAGTGGAGGAGTTCAAGTACCTCGGAGTCTTGTTCACGAGTGAGGGAAGAGTGGATCGTGAGATCGACAGGCGGATCGGTGCGGCGTCTTCAGTAATGCGGACGCTGTATCGATCCGTTGTGGTGAAGAAGGAGCTGAGCCGGAAGGCAAAGCTCTCAATTTACCGGTCGATCTACGTTCCCATCCTCACCTATGGTCATGAGCTTTGGGTTATGACCGAAAGGACAAGATCACGGGTACAAGCGGCCAAAATGAGTTTCCTCTGCCGGGTGGCGGGGCTCTCCCTTAGAGATAGGGTGAGAAGCTCTGTCATTCGGGAGGAGCTCAAAGTAAAGCCGCTGCTCCTCCACATCGAGAGGAGCCAGATGAGGTGGTTCGGGCATCTGGTCAGGATGCCACCCGATCGCCTCCCTCGGGAGGTGTTTAGGGCACGTCCGACCGGTAGGAGGCCACGGGGAAGACCCAGGACACGTTGGGAAGACTATGTCTCCCGGCTGGCCTGGGAACGCCTCGGGATCCCCCGGGAGGAGCTGGACGAAGTGGCTGGGGAGAGGGAAGTCTGGGCTTCCCTGCTTAGGCTGCTGCCCCCGCGACCCGACCTCGGATAAGCGGAAGAAGATGGATGGATGGATGGATGGGTAAAATTTTGAAAAAAACTTCGAAAAATATAATAAGCCACTGGGAACTGATTTTTAATAGTTTTAACCCTTCTGAAATTGTGATAATGTTCCCCTTTAAGCGCTTTTCCAACACATGCAAAGGGAAGTTTTTGGTAAGTGTTCTCAAAAGCTGTCAAAGGAACACCACTAACAACTAAATGTAGCTTCACCTTCAATCACTGTCCCTGAAAACCTCAAATAAAGCCAGAAATCTTGGGGTTATTTTAGATCAGACCTGGGCATTCTGCGGCCCGCGGGCCACATCCGGCCGTTTGTGCGTCCCTGTCCGGCCCGCGTGAGGCCAATCATCCATCCATCCATTTTCTACCGCTTATTCCCTTTGGGGTCGCAGGGGGCGCTGGAGCCTATCTCAGCTACAATCGGGCGGAAGGCGGGGTACACCCTGGACCATACTTGCCAACCCTCCCGAATTTTCCGGGAGACTCCCGAAATTCAGCGCCTCTCCCGAAAACCTCCCGGGACAAATAATCTCCGGAAAATCTCCCAATTTTCACCCGGGGCTGGAGGCCACGCCCCCTCCAGCTCCATGCGGACCTGAGTGAGGACAGCCTTTTTTTATGACGGGAGGACAACAGGGTGACAAGAACTAAATCATCTAGACTAGAGATAAATTGTATTATTATGTTTATCTCACCTAAAAATAAATATATTTATTAATTAAAAAAAAAAAAAAAGTAAATACATTTTTACTATATTTTGCTAAAAACATCAAAATTAATTGTATTTTTATTTGTATTTTTTCTGACTCCTTATTACATCCAGCCATAGAATCATACATTAAAATGAACATATTGGAAATAATTAATTTTAAATGATCATAATAATTCATTTAAAATGACCATATTTAATTATTAAAATAATTGCTTGTTTCTCAACAACTTTAGCATTTTATTCATTACATTTTGAAGCTCTCAGAAGCCAAGTTATGTTATATTCCTTAATATTTATTTATGCAAGTTTGAAGTATCAATTATCTAAACACAGTTTTGTTTGCATATTTTCAGGATGTATATATGTATGTATATGTATATATATATATATATATATATATATATATGTATGTATGTATATGTATATATATATATATATATATATATATATACGTATATGTATATGTATGTATATATATGTATGTATGTATATATATATATATATATATATATATATATATATATATATATATATATATATATATATATATATATGAAATACTTGACTTGGTGAATTCTAGCTGTCAATATACTCCTCCCCTCTTAACCACGCCCTCGCCCTCAACCACGCCCCCCACCCCCCCACCTCCCGAAATCGGAGGTCTCAAGGTTGGCAAGTATGCCCTGGACAAGTCGCCACCTCATCACAGGGCCAACTCAGATAGACAGACAACATTCACACACTAGGGACCATTTAGTGTTGCCAATCAACCTATCCCCAGGTGCATGTCTTTGGAGGTGGGAGGAAGCCGGAGTACCCGGAGGGAACCCACGCAGACACGGGGAGAACATGCAAACTCCACACAGAAATCATAAATTACAAAATACATTTAAAAAAGTATCTATGTCGAGTGTGCAATACAACGGTGCTGCTTTTGTTTTGAAAAGCGTTATTTGTATTACTTCCGTGTGGACGTAAGCGCGTGCGTGATTGTGAACAGCTGCAATCACAAATTAAAAAATCAAGTTAAAAAAACATCTATGTCATGCGCGCAATACAACTGTGCTGCTTTTATTTTGAAAAGTGTTATTTATGGACGTATGTCCGTGTGCATACTTGCCAACCTTGAGACCTCCGATTTCGGGAGGTGGGGGGTGGGCGTGATTGGGGGCGGGGCTAAGAGGGGAGGAGTATATTTACAGCTACAATTCACCAAGTCAAGTATTTCATATATATATATATATATATATATATATATATATATATATATATATAAGAAATACTTGACTTTCAGTGAATTCTAGCTATATATATATTTATTTTATTATATATATTATATATATATAATATATATATATATATATATAAATAAAAGAAATACTTGAATTTCAGTGTTCATTTATTTACACATATACACACACATAACACTCATCTACTCATTGTTGAGTTAAGGGTTGAATTGTCCATCCTTGTTCTATTCTCTGTCACTATTTTTCTAACCATGCTGAACACCCTTTCGCAGGTACCCAGAAAGGTTTCGAGTACCACCAAAAAAACTGAATCTCTGAAGACAGTATACAAATCTGTGTTAAAGGTGTACAAATACTGTTTGTATAATAAGCATGTTATTTTTTACAAATGAGGGTTAAGAGTTCAGTACTAAAAAAAAAAAAGAAAAGAATGTGGCTTAAGTACAGTTTTTTAATTGAGCTGCTGCATTTTTTGGTTGGGTTGTTTATTTATTTTGAGTAACTTCTATACATTTCTAAAAGGGGAGGAATGTAATAGAGTGATCTATGTTTGTCTGTTGCCATCTCCTGGTGAATGTTGGCTATAGCGTACTGGGGTTACTTTTTGGTTGGCCAACGATTTACGTGGTGTTGCGCACCTGACGTCACTCAGGTCCGCATGGAGCTGGAGGGGGTGTGGCTTCCAGCTCCGCCTGAATTTCGGGAGATTTTCGGGAGAAAATTTGTCCCGGGAGGTTTTCGGGAGAGGCGCTGAATTTCGAGAGTCTCCCGGAAAATCCGGGAGGGTTGGCAAGTATGTCCGTGTGTAACCTGTGAGTGA
This sequence comes from Nerophis lumbriciformis, assembly GCF_033978685.3. Classification (NCBI taxonomy): domain Eukaryota; kingdom Metazoa; phylum Chordata; class Actinopteri; order Syngnathiformes; family Syngnathidae; genus Nerophis; species Nerophis lumbriciformis. Next base: position 38,865,124 of record NC_084571.2, on the reverse strand, counting down.
AGGTGCACAGCGACAAGTGATGCACGGTTACTCCCGAGACGCTAAAAAGAGAAAAGTTGATGACGAATGGCGTGTTTCCAACAAGACATGGACTGCCAAGCAACGTTCCCTCTAAGGTGCGCGCCTGCGCAATTGCGCACTGCTCAAGCGTCCTCTGCGCACAGCAAATATATGCCGTGCACCAAATCAAATCCCATCTGAATTCTAAACAGAATAAACACATTTATGCAAACAATGCAACTCTGAGTGACAGTGACAACAAGCGGTGTTCGTCAACACCGTTCAATTATTGTAACGTCTATGGAGATGCTTCCAGGCCAGGAATTATATCGATCACTTTATTAAACAAAACTGTTTATATTGGGCCATAACCACACCAAGAACATGAGTAAAACACTTCTATCTGGAAAAACTAGTCATTTTCTGTCGTACAAAGCAGGCCAAAAGCAACTTTGTCATCTGTCACCAACACGCAGAGCACTAAGCCACTGGTGCGTTTATGGCCACACAAAAAGTCAGACAACTCAAACACCACACAAAGTTACACTATGACTCCTCAGTCATACGTGTGCTTATTTTACTGTCATTTATTATTAATGTTAATTTATTGATATTACCCGTATTTTTCGGACTATAAGTCGCAGTTTTTTTTCATAGTTTGGCCGGGCTCCAGTGCGACTTATATATGTTTTTTTCCTTTTTTATTACCGTATTTTCCGCACCATAAGCCGCCCTGGGTTATAAGCCGCGCCTTCAATGAACGGCATATTTCAAAACTTTGTCCACCTATAAGCCGCCCCGTGTTATAAGCCGCATCTAACTGCGCTAAAGGAATGTCAAAAAAACAGTCGGATAGGTCAGTCAAACTTTAATAATATATTAAAAACCAGCGTGATGTGGGCGCGCATGGAGTCGTATATCAACATGGACGGAGCTGCGTGAAAAAAGCCACCCGGCCTCTTCGCGTAAACTTCCCTTAACCACTCGCTCATCTTTTCTTCATCCATCCATCCCTTCGAGTTAGCTTTTATGATGACGCCGGCTGGAAAGGTCTCTTTTGGCAAGGTCTTCCTTTTGAATATCACCATGGGTGGAAGTTTCTGGCCATTAGCATGGCAAGGTAGAACCACAGTGAAGGATGACTTCTCATTCCCTGTGGTGCGAATATTCACCGTACGTGCTCCCGTTGTATCCACAGTGCGGTTCACAGGAATATCAAAAGTCAGTGGAACCTCGTCCATGTTGATAATGTTCTCTGGCCGGCTCTTTTTTTCAGCTATCTTGTTTTTACAATATGCACGGAAAGTAGCCAGCTTTTCTTGAAAGTCTTTAGGCAGTTGCTGTGAAATAGTAGTCCGTGTGCGGATGGAGAGATTGCGTCTTTTCATGAACCGGAAACCTGTCGCTTAGTAGGAGCCATTTTGTGGTCTTTACAGATGTAAACACACAAAGGAAATGAAACGTAATATCCGCGCGCTTCTTCTTCTTCTACGCGGGCGGGTGGTTGCTTACAGTAGAAGAAGAAGCGCTTCCTCTTCTACGGGGAAAAAAAGATGGCGGCTGTTTACCGTAGTTGCGAGACCTAAACGTTATGAAAATGAATCTTAATATTAATCCATGTATAAAGCGCACCGGGTTATAAGCCGCACTGTCAGCTTTTGAGTAAATTTGTGGTTTTTAGGTGCGGCTAATAGTGCGGAAAATACGGTATGCATTTTGGGCAGGTGTGACTTATACTCCGAAAAATACGGTAATCACGGAATGCTGATACGAGAGAAAGTTACAGGAATGCACACTTCATCCTATGCTTACATTTCATTGTGCAACATGAGGATGTTTGAGGTGGGGGTAGGGGGTAGGGGGAAACGGGGGGTGTATATTGTAGCGTCCCGGAAGACTTAGTGCTGCAATGGAACTACTGGGACTTATTGTGCAACTTATTGTCTTGTAATTAATGTACATCAGAGCTATTCAAATGGTTGTATTTTTTTGTATTTAGTGTATTAGATTCAGCAACGAGTGTTTGGATCCCACTGTACGCAATATCTGAAGAGCATGGAAAAAAAGCATTTCACTGTGTTGTACTCTGCATGTGACAAATACAACCCTTGAACCTTGATTCTGGGTATTTGTTCTGTTGTGTTTATGTTGTGTTACGGTGCGGATGTTCTCCCGAAATGTGTTTGTCATTCTTGTTTGGTGTGGGTTCACACATATTTGTAACAGTGTTAAACTTGTTTATACGGCCACCCTCAGTGTGACCTGTATGGCTTTTGACCAAGTATGCTTTTCATTCACTTGTGTGTGTGAAAAGCCGTAGATATTATGTGATTAGGCAGTGCATTTAAGGTTTATTGGCGCTCTGTACTTCTCCCTACGTCCGTGTACACAGCGGCCTTTTAAAAAGTCATACATTTTACTTTTTGAAACCGATACCGATCATTTCCGATATCACATTTTAAAGCATTTATCGGCCGGTAATACCGGCAGTCCGATATTATCGGACATCTCTAGTATTTATGACTATTAGTGGGCTTTGACCCCGTATTTTCCGCACCATAAGGCGCCCTTGGTTATAAGCCGCGCCTTCAATGAACGGCATATTTCAAAACTTTGTCCACCTATAAGCCGCCCGGTGTTGTAAGCCGCATCTAACTGCGCTAAAGGAATGTCAAAAAAACAGTCAGATAGGTCAGTCAAACTTTAATAATATATTAAAACCAGCGTGATGTGGGCGCGCATGGAGTCGTATATCAACATGGACAGAGCTGCGTGAAAAAAGCCACCCGGCCTCTTCGCGTAAACTTAAACTTACCTTAACCACTCGCTCATCTTTTCTTCATCCATCCCTTTGAGTTAGCTTTTATGATGACGCCGGCTGGAAAGGTCTCTTTTGGCAAGGTCTTCCTTTTGAATATCACCATGGGTGGAAGTTTCTGGCCATTAGCATGGCAAGCTAGAACCACAGTGAAGGATGACTTCTCATTCCCTGTGGTGCGAATATTCACCGTACGTGCTCTCGTTGTATCCACAGTGCGGTTCACAGGAATATCAGTTGCTGTGAAATAGTAATCCGTGTGCGGATGGAGAGATTGCGTCTTTTCATGAACCGGATACCTGTCGCTTAGTAGGAGCCATTTTGTGGTCTTTACAGATGTAAACACACAAAGGAAATGAAACGTACGGTAAAATCCGCGCGCTTTTTCTTCTTCTACGCGGGCGGGTGGTTGCTTACAGTAGAAGAAGAAGCGCTTCCTGTTCTATGGGGGCGGGTGCTTACCTTGGCGGTTGCTTGCGTAGAAGAAGAAGCGCTTCCTGTTCAACCGGGAAAAAAGATGGCGGCTGTTTACCGAAGTTGCGAGACCGAAACTTTATGAAAATGAATCTTAATATTTATCCATATATAAAGCGCACCGGGTTATAAGGCGCACTGTCAGCTTTTGAGAAAATTTGTGGTTTTTAGGTGCGCCTTATAGTGCGGAAAATACGGTACTCAAACCAATTTGTGTCCATGTTTCAAGATTTAAAAAAATGAAGGCTTTGAGGTATAATTTCCATTACTCAAAAAGTGTATTAAATGCAGCATATTAGAAACCCGAGATGACCAGATTTGATGAATGAGAATAAGAACTATTGCACGTCTGAACTAGTGCTGTCTCACCTCTGCGTGACCTGGTCCTGCAGCAACGTCTGGCTGTCTTTAAGTGACAGAATGGCCAAATCCAGGAAGTAGACACCCCCTCCCTCAGTTCCAATGCAGAGCACAGTGCATGATCTCTGCAGGAGAAGGACGGTCACTCGTGTGGTACTGAAGGATAGAAGAAGAACACAACAGCTGGAGTAAAGACCATTCATTACACTGCAAAAAGTCAGTGTTCAAAAACAAGAAAAAACTAGAGCACAATTTTGAGATTTGGGGTTAGGTTTTTTTATTAGATCACAATTTTTGCCAGTCCTGATGTGTGTGTTCAGTTCGGTGAGTTTTGAAGCATGTTAAGGGGGTCAAATTACAGCTCAAAGAGGCAAAAGTGACTGTTTTTAGTACTTTTTTGTCTTGAAGGGGGAATTGCCAACTTCCTGTTGATTTTTGCCCGAGAATATACTATTATGAAATCTAGGTCTAAGTCACACCTACATAAAGGTTTTTGTTTCATGTCTCTCCGACCTTCCTAGTGGGAGTTACAGGCAGTCTAGTTTTTTTTTTCCGTAGGGGGCGCTAGAGCGCAATTTTGGGTTTTGAGGTTTGGTTTTTTGATAAAGAGTTTTGCCGTATATTACTGATGTGTGTGTAAAATTTGGTGAGTTTTGAAGTATGTTAAGGGGGTCAAATTATTGCGCAAATTTGCGGAATAATAATAATAATAATAATAATAATAAAGAATAAAACCTTACAAATTCAATAGGTCCTTATGTCCCATTGTATAAGGACTCCCTTTGGGAGTCCTTATACAATGGGCCATGCGGGCCCTAAAAAATACAAAAATGAGGGGTATTTTATTTGAACTAAGCAAAATTATCTGCCAATAGAACAAGAAAATTTGGCTTGTCAAGACTTTCCAAAACAAGTAAAATTAGCTAACCTCAATGAACCCAAAAATAGCTTAAAATAAGTATATTCTCACTAATAACAAGTGCACTTTTCTTGGTAGAAAATAAAATTTGAGACCTTTTTGCTCAATTTGTTGAAAAATATTCTTAAATAAGTAAATGCTAGTGCCATTATCTTGACATAATGATATGCATACATCATGATTTTTTTTCATGCTTGAAGTAAGAAATGATGACTTTAAAGAAGTAGTTTTATACTTGTGAGTGTTGATGACACAGCTTTGCAACACTTGATATTCTAGTTTCAAGCATGTTTTACTCAATATAGGTCATCAAATCTCAGCAACAAGCTGTAATATCTTACTGAGATCATTTAGGACCAAAACACTTAAAACAAGTAAAACACTCTAACATAAAATCTGCTTAGTGAGAAGAATTACCGTATTTTCCGCACTATTAGCCGCACCTAAAAACCACAAATTTACTCAAAAGCTGACAGTGCGGCTTATAACCCGGTGCGCTTTATATATGGATTAATATTAAGATTCATTTTCATAAAGTTTCGGTCTCGCAACTACGGTAAACAGCCGCCATCTTTTTTCCCCGTAGAAGAGGAAGTGCTTCTTCTTCTACGCAAGCAACCACCAAGGTAAGCACCCGCCCCCATAGAACAGGAAGCGCTTCTTCTTCTACTGTAAGCAACCACCCGCCCGCATAGAAGAAGAAGCGCGCGGATATTACGTTTCATTTCCTTTGTGTGTTTACATCTGTAAAGACCACAAAATGGCTCCTACTAAGCGACAGGTTTCCAAGACGCAATCTCTCCATGCGCACACAGACTACTATTTCACAGCAACTGCCTAAAGACTTTCAAGAAAAGCTCGCTACTTTCCGTGCATATTGTAAAAACAAGATAGCTGAAAAAAAGATCCGGCCAGAGAACATTATCAACATGGACGAGGTTCCACTGACTTTTGATATTCCTGTGAACCGCACTGTGGATACAACGGGAGCACGTACGGTGAATATTCGCACCACAGGGAATGAGAAGTCATCCTTCACTGTGGTTCTAGCTTGCCATGCTAATGGCCAGAAACTTCCACCCATGGTGATATTCAAAAGGAAGACCTTGCCAAAAGAGACCTTTCCAGCCGGCGTCATCATAAAAGCTAACTCGAAGGGATGGATGGATGAAGAAAAGGTGAGCGAGTGGTTAAGGTAAGTTTACGCGAAGAGGCCGGGTGGCTTTTTTCACGCAGCTCCGTCCATGTTGATATACGACTCCATGCGCGCCCACATCACGCTGGTTTTTAATATATTATTAAAGTTTGACTGACCTATCTGACTGTTTTTTTGACATTCCTTTAGCGCAGTTAGATGCGGCTTACAACACGGGGCGGCTTATAGGTGGACAAAGTTTTGAAATATGCCGTTCATTGAAGGCGCGGCTTATAACCCAGGGCGCCTTATGGTGCGGAAAATACGGTAGCTTAAAATAAGTATAGTCTCACTAATAACAAGTGCACTTTTCTTGGTAGAAAAACAAAAAGAGAGACTTTTTTGCTCAATATGTTGAAAAATATTCTTAAATTTAGTACCATAAATGCTAGTGCCATTATCTTGACATAATGGCATTATTTTCTTGAAACCAGCAAACTTATACTAAAAACTAATTTATTGTTGTTAATGGAAAGGCAACAAGGCAAGCGCTTGTTACTCTCGGGGTCTCCTAGCCGCTCAGGCAAATCATATTGTCTAAAAATGCATTTTTCCATGGATAACATGACATCATCGCGCCAAGTGTGTGCTCTTTTAGTCAATTAGTATGCAAGGAAAATATATATATGTATATATATACATACATATATGTATACAGCCCGGCCACCAGCCAAATTTTTTTTGTACTGTTATTTTGAAAAATTTACCTGAATGTGCATGAACTATTTTTGTTCAAAATTGTTAGAAATGTCACATGTTAAATGTTTAAATATTAACTGTCAGTTTACTGTACTGTGCCAACTGTACTACTATATGAGTACCTATTTTCTATTGTTTCATTGAAAATAAAACAGCAAAGTCCATTTGGCTGTCATCTCTTTTAATTATTAGTCATGATTTTTTTTTTCATGCTTGAAATAAGAAATGATGACTTTAAAAAAGTAGTTTTATACTTGTGAGTGTTGATGACACAGCTTTGCAACACTTGATATTCTAGTTTCAAGCATGTTTTACTCAATATAGGTCATCACATCTCAGCAACAAGCTGTAATATCTTACTGAGATCATTTAGAACACTTAAAACAAGTAAAACACTCTAACATAAAATCTGCTTAGTGAGAAGAATCATCTTATCAGACAGAATATAAGCAAATATCACCCTTATTTGACATATTTCATCTTACTTAGATTTCACTTTTTGCAGTGATTGCACTGCAAAAAGTCAGTGTTCAAAAACAAGAACAAAAAATACAAAAATGAGGGGTATTTTTTTTTAACTAAGCAAAATTATCTGCCAATAGAACAAGAAAATTTGGCTTGTCAAGACTTTCCAAAACAAGTCAAATTAGCTAACCTCAATGAACCCAAAAATAGCTTAAAATAAGTATATTCTCACTAATAACAAGTGCACTTATCTTGGTAGAAAATAAAATTTGAGACCTTTTTGCTCAATTTGTTGAAAAATATTCTTAAATAAGTAAATGCAAGTGCCATTATCTTGACATAGTGATATGCGCTCGGCATCATGATTTTTTTTCATGCTTGAAATATCAATCAATCAATCAATGTTTATTTATATAGCCCTAAATCACAAGTGTCTCAAAGGGCTGCACAAGCCACAACGACATCCTCGGTACAAAGCCCACATACGGGCAAGGAAAAACTCAGCCCAGTGGGACGTCGATGTGAATGACTATGAGAAACCTTGGAGAGGACCGCATATGTGGGTAACCCCCCCCTCTAGGGGAGACCGAAAGCAATGGATGTCGAGTGGGTCTGACATAATATATATATTATAAATAAGAAATGATTACTTAAAAAAAGTAGTTTTATACTTGTGAGTGTTGATGACACAGCTTTGCAACACTTGATATTCTAGTTTCAAGCATGTTTTACTCAATATAGGTCATCACATCTCAGCAACAAGCTGTAATATCTTGCTGAGATCATTTAGGACACTTAAAACAAGTAAAACACTCTAACATAAAATCTGCTTAGTGAGAAGAATGATCTTATCAGACAGAAAATAAGCAAATATCACCCTTATTTGACATATTTCATCTTACTTAGATTTCACTTTTTGCAGTGTGTACACTGCAAAAAGTTCAAAAACAAGAAACAAAATACAAAAATGAGGGGTATTTTATTTGAACTAAGCAAAATTATCTGCCAATAGAACAAGAAAATTTGGCTTGTCAAGACTTTCCAAAACAAGTAAAATGAGCTCACCTCAATGAACCCTAAAAATAGCTTAAAATAAGTATATTCTCACTAATAACAAGTGCACTTTTCTTGGTAGAAAAAAAAAGAGAGAGACCTTTTTTCTCAATATGTTGACAAATATTCTTAAATTTAGTACCATAAATGCTAGTGCCTTTATCTTGACATAATGGCATTACTTTTCTTGAAACCAGCAAACTTATACTAAAAACTAATTTATTGTTCTTAATGGAAAGGCAACAAGGCAAGCGCTTGTTACTCTCGGGGTCTCCTAGCCGCTCAGGCAAATCATATTGTCTAAAAATGCATTTTTCCATGGATAACATGACATCATCGCGCCAAGTGTGTGCTCTTTTAGTCAATTAATATGCAAGGAAAATATATATATATATATATATATATATATATATATATGTATGTGTGGGGAAAAAATCACAAGACTATTTCATCTCTACAGGCCTGTTTCATGAGGGGGGGTACCCTCAATCGTCAGGAGATTTTAATGGGAGCATTCACATACCATGGTTTATATAGGGCACAGAGTGGGTGGGTACAGGCTGGCCTAGGGGCGTGGTGATTGGCTCATGTGTTACCTAGGAGGTGTTTCCGTCTATGGCGGCATGTTGTTACAATTTCGCTGCGCTTGTTGAGGGATGACAGGTCTGGACGGTAAATAATAAACAGTTTCTCTTTCAAGCATAGGTTGCATCTTTTATTACCACTATTGTAAGGTGTGCTGGATGCAAGAATTTGCCATGTTATTGAATATTCAACATTATTGTCTTTGAGGTCCCAAATGTGTTTGCTGAGTTCTGTGGTATTTCGCAGGTTTTTGTTCCTGAAAGAAGCCTCGTGATTGTTCGATCTGGTTTTGAATTCTCCCTCGGTTAATCCTACATATGTGTCGGATGTGTTAATGTCCTTGCGTATTACCTTAGATTGGTAGACAACTGATGTTTGTAAGCACCCCCCGTTGAGAGGGCAATCAGGTTTCTTTCGACAGTTACATCCTTTGTTGGTTTTGGAGTCGCTCTGTCTGGGGGCCGACGGCTCATTTGCAATTGTTTTGTTGTGGTTTGAGATGATTTGTCGTATATTGTTCATGCAGCTGTAGCTCAATTTAATGTTGTTCTTGTTGAATACTTTTCTTAGGATGTTGTCTTTGGGAAAGTGTTTGTCAATCAGATTGAGGAATTTGTGTCCAATGTTCGTTGAGACGTTTTTGCTGTATGGGGGGGTTGTACCAGATGATGTCGTTTCGTTTTCTGTTCTTTTTTGGCTGGTTTCCTGGCGTGGGTTCATAGGTGAGGGTGAAATTGTATCCGCTTTCATCAAGGGCTTTTTGGTACGGGGGGGTTGCTTGGTCAAATTCAGCTTTGCTAGATGACAGCATCGATAGCCTTTTATTGATTCCGGTAGGTATTCTTTTCGTGGTGGTGGGTGGGTGGTTGCTGTCATGGTGCACGTATTGGAGTGTTGTGTTGGGTTTCGTCAATGGTTGATAGCTGTTATTTCTCAGGTTGAAAGTGACGTCAAGGAAGTTGACGGTTTGCTTGTTGGCTTCAATCGTGATCCGTAGGCCGTTCTCTTTGAAAATTTGGCATATGCGCTTCTTGGTATTCTCGCTGCTCCTTGGCGAGGCGCGACACACTGCCAGTCCGTCATCACGGTAAATACCAAGGTTCAGATTGAGGCTAGCGAGCTGGGAGAGGAGGAAATTCCCAACGAGTTCACACGTTTCTGCTCCGTCAAAACTTCCCATAGTGACGTCAAATGTAGCATTGTTCTTTTTTTGCCATGGTGTACTGTTTATATATATATATATATATATATATATATATATATATATATATATATATATATATATATATATATATATACACATACATATATGTATACAGCCCGGCCCCAAGCCAAATTTTTTTTGTACTGTTATTTTGAAAAATTTACCTGAATGTGCATGAACTATTTCTGTTCAAAATTGTTAGAAATGTCACATGTTAAATGTTTAAATATTAACTGTCAGTTTACTGTACTGTGCCAACTGTACTACTATATGAGTACCTATTTTCTATTGTTTCATTGAAAATAAAACAGCAAAGTCCATTTGGCTGTCATCTCTTTTAATTATGAGACACAATTGTGTCTAAGTCATGATTATTTTTTTTAATGCTTGAAGTAAGAAATGATGACTTTAAAAAAGTAGTTTTATACTTGTGAGTGTTGATGACACAGCTTTGCAACACTTGATATTCTAGTTTCAAGCATGTTTTACTCAATATAGCTCATCAAATCTCAGCAACAAGCTGTAATATCTTACTGAGATCATTTAGGACCTAAACACTTAAAACAAGTAAAACACTCTAACATAAAATCTGCTTAGTGAGAAGAATGATCTTATCAGACAGAAAATAAGCAAATATCACCCTTATTTGAGATATTTCATCTTACTTAGATTTCAGTTTTTGCAGTGTACACACTGCAAAAAGTCAGTGTTCAAAAACAAGAAACAAAATACAAAAATGAGGGGTATTTTTTTTTGGACTAAGCAAAAGTATCTGCCAATAGAACAAGAACATTTGGCTTGTCAAGACTTTCCAAAACAAGTAAAATTAGCAAACCTCAATGAACCCAAAATACCTTAAAATAAGTACCGTATTTTCCGCACTATAAGGCGCACCGCACTATAAGGCGCACCTTCAATGAATGGCCTAATTTTAAAACGTTGTTCATATATAAGGCGCAGCGCATTATAAGGCGCATAGAATAGACGCTACAGTCGAGGCTGGGGTTACGTTATGCATCCATTAGATGGAGCTGCGCTAAAGGGAATGTCAACAAAACAAATAGTGATTGTACTGACACTTCTCTGTGCAACAACCCACTGTTCCACTTTGTCGCTTTGTTCCCTCGGAAACTCTGTTTAGTCTTCTTACTTGGCGCAGGTCATCATGTTGCTTCCTCCACTTCCGCACCGTTGATTCGTTAATGTTCAATTCTCTCGCTGCTGCTCGATTCCCGTGTTCTACTGCGTGACTGATCGCCTTGACTTTAAACTCTGCGTCGTAAGCGTGTGTCTTAATAGGAGCCATTTTGGGTCTTTACGTAAAGTTTAGGTCTCGCAACTACGGGACTTCATTTTCCCCCGTAGAAGAAGTTCTTCTACGGTAAGCAGCCGTAGAAGGGGGAAATGAAGTCGGTGTAGTTACCGTAGTTGCGAGACCTGTTGTGGCTCAATATTGGTCCATATATAAGGCGCACCGGATTATAAGGCGCACTGTCAGCTTTTGAGGAAATTGGAGGTTTTTAGGTAAATAAATGATAAATGGGTTGTACTTGTATAGCGCTTTTCTACCTTCAAGGTACTCAAAGCGCTTTGACACTACTTCCACATTTACCCATTCACACACACATTCACACACTGATGGAGGGAGCTGCCATGCAAGGCGCTAACCAGCACCCATCAGGAGCAAGGGTGAAGTGTCTTGCTCAAGGACACAACGGACATGACGAGGTTGGTACTAGGTGGGGATTGAACCAGGGACTCTCGGGTCGCGCACGGCCACTCTTCCACTGCATTTTTTTTTAATTTTTTAATTTAAAAAAAAAAATTTGTAAAATTTTTTAAATTTTTTTAAAATGTTTTAATTTTTTTTCTAATTTTTTTTTTTTATTTTTTTTTTTTTTTTTAATTTTTTAAAAATATTTTACTTTTTTTTAAAAATATTTTTAACTTTTTTTTTAAACTTTTTTTTTACTTTTTTAGGTGCGCTTTATAGTGCAGAAAATACAGTATATTCTCACTAATAACAAGTGTACTACTATATGAGTACCTATTTTCTATTGTTTCATTGAAAATAAAACAGCAAAGTCCATTTGGCTGTCATCTCTTTTAATTATGAGACACAATTGTGTCAAAGTCATGATTTTTTTTTTTCATGCTTGAAATAAGAAATTATTACTTTAAAAAAGTAGTTTTATACTTGTGAGTGTTGATGACACAGCTTTGCAACACTTGATATTCTAGTTTCAAGCATGTTTTACTCAATATACCGTATTTTCCGCACCATAAGGCGCCCTGGGTTATAAGCCGCGCCTTCAATGAACGGCATATTTCAAAACTTTGTCCACCTATAAGCCGCCCCGTGTTATAAGCCGCATCTAACTGCGCTAAAGGAATGTCAAAAAAACAGTCAGATAGGTCAGTCAAACTTTAATAATATATTAAAAAGCAGCGTGATGTGGGCGCGCATGGAGTCGTATATCAACATGGACGGAGCTGCGTGAAAAAAGCCACCCGGCCTCTTCGCGTAAACTTAAACTTCCCTTAACCACTCGCTCATCTTTTCTTCATCCATCCATCCCTTCGAGTTAGCTTTTATGATGACGCCGGCTGGAAAGGTCTCTTTTGGCAAGGTCTTCCTTTTGAATATCACCATGGGTGGAAGTTTCTGGCCATTAGCATGGCAAGCTAGAACCACAGTGAAGGATGACTTCTCATTCCCTGTGGTGCGAATATTCACCGTACGTGCTCCCGTTGTATCCACAGTGCGGTTCACAGGAATATCAAAAGTCAGTGGAACCTCGTCCATGTTGATAATGTTCTCTGGCCGGATCTTTTTTTCAGCTAACTTGTTTTTACAATATGCACGGAAAGTAGCCAGCTTTTCTTGAAAGTCTTTAGGCAGTTGCTGTGAAATAGTAGTCCGTGTGCGGATGGAGAGATTGCGTCTTTTCATGAACCGGAAACCTGTCGCTTAGTAGGAGCCATTTTGTGGTCTTTACAGATGTAAACACACAAAGGAAATGAAATGTAATATCCGCGCGCTTCTTCTTCTTCTATGGGGGCGGGTGGTTGCTTACAGTAGCAGAAGAAGCGCTTCCTCTTCTATGGGGGCGGGTGCTTACCTTGGCGGTTGCTTGCGTAGAAGAAGAAGCACTTCCTCTTCTACGGGGAAAAAAGATGGCGGCTGTTTACCGTAGTTGCGAGACCGAAACTTTATGAAAATGAATCTTAATATTAATCCATATATAAAGCGCACCGGGTTATAAGCCGCACTGTCAGCTTTTGAGTAAATTTGTGGTTTTTAGGTGCGGCTAATAGTGCGGAAAATACGGTAGGTCATCAAATCTCAGCAACAAGCTGTAATATCTTACTGAGATCATTTAGGACCAAAACACTTAAAACAAGTAAGACACTAACATAAAATCTGCTTAGTGAGAAGAATGATCTTATCAGACAGAAAATAAGCAAATATCACCCTTATTTGACATATTTCATCTTACTTAGATTTCACTTTTTGCAGTGCGGTGCATTTAACATAAATGTTTGCAACTTACTGTATCACTTTCATAAAAATCCAGAGGCGATAAAGCAAAAAAGTACCTGCAGCTCTCAATTCCTGGCCTTCCTGGGAGACTATAGCTGGCCACTTCCTGTAGGATGACCACACCCTCTCTCTTAACTCCTCCCACCTGCCTGGGGGTCATGGCGGTCAGCTCCCACAGGTGAATGGTGTTGTCATCCAGAAGTGACAACAGGCGTCCCTGTGTGAGTTAAAGACATTTGATTGACAGCCACGGTGAGAAGTGACCTATGTACTAACCCCGGGCTCACCTGTCCAGGTAGGAAGTGGATTTGTGTGACAGAAGTGGTGTCATTGTGCAGTCCGGTGAACTCCACGCCAGGCGCGCCGTATCTGACAGCAGCAACGTGTCAAGAAAATGAACAGAGCCGCAAATATGATCCCAAAACACATTTTTGACTTGGATGGCACTATTTCTGTTGTGCCGACATCACTAATGTCACAAAGCAGCAGTGTTTAAAGGGGAACATTATCACCAGACCTATGTAAGCGTCAATATATACCTTGATGTTGCAGAAAAAAGACCATATATTTTTTTAACCGATTTCCCAACTCTAAATGGGTGAATTTTGGCGAATTAAACGCCTTTCTAATATTCGCTGATGTCACATCGTGAAGCAATCCGCCATTTTCTCAAACACCGAGTCAAATCAGCTCTGTTATTTTCCGTTTTTTCGACTGTTTTCCGTACCTTGGAGACATCATGCCTCGTCGGTGTGTTGTCGGAGGGTGTAACAAATCAAATCAAATCAAATCAACTTTATTTATAAAGCACACAACACCAACAGGGACGGATTCAAGTTGCACCAGTAGCCCAAAGATGCCAAAGTGGCAAGAAATTGGACGTTTGTTCCGCACACTTTACCCACGAAAGCTATGCTACGACAGAGATGGCAAGAATGTGTGGATATCCTGCGACACTCAAAGCAGATGCATTTCCAACCATAAAGTCAAAGAAATCTGCCGCCAGAACCCCATTGAATCTGCCGGAGTGTGTGAGCAATTCAGGGACAAAGGACCTCGGTGGCACGGCAAGCAATGGCGGCAGTTTGTTCCACCGAAGATGATCAAGAGAAGAATATCGACCCTAGCTTCCCTGGCCTGCTGACATCAACTCCAAAACTGGACAGATCAGCTTTCAGGAAAAGAGAGCGGATGAGGGTATGTCTACAGAATATATTAATTGATGAAAATTGGGCTGTCTGCACTCTCAAAGTGCATGTTGTTGCCAAATGTATTTCATATGCTGTAAACCTAGTTCATAGTTGTTAGTTTCCTTTAATGCCAAACAAACACATACCAATCGTTGGTTAGAAGGCGATCGCCAAATTCGTCCTCGGTTTCTCCCGTGTCGCTGGCTGTCGTGTCGTTTTCGTCGGTTTCGCTTGCATACGGTTCAAACCGATATGGCTCAGTAGCTTCAGTTTCTTCTTCAATTTTGTTTTCGCTACCTGCCTCCTTATTGTGGCGGTCCGCTCCCTGTATGATCAGTGTCAGAGCTTGGTACGCATTGCCGGCAGTAAGTCGGACACGTTTCCAGTGAGGGTTGGACTCCGCCAAGGCTGCCCTTTGTCAACGATTCTGTTCATAACCTTTATGGACAGAATTTCTAGGTGCAGTCAAGGCGTTGAGGGGATCTGGTTTGGTGGCTGCAGGATTAGGTCTCTGCTTTTTGCAGATGATGTGGTCCTGATGGCTTCATCTGGCCAGGATCTTCAGCTCTCACTGGATCGGTTCGCAGCAGAGTGTGAAGCGACTGGGATGAGAATCAGCACCTCCAAGTCCGAGTCCATGGTTCTCGCCCGGAAAAGGGTGGAGTGCCATCTCCGGGTTGGGGAGGAGACCCTGCCCCAAGTGGAGGAGTTCAAGTACCTCGGAGTCTTGTTCACGAGTGAGGGAAGAGTGGATCGTGAGATCGACAGGCGGATCGGTGCGGCATCTTCAGTAATGCGGACGCTGTATCGATCCGTTGTGGTGAAGAAGGAGCTGAGCCAGAAGGCAAAGCTCTCAATTTACTGGTCAATCTACGTTCCCATCCTCACCTATGGTCATGAGCTTTGGGTTATGACTGAAAGGACAAGATCACGGGTACAAGCGGACGAAATGAGTTTCCTCCGCCGGGTGGCGGGGCTCTCCCTTAGAGATAGGGTGAGAAGCTCTGCCATCCGGGGGGAGCTCAAAGTAAAGCCACTGCTCCTCCACATCGAGAGGAGCCAGATGAGGTGGTTCGGGCATCTAATCAGGATGCCACCCGAACGCCTTCCTAGGGAGGTGTTTAGGGCACGTCCGACCGGTAGGAGGCCACGGGGAAGACCCAGGACACGTTGGGAAGACTATGTCTCCCGGCTGGCCTGGGAACGCCTCGGGATCCCCCGGGAGGAGCTGGACGAAGTGGCTGGGGAGAGGGAAGTCTGCGCTTCCCTGCTTAGGCTGCTGCCCCCGCGACCCGACCTCGGATAAGCGGAAGAAGATGGATGGATACCTGCCTCCACACTACAACCATCCGTTTCAATACATGCGTAATCTGTTGAATCGCTTAAGCCGCTGAAATCCGAGTCTGAATCCGAGCTAATGTCGCTATAGCTTGCTGTTCTTTCCGCCATGTTTGTTTGTGTTGGCTTCACTATGTGACGTCACAGGAAAATGGACGTGTGGTTAAAATCAGCTTTTTTTTAGGGATATTGCATGATGGGTAAAATTTTGAAAAAAACTTCGAAAAATAAAATAAGCCACTGGGAACTGATTTTTAATGGTTTTAACCCTTCTGAAATTGTGATAATGTTCCCCTTTAACGCAGGCCTGTATTTCAATGAATAAAGAGGCTCCAACACAAAAAGTGAGGATGAAGTGGTCGACATCCCAGCAAACACTTCCAGACTCCAGTGATGTCAGAGGGGACTCCCCAGTGATGATGACATACTTCTAACAGCATCATGTGTGTTGGCCACATCACAAGTGTCCTCCAAACCTAATAAATGTGCATTCATAATAAATCACTCCCGCTGGTGTGCATAAATCCATGCAAGCACACAATGCCAAAACATCCACTTGTAGGTTCTTGTCAAGAAGACTAACAGGGAGAAAAGCCACGGTGGTTTTATGAAAGTGGTATTTTCCACCCCGCACACAAGGAGTGAGCAAATAGCCACTAGCTTGGTGGAAATTTGCAACTCGTGTTTCAGTACATGCAGCTTTCAGTTGTTCAGTTTTTCATCCCACTTGAAGTGAAAAAAGCTCCGATATTCAGTCCTGGTTAAAAGTAAAGAACATCATGTCATGGCTGTCTTGAGTTTCTAATCATTTCTACAACTCTTATTTGTTTGTGATGTAGTGATTGGAGCACATACTTGTTGCTCACAAAAAACATTCATGAAGTTTGCTTCTTTTATGAATTTATTATGGCTCTACTGAAAATGGGTCAAAAGTATACATACAGCAATGTTAATATTTGCTTACATGTCCCTTGGCAAGTTTACCTGCAATAAGGCACTTTTGGTAGCCATCCACAAGCTTCTGCTTGACCACTTGACCACTCCTCTTGACAAAATTGGTGCAGTTCAGCTAAGTTTGTGGGTTTTCTGACATGGACTTGTTTCTTCAGCATTGTCCACACGTTTAAGTCAGGACGAACCACAGAACTTTCCTTCAGAAGGTCTTATCTTTGTCCATGTGATGTTAGATGAAACAAAAAATGAGCTGTTTGGCCACAATATCCAGCAATATGTTTGGAGGAGAAAAGGTAAGGGCTTTAATCCCAGGAACACCATTCCTACCGTCAAGCATGGTGGTGGTAATATTATGCTCTGGGCCTGTTTTGCTGCCAATGGAACTGGTGCTTTACAGAGAGTGAATGGGACAATGAAAAAGGAGGATTACCTCCAAATTCTTCAGGACGAGCTAAAATCATCAGCCCGGAGGTTGGGTCTAGGGCGCAGTTGGGTGTTCCAACAGGACAATGACCCCAAACACACCTCAAAAGTGGTAAAGGAATGGCTTAATCAGGCTAGAATGAAGGTTTTAGAATGGCCTTCCCAAAGTCCTGACTTAAACGTGTGGACAATGCTGCAGAAACAAGTCCATGTCCATACCTACTCAGTGGCCTAATGGTTAGAGTGTCCGTCCTGAGATCGGTAGGTTGGGAGTTCAAACCCCGGCCGAGTCATACCAAAGACTATAAAAATGGGACCCATTACCTCCCTGCTTGGCACTCAGCATCAAGGGTTGGAATTGGGGGTTAAATCACCAAAATGATTCCCGGGCGCGGCCACCGCTGCTGCCCACTGCTCCCCTCACCTCCCAGGGGGTGATCAAGGGTGATGGGTCAAATGCAGAGAATAATTTCGCCACACCTAGTGTGTGTGTGACAATCATTGGTACTTTAACTTTTAACTTTTATGTCAGAAAACCAACACATTTAGCTGAACTGCACCAATTTAGTGGTCAAGTGGTCAAGCAGAAGCTTGTGGATGGCTACCAAAAGTGCCTTATTGCAGGTAAACTTGCCAAGGGACATGTAAGCAAATATTAACATTGCTGTATGTATACTTTTGACCCTCACATTTTCAGTAGACCCATAATAAATTCATAAAAGAAGCAAACTTCATGAATGGTTTTTTTTGGCACTTTTGGTAGCCATCCACAAGCTTCTGCTTGAATTTGTGACCACTCCTCTTGACAAAATTGGTGCAATGTGTTGGTTTTCTGACATGGACTTGTTTCTTCAGCATTGTCCACACGTTTAAGTCAGGACTTTGGGAAGGCCATTCTAAAACCTTCATTCTAGCCTGATTTAGCCATTCATTTACCACTTTTGGGGTCATTGTCCTGTTGGAACACCCAACTGCGCCCAAGACCCAACCTCCGGGCTGATGATTTTAGCTTGTCCTGAAGAATTTGGAGGTAATCCTCCTTTTTCCATTGTCCCATTTACTCTCTGTAAAGCAGCAGTTCCATTGGCAGCAAAACAGGCCCAGAGCATAATACTACCACCACCATGCTTGACGGTAGGCATGCTGTTCCTGGGATTAAAGCCCTCACCTTTTCTCCACCAAACATATTGCTGGGTATTGTGGCCAAACAGCTCCATTTTTGTTTCATCTGCCATCACATGGACAAAGATAAGACCTTCTGGAGGAAAGTTCTGTGGTCAGATGAAACAAAAATGGAACTGTTTGGCCACAGATACTGTAACTTCTGCTTCTCAAGACCGATACTGATAACCGATTTTTAACTACTGCAATACTTTTTGAATGTAGAAATGCCGGTAACTGTAGTTTGTGCACATCCGCAGGAGGAACGTTCTGTGGTCAGATAAGAGTTGTAGAAATGATTGGAAACTCAAGACAGCCATAATAATAATAATAATAACTGGGATTTATATAGCGCTTTTCTAAGTACCCAAAGTCACTTTACATGAGGCGGTATAGCTCGGTTGGTAGAGCGGCCAATCCAAAATATTAAAAGCTCTCAAAATAAAAAAATGACATAAAAATCTAAACTAAGTACCGTATTTTTCGGACTATAAGTCGCAGTTTTTTTCATATTTTGGCCGGGGGTGCGACTTATACTCAGGAGCGACTTATGTGTGGAATGATGAACACATTAGCGTAAAATATCAAATAATATTATTGATCTCATTCACGTAAGAGACTAGACGTATAAGATTTCATGGTATTTAGCGATTAGGAGTGACAGATTGTTTGGTAAACGTATAGCATGTTCTATATGTTACAGTGACGTGCGGTGAGGTTGATGGCTGGTGAGGCACTGACTTCATCACAGTCAGATTTACAAACATATGAACCCTAAAGAGTATCTTATTCACCATTTGATTGGCAGCAGTTAACGGGTTATGTTTAAAAGCTCATACCAGCATTCTTCCCTGCTTGGCACTCAGCATCAAGGCTTGGAATTGGGGGTTAAATCACCAAAAATGATTCCCGGGCGCGGCGCCGCTGCTGCTCACTGCTCCCCTCACCTCCCAGGGGGTGAACAAGGGGATGGGTCAAATGCAGAGGACAAATTTCACCACACCTAGTGTGTGTGTGACAATCATTGCTACTTTAACTTAACTTTAACTTTACACATACAAACTGTAGCACACAAAAAAGCACATTTAATAAAAAAATGTTTTTATGGTCTTACCTTTACTTAGAAATTAAGTCCATGCACCGCAACTAAAGCCCTCACTTACAGTAAACTTTCCACGTGCAAGATTGAATCTATTTAAAAAAGTGTAACCGAGGGTTTATAAATGTCGCCTATACTGTATGAAACTACAAAATAACAAACACAGAGGCTCCAGTTTACACGAGGACCACTTTATTTACCTTCTTTTAAAAACCTCCGCAACGTAACCTCCCTTCCGCTCTTAGCGCCTTCAAAATAAGAGCTGAAGGCATATACTGTATAACAGCGCATAGCAGGAACTTAACATCCAAAAAGTGCAAAAACAATAATGTTCGTGTTGGAGGAGTTGTGAATTAGGTACACCTGCAGTCTGCAGGTGTACCTAATGTTGTGTCCCTGCAGTCATTCACAACTCCTCCAACACCAACATTATTGTTTTTGCACTTTTTGGCTTCTTATGAAATAATTTTTTTAAATAGATTCAATCTTGCACGTGGAAAGTTTAAGTGTGGGCTTTAGTTGATATAACAATTCTACGGCGGGGGTGCAGGAGGCGAGCCTCAGCCAGTGCGTCTTTTGCAGCCGTTTTATGATCGCTCAGCACAAGAAATACGTTACACACATACAGTTGTTGACAAAATACACTGCACATTATATACCTCAGCTAACTAAACTATGGAAATGTATAATATAATTCATATAGCAATACGGTCTCACTGCACAGCAGACCAGCAGTTAGCCGAATCATTGCGCAATCCATGTTGAGGCACTGAGTGACGTGCCTCAACTGGCTGCAGGTCACCGCACCGTCTCTTCTCAGTATTTGAACGGCAAATGTGAAAATTCAGCGATTTTGAATAAAAATAATCTAAAACTGGTCAAGTTAAATGGAAAATAACTTTATAGTATAATCACTGGATACATATAACAATTTAATTTTTTTTTTCTTTTCTTTTTACATTTTTTTCTTTCCATGCACGTCACTGATATGTTATAGTTATTTGAATGACTCTTACCATAATATGTTACGTTAACATACCAGTTGGTTATTTATGCCTCATATAACGTACACTTATTCAGCCTGTTGTTCACTATTCTTCATTTATTTTAAATTGCCTTTCAAATGTCTATTCTTGCTGTTGGCTTTTATCAAATACATTTCCCCAAAAAATATAATTATATATGTTTTTTCCTTCTTTATTATGCATTTTCGGCCGGTGCGACTTATACTCCGAAAAATAGGGTACAAATGGTGACCGTATTTTGTTATGAAAAACAATACTTAGGAGAACATTCTGGTTAGAAGGTGTGTTAAATGCCTTACTGCATTCAAATTCTACTTACTTCAAACATAAGGCTTAATTCAAGACAATGCAATTTATGAAAGACAGACACATTAAAAAGGAACTGCTGCAAAATAAAAGGGATGTCCTGCCAGGAACATCAGAGGCTTAAAACAAAGACGCTCACACAGCAGTCAGGCTAATGGCCTGAGACAATCTGGAAAGAATTACAAATAGTCTATACAACGGGAGAGTACGACAACTCTGACATCCGCCACAAATTGATGGCAGGATTCATTGTTGAAAGCAAAAGAAACCCAGAAAGTATCTCGTTCATGAATGGCGCAACATGTTCAGCGACAGGAGTCTTGCCCGCATGCTCACAATGGCCGCTCCAGTCACTCCCAATCATCGAAAGCTTTTCTTACGTGACACACACACTTGCCCGCTGATGCAGAAAGAGTGTTCACGAGGATAAAGCGATTTCACGGTCTGAATACGGACAAACAGAAGGCATTGTTCTCTGTGTGGACATGCAGACTACACACTAATAAGATATGGATATCGGGAAAAGGATGGATGATGCAGGATTTCTTTCTTTAAAAAAAAAAATCAGCCGGTTGTGGAAGAGTTTGCAGAGTTCAGACATTTTACATTTATTGAATAGTTTCAAGCTTTTAGGGTATTTCATTGAGCAACTTAAACATTCCAGGAATCGTCTAATTCAGTGTTTTTCAACCACCGTGAGAGATTATGTCATTTCACCTAATTGGGTTAAAAATATGTTTTGCAAACCAGTAATTATAATCCCTAAATGTGCCATTGTTGAGTGTCTGTACTGTCTAGAGCTCGGCAGAGTAACCGTGTAATACTCTTCCATACCAGGAGGTGGCAGCAGCTCGCTAATTGCTTTGTAGATGTCGGGAACGACGACAATGGTTTGCAGGTAAAAAGGTGTCTAATGCTTAAACCAAAAATAAACAAAAGGCGAGTGCCGCTAAGAAAAGGCAAAACTAAACTGAACTGGCTGCAAAGTAAACAAAAACAAAATGCTGGACGACAGCAAAGACTCTCTAAGAAGGGGAACCGGAGGGTCTGGGATCACACTCCTCAGCCTTGCCGGTAAGGTCTATTCAGGTGTACTGGAGAGGAGGCTACGCCGGATAATCGAACCTCGGATTCAGGAGGAACAGTGTGGTTTCCGTCCTGGTCGTGGAACTGTGGACCAGCTCTATACTCTCGGCAGGGTCCTTGAGGGTGCATGGGAGTTTGCCCAACCAGTCTACATGTGCTTTGTGGACTTGGAGAAGGCATTCGACCGTGTCCCTCGGGAAGTCCTGTGGGGAGTGCTCAGAGAGTATGGGGTATGGGACTGTCTGATTGTGGCAGTCCGCTCCCTGTATGATCAGTGCCAGAGCTTGGTCCGCATTGCCGGCAGTAAGTCGGACACGTTTCCAGTGAGGGTTGGACTCCGCCAAGGCTGCCCTTTGTCACCCATTCTGTTCATAACTTTTATGGACAGAATTTCTAGGCGCAGTCAAGGCGTTGAGGGGATCTGGTTTGGTGGCTGCAGGATTAGGTCTCTGCTTTTTGCAGATGATGTGGTCCTGATGGCTTCATCTGGCCAGGATCTTCAGCTCTTACTGGATCGGTTCGCAGCCGAGTGTGAAGCGACTGAGATGAGAATCAGCACCTCCAAGTCCGAGTCCATGGTTCTCGCCCGGAAAAGGGTGGAGTGCCATCTCCGGGTTGGGGAGGAGATCTTGCCCCAAGTGGAGGAGTTCAAGTACCTCGGAGTCTTGTTCACGAGTGGGGGAAGAGTGGATGGTGAGATCGACAGGCGGATCGGTGCGGCGTCTTCAGTAATACGGACGCTGTATCGATCCATTGTGGTGAAGAAGGAGCTGAGCCGGGAGGCAAAGCTCTCAATTTACCGGTTGATCTACGTTGCCATCCTCACCTATGGTCATGAGCTTTGGGTTATGACCGAAAGGACAAGATCACGGCTGAAATGAGTTTCCTCCGCCGGGTGGCGGGGCTCTCCCTTAGAGATAGGGTGAGAAGCTCTGCCATCCGGGGGGAGCTCAAAGTAAAGCCGCTGCTCCTCCACATCGAGAGGAGCCAGATGAGGTGGTTCGGGCATCTGGTCAGGATGTCACCCGAACGCCTCCCTCGGGAGGTGTTTAGGGCACGTCCGACCGGTAGGAGGCCACGGGGAAGACCCAGGACACGTTGGGAAGACTATGTCTCCCGGCTGGCCTGGGAACGCCTCGGGATCCCCCGGGAAGAGCTGGACAAAGTGGCTGGGGAGAGGGAAGTCTGGGCTTCCCTGCTTAGGCTGCTGCCCCCGCGACCCGACCTCGGATAAGCGGAAGAAGATGGATGGATGGATGGATGTAGTTTTTTTGTAAGCCTTTCAAAAGAATTCAAAATATGAAAAATTAATGAAAATTAATTTAAGCTATCAGACACTTGAAAAGTGGCACATCACATCTCTAATGTAATCATTTGAACTTTTCAACAGAAATAGCACTGCAAAAATATTAAGGACATACTTCTGTATTTTGGTAGTTATGCTGTCAACATTTAACAAGATTTCTTCAACTTGGACTTGAAAGCATAAATAGTATAAACACTTTTAACAGTATAACAGTACTAAACAATTCCAATAGATAACATTGGTGTCATTACCTTTTTGTGGCTAAAATCCGGCATTAGACTTGTGTTTTTTTGTCCCAACGTGGTCTTTTACATCGCTAATTCCTCCGTGTCCGATCGAAAAATCGTGTCTGCACAAGGTGCAATTCGCGTAGTTTTCACCCTTTTTGGAACGGATAATTATTCCCGAATAGGCTTTTGAATATTCTTCACGGAATGACTGCAGTTTTCTTTTCGGTTTAAGACTCGTTTGCGATTTTTCTCCGGCTGATTCCATGATCGTTCGCTCGTTTGGAAACAATGGCAACTGGTGCCTCGTGCTTGGCAGCGGTGCTATAAATAGCCTCGCGCATGGCATTCGGAATGGCTCGATAGGAAGTTACGGGAAGCAGTGTCGATTGTCATTGTTGTTACGCGATTTCGTGAATAAACCTTTTAAAAAAATAATGTTTTTAAATTAATGAAAAACCGTATTTTTTATCACTGCAACCCTAACCCGGAATAGGTTGATGAAAACCGTACTAATTACGGGAAAACCGGAGCAGTTGGCAGGTATGGGTTTGCAGGTAAAAAGGTGTCTAATGCTTAAACCAAAAATAAACAAAAGGCGAGTGCCTCTAAGAAAAGGCAAAACTAAACTGAACTGGCTGCAAAGTAAACAAAAACAAAATGCTGGACTACAGCAAAGACTTACAGCGTGTGGTGCAGACGGCGTCCACAAATGACATGACAATCAACACCAAAATAGGAGCGTAAAACGTGAATTATATTTATATAGCGCTTTTTCTCTAATGACTCAAAGCGTTTTACGTAGTGAAACACAATATCTAAGTTCCATTTAAAGCAGTGTGGGTCGCACTGGGAGCAGGTGGGTAAAGCGTCTTGCCCAAGGACACAACGGCAGTGACTAGGAATAAGATAAACGGGTCCAAAACAGACCAGATGAGCCAGGGTTTTTATGAGTCCGTTGCTGATCCGTTAGGTTTTGATCATGGAGGCGGAGCGGATCCAGCTCGGCGCCACGCCTCCGTGGCGGATCCGTTCCTGAGAGCAAGTGGACGCCGATACGGGTCCGTTCCGGAAAGCACGGTACCTCCGCGGGGGATCCGCCGCGCAGTCTTTTTGCTGTGTGGGATGGCAGAAGCTGGGATCAAACCTGGAACCCTCAAGTTGCTGGCACGGCCACTCTACCAACTGAGCTATACCGCTTTGAGTCACGAGAGAGAGAAAAAAAGCGCTATATAAATATAGTTCACTTCAAGACAAGAACTAAAACACTACACACAGGAAAACAGCAAAAAAGTCCAAATAAGTCAGGGTGTGATGTGACAGGTGGTGACAGTACACCTACTTTGAGACAAGAGCTATAGTGATGCATGCTTGGTTATGCTTTAAAGTCATATCCAACAATTGCAAGAACTACTTTTTATTGTCAATATCGGCTTTTTTTTAAATGTTTTCTGCTGATGGCGTGCCTCGGGATTTTTTCAATGAAAAAAATGTGCCTCGGCTCAGGAAAGGTTGAAAAACACCGCTCTAATTGACCGTCTCCACCCGCTAAAACTAAGCAAACAACTCCACCCTCCCACAAGATACACAATCCACATCTCATTTGCATCCTTTGCTTCAGATTGTCCCATTTTCCAACACCACAAAAGACTGTCGACTTTTTTCTTTTAATTAACAATTTCTCATATTCTTTCTGTTTCTCTAATGTTGCAATATTTTCTCTTAAAATTATTACTTTTTTATGTAAAAGTATTACTTTTTAAAGCAAAATTGTGACATTTGTCATAAAATTCTGACTTTTATCACAATATTGCCTATTTTTAGGGCCCGCATGGCCCATTGTATAAGGACTCCCTTTGGGAGTCCTTATACAATGGGACATAAGGACCTATTGAATTTGTAAGGTTTTATTATTCTTTATTCTTTATTCTTCCGCCGCCACATTAAACTGTAATTTGACCCACTTAACATGCTTCAAAACTCACCATATTTGACCCACACATCAGGACCTGCGAAAATTGCCTTTTTAAAAAAAAAATGAACCACAAAACTCAAAATTGCGCTTTAGCGCCCCCTAGGGGGAAAAAAACTAGACTGCCTGTAACTCCCACTAGGAAGGTCGGAGAGACATGAAACAAAAACCTCTATGTAGGTCTGACTCAGACCTAGATTTTATAATAGTACATTCTCGGGCTAAAATCAACAGGAAGTTGGCAATTCCCCCTTCAAGACAAAAAAGTACTAAAAACAGTCACTTTTGCCTCTTTGAGCTGTAATCTGACCCCCTTAACATGCTCCAAAACTCACCAAACTGAACACACACATCAGGACTGGCAGAAATTGCGATCTAATAAAAAAACCTAACCCCAAATCTCAAAAATGCGCTCTACCGCAATTTTTGAATAAAACACAGAAAAAACTGCTCCTCGGAAGAAAAAAATGACAAAACTGCCTGTAACTCCCACTGGGAAAGTCGGAGAGACATGAAACAAAAACCTCTATGTACGTCTCACTTAGACCTACATTTCATAGATTGACAACCCTCAGCAAAAATCAACAGGAAGTTTGCAATTTCCCCTTCAAAACAAACTTTTTGCAAAAACCGGTCACCTTTCTTCAAACATTATCTCCTCTGAGCGCGTTTGTCGTTTCAGCTTCAAACTAACACAGGAGAGAGATTGAACCCTTCCAAATAAAAGTTATCGAAAGCATTTTTCTAACTGCTGCGGTTTTGATTTTATGAGCCTTCAAAGAACCGCCGTGCTGATGCTGCTGCGCTGCTGTTTTCTCAAGATGGCTGCTTAAAAGCAGGAAGCACCAACGTGCCCACACAATGCAGACAAGGTAGGTACACTACACAAAAGTATTGGGACACTTCGGACTAAAAGTAGACAAAAGTATTGGGACACTTATAACTACCACTGGACAAAAGTATTGGGACACTTAGGCCGAAAACTGGACAAAAGTATTGGGACACTTGGGACTACAACTTCACAAAAGTATTGGGACACTTAGGACTACAACTTGCCAAAAGTATTGGGACACTTGGGACTAAAACTGGACAAAAGTATTGGGACACTTAGGACTAGCACCTGCCAAATACGCGGGCCCGACCAATGCTGCTTGCAGCTTTAATTTTTGCTGTTCTTGTAAAATAGTGACATTTTTGGAGTCAAATTATGACTTTTGTCATAATTTTGCCGAGTAAAATTCCGATCATTATAATATTGCCAAAATTTTTAACTGTAAATTACGACTCTCTTCATAAAATTGCCCAAATTTAAAGCTTTTCATGTAAAATTGTCACACCTGGGTGAAGTCTAGTCTGGGTTTCGTCTGTTGTCATGTTGTCTTAGCATTTTCTGTCATGTCCGTGTGATCATGTTTTTGTTTTGGTCATGTTCCTTTTGGTTTTTGGACTTTTTGTGCACTTTTGTTTTGTCACCATAGCAACCATTAGTTTTCACCTGTCACGTCACGCACCTGTTTCACGTTTTGAGTCACGCACCTGCTTTCACTAATCATGTCCATAGTATTTAAGTTCATTCTTTTCAGTTTGTCGTTCTGACGACATCTCCATATTTATGCTTCTGTACACTCTTCATCCTCTAAGATCCTGCTTCATGTCCCATGCCAAAGTAAGTTTTTGCTCCATGTTTATAGTCTTTTTGTTTTTCATAGTTTGTTCTCCGCCATTGTGCGCGCCTTTTGTTTACTTCCTTGTTTTGTAGTTATAGTGTTAAATAAAAATGTACTCACATTCCCGTCTCGCCCGAGCCAACTTTCCGTTGCATTCCGGAAAAGCAAACACCCAGGACCAAGTCATGACAGTATGTCGTCAGCACGACAAACTGAAAAGAATGAACTTAAATACTATGGACATGATTAGTGAAAGCAGGTGCGTGACGTGACAGGTGAAAATTAATGGTTGCTATGGTGACAAAACAAAAGTGCACAAAAAGTCCAAAAACCAAAACGAACATGACCAAAACAAAAACATGATCACACCGACATGACAGAAAATGGCAAGACAACATGACAACAGACGAAACCCAGACAAGACTTCACCCAGGTGTGACAATTTTACATGAAAAGCTTTAAATTTGGGCAGTTTTATGAAAAGAGTCGTAATTTACAGTTAAAAATGTTGGCAATATTATAATGATCGGAATTTTACTCGGCAAAATTATGACAAAAGTCATAATTTGACTCCAAAAATGTCACTGGTTTACAAGAACAGCAAACAAATAGGCAATATTGTGATAAAAGTCAGAATTTTATGACAAATGTCACAATTTTGCATTAAAAAGTAATACTTTTACATAAAAAAGTAATAATTTTAAGAGAAAATATTGCAATATTAGAGAAACAGAAAGAATATGAGGAATTGTTGATTAAAAAAAAAAAAAAGTCGACAGTCTTTTGTGGTGTTGGAAAATGGGACAATCTGTCGTGCTGACGACATACTGTCATGACTTGGTCCTGGGTGTTTGCTTTTCCGGAATGCAACGGAAAGTTGGCTCGGGCGAGACGGGAATGTGAGTACATTTTTATTTAACACTATAACTACAAAACAAGGAAGTAAACAGAAGGCGCGCACAATGGCGGAGAACAAACTATGAAAAACAAAAAGACTATAAACATGGAACAAAAACTTACTTTGGCATGGGACATGAAGCAGGATCTTAGAGGATGAAGAGTGTACAGAAGCATAAATATGGAGATGTCGTCAGAACGACAAACTGAAAAGAATGAACTTAAATACTATGGACATGATTAGTGAAAGCAGGTGCGTGACTCAAAACGTGAAACAGGTGCGTGACGTGACAGGTGAAAACTAATGGTTGCTATGGTGACAAAACAAAAGTGCAGAAAAAGTCCAAAAACCAAAAAGAACATGACCAAAACAAAAACATGATCACACAGACATGACAAAAATTGCGACTATTATTGAGTACAATTCCAAATTGTATCATAATACTGCACAAATATTCAGTTTTTCTTGTAAACTTGCGACTGTTATTGAGTGAAATTCCAACTTTTATCCTAATATTGCACAAATGTTCAGTTTTTCTTGTAAAGTTTTGACTTGCGTTGAGTAAAATGACGACTTTTATTATAATACTGCGCAAAATTCTAAGTTTTTCTTGTGAAATTGTAACTTTTTTCTTGAGGAATTCCAACTCAATTTTTACAACAAGCTTTTTTATATCTGCATAGTATGTATATATTATTAAGAATTCCGGTTATTATTATAATATTGCCAAAATTTTAATGTTTTCTTATAAAATTGTGACTTTTGTCGAGTAAACTTGCAACTCTTTTCATAAAATTGCCAACATTTTAAGCTTTTCTTGTAAATTTGCGACTGTTATTGAGTAAAATTCCAACTTTTATCATAATACTGCACAAATATTCCGTTTTTCTTGTAAAATTTTTACTTGCGTTGAGTAAAATGACGACTTTTATTATAACACTGCGCAAAAATTCTGTTTTTCTTGTAAAATTTGGACTTGTGTTGAGTAAAATGACGACTTTTATTATAATAATGCCAAAATTCTACGTTTTTCTTGTGAAATTGTAACCTTTTTCTTGAGGGATTCCAACTCGTTTTTTACAACACGCTTTTTTATATCTGCATAGTATGTATATATTATTAAGAATTCCGGTTATTATTATAATATTGCCAAAATTTTAATGTTTTCTTATAAAATTGTGACTTTTGTCGAGTAAACTTGCAACTCTTTTCAGAAAATTGCCAACATTTTAAGGTTTTCTTGTAAAATTGCGACCGTTATTGAGTAAAATTCCAACTTTTATCATAATATTGCACAAATATTCAGTTTTTCTTGTAACATTTTTACTTGCGTTGAGTAAAATGACGACTTTTATTATAACACTGCGCAAAAATTCTGTTTTTCTTGTAAAATTTGGACTTGTGTTGAGTAAAATGACGACTTTTATTATAATAATGCCAAAATTCTACGTTTTTCTTGTGAAATTGTAACCTTTTTCTTGAGGGATTCCAACTCGTTTTTTACAACACGCTTTTTTATATCTGCATAGTATGTATATATTATTAAGAATTCCGGTTATTATTATAATATTGCCAAAATTGTAATGTTTTCTTATAAAATTGTGACTTTTGTCGAGTAAACTTGCAACTCTGTTCATAAAATTGCCAACATTTTAAGCTTTTCTTGTAAACTTGCGGCTGTTATTGAGTAAAATTCCAACTTTTATCATAATATTGCACAAATGTTCAGTTTTTCTTGTACAATTTTTACTTGCGTTGAGTAAAATGACGACTTTTATTATAACACTGTGCAAAATTCTAAGTTTTTCTTGTGAAATTGTAACCTTTTTCTTGAGGAATTCCAACTTGTTTTTCACAACACGCTTTTTTATATCTGCATAGTATGTATATATTATTAAGAATTCCGGTTATTATTATAATATTGCCAAAATTTTAATGTTTTCTTATAAAATTGTGACTTTTGTCGAGTAAACTTGCAACTCTTTTCATAAAATTGCCAACATTTTAAGCTTTTCTTGTAAACTTGCGACTGTTGTTGAGTAAAATTCCAACTTTTATCATAATATTGCACAAATGTTCAGTTTTTCTTGTAAAATTTTGACTTGTGTTACGACTTATTATAATACTGCCAAAATTTTAAGTTTTTCTTGTGAAATTGTGACCTTTTTCTTGTGAAATTCCAACAAATTTTTCACAACAATGGATGTCTATATTATTAATGTTGTAAATACACATCTTTATATATCTAGAAAGGCTGGTCCTAAAGACGTATGCACGCACTTTTTTTAATGTAAAATGATTACTTTTTAATGCAAAACAGTGACATTTATCAAATACAATTCTGTCTTTTATCACAATATTGCCATTTTAGTTGTTGTAAAATAATGACATTTTTTGAGTAAAATTATGACTTTTGTCATAATTTTGCCACGTAAAATTCCAATTATTATTGTAATATTGCCAACACTTTAAAGTTTTCTTATAGAATTTTGACTTTTGTCGAGTAAACTTACAACTCTTTTCAGAAAATTGTCAACATTTTAAGGTTTTCTTGTAAAATTGCGACCGTTATTGAGTAAAATTCCAACTTTTATCATAATATTGCACAAATATTCCGTTTTTCTTGTAACATTTTGACTTGTGTTGAGTAAAATTATGACTTTTATTATAATACTGCCAAAATTGTAAGTTTTTCTTGTGAAATTGTGACCTTTTTCTTGTGAAATTCCAACAAATTTTTCACAACAATGGATGTCTATATTATTAATGTTGTAAATACACATCTTTATATATCTAGAAAGGGTGGTCCTAAAGACGCATGCACGCACTTTTTTAATGTAAAATTATTACTTTTTAATGCAAAATGTTGACATTTGTCATATAAAATTCCGGCTTTTATCACAATATTGCCATTTTTGTTGTTGTTGTAAAAGAGTGAAATTTTTTGTGTAAAATTATTGCTTTTGTCATAATTTTGCCACGTAAAATTCCGGTTATTATTATAATATTGCCAAAATTTTAAAGTCTTCTTATAAAATTGTGACTTTTGTTGAGTAAAATTACGACTCTTTTCATAAATTTGCCAACATTTTAAGCTTTTCTTGTAAAATTGCGACCGTTATTGAGTAAAATTCCAACTTTTATCATAGTATTGCACAAATGTTCAGTTTTTCTTGTAAAATTTTGACTTGTGTTACGACTTATTATAATACTGCCAAAATTGTAAGTTTTTCTTGTGAAATTGTGACCTTTTTCTTGTGAAATTCCAACAAATTTTTCACAACAATGGATGTCTATGTTATTAATGTTGTAAATACACATCTTTATATATCTAGAAAGGCTGGTCCTAAAGAGGTAGGCATTTTTCACACGTCCCAAGAAGGTCAGAAATACAATAATATGTATGTGTGTGTGTGTGTGTGTGTGTGTGTGTGTGCGACCGTTTTTGAGTAAAATTCCAACTTTTATCATAATATTGCACAAATATTCCGTTTTTCTTGTAACATTTTGACTTGTGTTGAGTAAAATTATGACTTTTATTATAATACTGCCAAAATTGTAAGTTTTTCTTGTGAAATTGTGACCTTTTTCTTGTGAAATTCCAACAAATTTTTCACAACAATGGATGTCTATATTATTAATGTTGTAAATACACATCTTTATATATCTAGAAAGGCTGGTCCTAAAGAGGTAGGCATTTTTCACACGTCCCAAGAAGGTCAGAAATACAATAATATGTGTGTGTGTGTGTGTGTGTGTGTGTCTGTGTGTGTAAATATGAGCTCGTCCTTGGGTTATTGGTCACTGGTGCAGGTCACAAAAGTTCCGGGTGTGATTTAGCAAGATGGGCCACAACAGTGAACCTTT
Organism: Nerophis lumbriciformis; assembly: GCF_033978685.3. Classification (NCBI taxonomy): domain Eukaryota; kingdom Metazoa; phylum Chordata; class Actinopteri; order Syngnathiformes; family Syngnathidae; genus Nerophis; species Nerophis lumbriciformis. The sequence goes on along the minus strand of NC_084571.2, from coordinate 38,833,289 downwards.
GCTCAAAGTATTTACGAAACGTATTTGATTTCAAGTTCTCTAGTCCAAGAGCACTTCGTCCCAGGCAACTGGTTGTCATGGAAACCGACTCAAAAGATCCCTTTATTAAGACTAGACTCTGCAACAAAGCTCTTACTCACCAAATACCCCCTGCGACACACACACACACACACACACACACACACACACACACACACACACACACACACACACACACACAGGGAGGGTTTACAGAGAGCATGCATTCCAGGACAGGAGACGAGAGTCTTTTAGATCGCCCCACCACCCCAACATGGTCTCTCTCTCTTTCTGAAATACACACCAAAAAAAAACCTCCACACACACATTGTCACACTCCCTCCGCCGAGCCCCAATCTGTGGTTGAAGCACAAACTCTCGGCCAAAACATGACTCTGACTTTGTAAACACGCAGGGAAGGAACGTGCACGCAGCTTGCATGAGAGCAAAAGAGAACTGCTGCAATCGGATAACATCAGAAAGAGATATCATATTGTTTCCACATACCGTATTTTCCGCACTATAAGCCGCACCTAAAAACCACAAATTTTCACAAAAGCTGACAGTGCGGTTTATAACCCGGTGCGCCTTATATATGGATTAATATAAATATTTATTTTCATAAAGTTTCGGTCTCGCAACTACGGTAAACAGCCGCCATCTTTTTTCCCCGTAGAAGAGGAAGCGCTTCTTCTTCTATGGTAAGCAACCACCCGCCCCCGTAGAAGAAGAAGCGCGCGGGTATTACGTTTCATTTCCTTTGTGTGTTTACATCTGTAAAGACCACAAAATGGCTCCTACTAAGCGACACACTGTGGTTCTAGCTTGCCATGCTAATGGCCAGAAACTTCCACCCATGGTGATATTCAAAAGGAAGACCTTGCCAAAAGAGACCTTTCCAGCCGGCGTCATCATAAAAGCTAACTCGAAGGGATGGATGGATGAAGAAAAGATGAGCGAGTGGTTAAGGGAAGTTTACGCGAAGAGGCCGGGTGGCTTTTTTCACGCAGCTCCGTCCATGTTGATATACGACTCCATGCGCGCCCACATCACAGATGGTGTCAAAAAACAAGTGAAGCACACAAATACAACACTCGCCGTCATTCCGGGTGGATTAACCAAAGAACTCCAACCGCTCGATATTGGTGTCAACAAGGCATTTAAAGCACGACTGCGAACGGCGTGGGAACAATGGATGACCGAAGGTGAACACACATTCACTAAGACAGGGAGACAGCGCCGGACGACATACGGCAACATCTGCCAGTGGATCGTAAATGCCTGGGCGGATATTTCGGTCTCAACTGTGGTCCGAGCTTTCCGGAAGGCAGGATTCACGGAACTGCTGGAAAAACAACAGCGACACTGACTCTGATGACTTCGACGAGACGGAGCCGGCCATTTTGGATCCCGTATTCGCCCAACTTTTTAATTCGGACACCGTAGGAGAAGAATTCGAGGGATTTATGAATGAAGAATAACTTCAGAAAGTGAGTGTTATGTTTATTTTGTGTGTTGTGACATTAACGTTCGAGCAACATTAAGTTATTGCTATTGCTCTGCACTATTTTGAATTTTACTATGTTTGTGATTGCACATTTGCACATTACCGTACATTTTGGGAGTGAACAGAGTTGTTAGAACGCTGGTTTTTAATATATTATTAAAGTTTAACTGACCTATCTGACTGTTTTTTTTACATTCCCTGTAGCGCAGTTAGATGTGGCTTACAACACGGGGCGGGGCGTCTTATAGGTGGACAAAGTTTTGAAATATGCCGTTCATTGAAGGCGCGGCTTATAACCCGGGGCGCCTTATGGTGCGGAAAATACGGTACTCTCTAACAATTGGACATGTTGAGGAGAAGCTGGTGTCAATGCAGTGGGAAGAGTCCTACAGTACACACACACTGTTCAGGTGTGCGTGATATAGCCAAAAGATCAACTGTTTTAAGTATCTTCCATATGAGGAGGTGTGAACAAGTTAGGACCGAAATCATGGTCCCAATACGGAAAACCATTGCATCTAATAGAGAGCCAAATACTAGAGTCCGTGAACATTGCTCCAAAGTCAGGATTTTTTTTGTTGATTTAAAGGGGAACATTATCACAATTTCAGAATTGTTAAAACCATTAAAAAATCAGTTCCCAGTGGCTTATTATATTTTTCGAAGTTTTTTTTCAAAATTTTACCCATCACGCAATATCCCTAAAAAAAAGCTTCAAAGTGCCCGTCCATTTTCCTGTGACGTCACATAGTGATGCCAACACAAACAAACACGGCGGAAAGAACGGCGAGCTATAGCGACATTAGCTCGGATTCAGACTCGGATTTCAGCGGCTTAAGCGATTCAACGGATTACGCGTGTATTGAAACGGATGGTTGTAGTGTGGAGGCAGGTAGCGAAAATTGAAGAAGAAACTGAAGCTATTGAGCAAAATCGGTTTGAACTGTATGCGAGCGAAACCGACGAAAACGACACGAGAGAAAGCGAGGACGAATTCGGCGATCGCCTTCTAACCAACGATTGGTATGTGTTTGTTTGGCATTAAAGGAAACTAACAACTATGAACTAGGTTTACAGCATATGAAATACATTTGGCAACAACATGCACTTTGAGAGTGCAGACAGCCCAATTTTCATCAATTAATATATTCTGTAGACATACCCTCATGTCAGCAGGCCAGGGAAGCTAGGGTCGATATTCTTCTATTCTTCTCTTGATCATCTTCGGGACGGTGTGAGCCAAGACATCCAGGGGGTTTAGCTCGCTCGTCTGCGGGAACAAACTGCCGCCATCGCTTGCCGTGCCACCGAGGTCCTTTGTCCCTGAATTGCTCACACACTCCGGCAGATTCAATGGGGGTCTGGCGACAGATTTCTTTGACTTTATCGTTGGAAATGCAGGATATGCAGGATATCCACACATTCTTGCCATCTCTGTCGTAGCGTAGCTTTCGTCGGTAAAGTGTGCGGAACAAACGTCCAATTTCTTGCCACTTTCGCATCTTTGGGCCACTGGTGCAACTTGAATCCGTCCCTGTTCATGTTGTTACACCCTCCGACAACACACCGACGAGGCATGATGTCTCCAAGGTACGGAAAAAAATTGAAAAAAACGGAAAATAACAGAGCTGATTTGACTCGGTGTTTGAGAAAATGGCGGATTGCTTCCCGATGTGACGTCACGTTGTGACGTCATCGCTCCGAGAGCGAATAATAGAAAGGCGTTTAATTCGCCAAAATTCACCCATTTAGAGTTCGGAAATCGGTTAAAAAAATATACAGGTAAAAGCCAGTAAATTAGAATATTTTGAAAAACTTGATTTATTTCAGTAATTGCATTCAAAAGGTGTAACTTGTACATTATATTTATTCATTGCACACAGACTGATGCATTCAAATGTTTATTTCATTTAATTTTGATGATTTGAAGTGGCAACAAATGAAAATCCAAAATTCCGTGTGTCACAAAATTAGAATATTACTTAAGGCTAATACAAAAAAGGGATTTTTAGAAATGTTGGCCAACTGAAAAGTATGAAAATGAAAAATATGAGCATGTACAATACTCAATACTTGGTTGGAGCTCCTTTTGCCTCAATTACTGCGTTAATGCGGCGTGGCATGGAGTCGATGAGTTTCTGGCACTGCTCAGGTGTTATGAGAGCCCAGGTTGCTCTGATAGTGGCCTTCAACTCTTCTGCGTTTTTGGGTCTGGCATTCTGCATCTTCCTTTTCACAATACCCCACAGATTTTCTATGGGGCTAAGGTCAGGGGAGTTGGCGGGCCAATTTAGAACAGAAATACCATGGTCCGTAAACCAGGCACGGGTAGATTTTGCGCTGTGTGCAGGCGCCAAGTCCTGTTGGAACTTGAAATCTCCATCTCCATAGAGCAGGTCAGCAGCAGGAAGCATGAAGTGCTCTAAAACTTGCGGGTAGACGGCTGCGTTGAACCTGGATCTCAGGAAACAGAGTGGACCGACACCAGCAGATGACATGGCACCCCAAACCATCACTGATGGTGGAAACTTTACACTAGACTTCAGGCAACGTGGATCCTGTGCCTCTCCTGTCTTCCTCCAGACTCTGGGACCTCGATTTCCAAAGGAAATGCAAAATTTGCATGGTTGGGTGATGGTTTGGGGTGCCATGTCATCTGCTGGTGTCGGTCCACTCTGTTTCCTGAGATCCAGGGTCAACGCAGCCGTCTACCAGCAAGTTTTAGAGCACTTCATGCTTCCTGCTGCTGACCTGCTCTATGGAGATGGAGATTTCAAGTTCCAACAGGACTTGGCGCCTGCACACAGCGCAAAATCTACCCGTGCCTGGTTTACGGACCATGGTATTTCTGTTCTAAATTGGCCCGCCAACTCCCCTGACCTTAGCCCCATAGAAAATCTGTGGGGTATTGTGAAAAGGAAGATGCAGAATGCCAGACCCAAAAACGCAGAAGAGTTGAAGGCCACTATCAGAGCAACCTGGGCTCTCATAACACCTGAGCAGTGCCAGAAACTCATCGACTCCATGCCACGCCGCATTAACGCAGTAATTGAGGCAAAAGGAGCTCCAACCAAGTATTGAGTATTGTACATGCTCATATTTTTCATTTTCATACTTTTCAGTTGGCCAACATTTCTAAAAATCCCTTTTTTGTATTAGCCTTAAGTAATATTCTAATTTTGTGACACACGGAATTTTGGATTTTCATTTGTTGCCACTTCAAATCATCAAAATTAAATGAAATAAACATTTGAATGCATCAGTCTGTGTGCAATGAATAAATATAATGTACAAGTTACACCTTTTGAATGCAATTACTGAAATAAATCAAGTTTTTCAAAATATTCTAATTTACTGGCTTTTACCTGTATATTGACGCTTACATAGGTCTGGTGATAATGTTCCCCTTTAACAGGATTCATCAACATGCCAACGTCTCCGCGTAGCAACCGTATTCTCCCTGGGTCAATATGCACACATTTATCAGTGTGTGGGAAAATGCTGGTGTGTACGTGCATCGGACTCTTTGAAATACTGCTTTCACAGTCCGAGAGAGGCGGGGATGGGAGGGGGAGCGCGAGCGAGGCGGGCTGGTGGTACCAGGCAATCCGCAGAAGAAGGAAGAGAGAGATGGCTGTGTGAGCTTAACAGAAGGGAGGCAAAGTAACTCTAACAAAATGACTGATACAGCAAAACCCAGACATGTCTTTCTCAGTCTTAGGACTCCCAGCTGCTCATGGAATTTCTGGAAAGTCTGTACAGACGGCGTGCAAATAAAAGGAAATGTACACCAAGTCATTTTAAGGGCAACAGTATGTGACCACATACGAGGAGCACCCCCTGGAAGATGTGGTGGAGTTTGTCTAGCTAGGAAACACCATCAGCACAGATGGAGGAGCTGATTAAGATGTCAGCAAAGCAAGACATGCCTTTGGAACTCTCCGACCTGTATGGCTCTCTTCCCAGCTCTCCAGAAACACCAAATTCAGAATCTTCAATACAAATGTGAAATCGGTCCTTCTTTATGGCTGTGGAACCTGGAAAACCAGCTTCTCACCCTATCTCTAAGGGAGAGACCCGCCACCCGGCGGAGGAAACTCATTTCGGCCGCTTGTACCCGTGATCTTGTCCTTTCGGTCATGACCCAAAGCTCATGACCATAGGTGAGGATGGGAACGTAGATCGACCGGTAAATCCAGAGCTTTGCCTTCCGGCTCAGCTCCTTCTTCACCACAACGGATCGATACAGCGTCCGCATTACTGAAGAAGCCGCACCGATCCGCCTGTCGATCTCACGACCCACTCTTCCCTCACTCGTGAACAAGACTCCGAGGTACTTGAACTCCTCCACTTGGGGCAAGATCTCCTCCCCAACCCGGAGATGGCACTCCACCCTTTTCCGGGCGAGAACCATGGACTCGGACTTGGAGGTGCTGATTCCCATCCCAGTCGCTTCACACTCGGCTGCGAACCGATCCAGTGAGAGCTGAAGATCCTGGCCAGATGAAGCCATCAGGACCACATCATCTGCAAAAAGCAGAGACCTAATCCTGCAGCCACCAAACCAGATCCCTTGACTGCGCCTAGAAATTCTGTCCATAAAAGTTATGAACAGAATGGGTGACAAAGGGCAGCCTTGGCGGAGACCAACCCTCACTGGAAACGGGTCCGACTTACTGCCAGCAATGCGGACCAAGCTCTGACACTGATTATACAGGGAGCGAACCTCCACAACAAGACTGTCCGAAACCCCATACTCTCCGAGCACTCCCCACAGGACTTCCCGGGGTACACGGTCGAATGCCTTCTCCAAGTCCACAAAACACATATAGACTGGTTGGGCAAACTCCCATGCACCCTCAAGGACCCTGCCGAGAGTATAGAGCTGGTCCACAGTTCCACCACCAGGACGACAACCACACTGTTCCTCCTGAATCCGAGGTTCGACTATCCGGCGTAGCCTCCTCTCCAGTACAGGTTAGAAGGCGATCGCCGAATTCGTCCTCGCTTTCTCCCGTGTCGCTGGCTGTCGTGTCGTTTTCGTCGGTTTCGCTTGCGTACGGTTCAAACCGATATGGCTCAATAGCTTCAGTTTCTTCTTCAATTTCGTTTTCGCTACCTGCCTCCACACTACAACCATCCGTTTCAATACATGCGTAATCTGTTGAATCGCTTAAACCGCTGAAATCCGAGTCTGAATCCGAGCTAATGTCGCTATAACTTGCTGTTCTTTCCGCCATGTTTGTTTGTGTTGGCTTCACTATGTGACGTCACAGGAAAATGGACAGGTGGTTAAAATCAGGCACTTTGAAGCCACTGGGAACTGATTTTTAATGGTTTTAACCCTTCTGAAATTGTGATAATGTTCCCCTTTAAACGGCTCCTGGCTGCCGCTGTTTGCACGACGAGGGACATGCCAGACAAACATGAAGAAATCAGACGACACAAACAGACCTTTAGACTCTTTTAGAGATGATGGCCTACTAACAACTCTCTTGCTTGTACAAACAGGCAGCGGCAGAACATAACCTCAGGAAAATAGCTTAAAAGGCTACAAATTCACCACAAAACCACCATGGCAATGGTGCAATTCTTGGTTACCACAAAAAGATCGACACATCTTGTATGTCCCGACGAAGGACTTTTGTAGGGTGCTCAAATTCCATGTGGGATGTTTATGTTTGTTTTCCTTTGCCGTCCAATATGGGTGGAGCCACACACTTAGTCAGCAAACACTACTTCAGCTTAATGATACCACAGGTGCATGCAACGTGGTTCAATGTTCGAAAATGTTCAAGAAGACAACTGTGGCTTTGATAACAGTTTATCAGTATGCTCAAAGTAGCCTCTTGGTGTGTTTGTCAACCCTCCTATCCAAGGGTTCTTTGGACACCAATGGTGGTTTTCTCTTGTCACTTCTGTTCACCCATAAACCATCCCCAGGATGCCACGGATCAGTCAGTTTTGGGAAAGCCATCTAGCATAGCCAAGCTTTTAACAGACTAGAACACGATATTGTGGGTGTATGATACCAATTTACTTACACTTAAGATCCACTATGGACTGCACTCTCACTATTATGTTAGATCCACTATGGACTGCACTCTCACTATTATGTTAGATCCACTATGGACTGCACTCTCACTATTATGTTAGATCCACTATGGACTGGACTCTCACAATATTATGTTAGATCCACTATGGACTGGACTCTCACACTATTATGTTAGATCCACTATGGACTGGACTCTCACTATTATGTTAGATCCACTATGGACTGGACTCTCATACTATTATGTTAGATCCACAATGGACTGGACTCTCACAATATTATGTTAGATCCACTATGGACTGGACTCTCACAATATTATGTTAGATCCACTATGGACTGAACTCTCACTATTATGTTAGATCCACTATGGACTGCACTCTCACTATTATGTTGGATCCACTATGGACTGCACTCTCACTATTATGTTAGATCCACTATGGACTGGACTCTCACAATATTATGTTAGATCCACTATGGACTGGACTCTCACACTATTATGTTAGATCCACTATGGACTGGACTCTCACTATTATGTTAGATCCACTATGGACTGGACTCTCACACTATTATGTTAGATCCACAATGGACTGGACTCTCACAATATTATGTTAGATCCACTATGGACTGGACTCTCACAATATTATATTAGATCCACTATGGACTGGACTCTCACTATTATGTTAGATCCACTATGGACTGGACTCTCACACTATTATGTTAGATCCACTATGGACTGGACCCTCACTATTATGTTAGATCCACTATGGACTGGACTCTCACTATTATGTTAGATCCACTATGGACTGGAATCTCACACTATTATGTTGGATCCACTATGGACTGGACTCTCACTATTATGTTAGATCCACTATGGACTGGACTCTCACACTATTATGTTAGATCCACAATGGACTGGACTCTCACAATATTATGTTAGATCCACTATGGACTGGACTCTCACTATTATGTTAGATCCACTATGGACTGGACTCTCACACTATTATGTTAGATCCACTATGGACTGGACTCTCACACTATTATGTTAGATCCACTATAGACTGGACTCTCTCACTATTATGTTAGATCCACTATGGACTGGACTCTCACACTATTATGTTAGATCCACTATGGACTGGACCCTCACTATTATGTTAGATCCACTATGGACTGGACTCTCACTATTATGTTAGATCCACTATGGACTGGAATCTCACACTATTATGTTAGATCCACTATGGACTGGACTCTCACTATTATGTTAGATCCACTATGGACTGGACTCTCACACTATTATGTTAGATCCACTATAGACTGGACTCTCACACTATTATGTTAGATCCACTATGGACTGGACTCTCACATTATTATGTTAGATCCACTATGGACTGGACTCTCACACTATTATGTTAGATCCACTATGGACTGGACTCTCACTATTATGTTGGATCCACTATGGACTGGACTCTCACAATATTATGTTAGATCCACTATGGACTGGACTCTCACTCTATTATGATAGATCCACTATAGACTGGACTCTCACACTATTATGTTAGATCCACTATGGACTGGACTCTCACACTATTATGTTAGATCCACTATGGACTGGACTCTCTCACTATTATGTTAGATCCACTATGGACTGGACTCTCACATTATTATGTTAGATCCACTATGGACTGGACTCTCACACTATTATGTTAGATCCACTATGGACTGGACTCTCACTATTATGTTAGATCCACTATGGACTGGACTCTCACACTATTATGTTAGATCCACTATGGACTGGACTCTCACACTATTATGTTAGATCCACTATGGACTGGACTCACACTATTATGTTTGATCCACTATGGACTGGACTCTCACATTATTATGCAGCCCTTTGAGACACTTGTGATTTAGGGCTATATAAATAAACATTGATTGATTGATTGATTCTAGGATCGGAGGGTCGTAGTCCCTAGTTTCCGTATGTCGGAACACAATGAAAAACGGCCCGGGGACTAAAAAGGTTATAGGAACTCCAAAAAGTCCCTCGAGTGGGCAAAGGACTCATGACACCTCCAAAGAGTGAAATGAAAAGAACACTGCAGCAAAGCCAATGTAAAGGAAACCCAGTTTCAATAAAACTAGTTTCTGTACTTCAACACACTTGACAGCTTTTCATACGATTGTCTTGACAATAGTCAGCAGGACAACACACTATTGTCACGATGACCAAATGTTTGCAGATGACATTGTTCATAGAAAAAAAGTACTTACTTCCTGGCTGGATGCATCATCTCAACCTTGCAAAAGGATACACTTTGATAGCTCCTGCCCTAGTGCCAATAGCCATGAGTTGCAACACTGGGTCAAAGGCCAACGCACTTGGTTGATGTGGGAAACCATGCTCCACCGTCTGTAGGAGTGACATTCAAACACAGATTTATTATGATGAGCAACACAATTGACAAAGGAAGGTGGATAGCCAGCAATGGAGCTACACACGGTTTTCATCCTGAAGTTAATTAGAAGGCTGAGGTGTCATTTAAAGCCAGAAATAATGAGTCTGCACCATAGGACACACCCTCACAGTCTTGTGTGGGTTTATACAGTGAGGACACCCTTAACACTTGTGTAATGTTCATATTGTTGTTACTCAGCCAGCGTTTGTGGGTCTGATGGACCCGTTGCATTTTGTGGCTTTTAATGCCTCACAATCAAACACTTTTATGTTCAAATACTGAACAGAGGTTTACCTTATCCCAATAAACATCTGTTCTGGAATTTTACCGCGGCTTATTATACCGTACACCCCTGGTTTAGTTATTTAAGATCTTGTATATCATTAACAGCAACACAGTGTAATGTACAGTATATCATTAACAGTAACACAGAGTAAGAAAGTAAGTCAACTTAAATGTTCACCTTATCATGTAACTGAACTGGGAATTAGTTTTTAATGTTAATGGTAGTTCTTAATAATACATTTATTTTAACGCTTTAATATTTTAATCATTTCCCTTTTTTGTGGTTTGGAACACCATTTTCGTGTACTTTGTATGATTTTGTCCTGTTTTCTTTCTTTCCTGTTTTATGGCAGTAGCTTGACTAAATGGTTATTCACGCCACTACATCAATATAAATAAATAATAATAATAATAGATTTTATTTGTAAAAAGCACTTTGCATTGAGCAAACAACCTCAAAGTGCTACAGTGTATTAAAACAAATAATAAAAATTTAAAAATGTTTAAAAAAAAAATCTAGAACTAGAACGCATATATCTAAAAAAATGCTTTTTAAAAAAAAAAAAAAAAGAAGGGGTTTTAAAGGGGAACATTATCAAAATTTCAGAAGGGTTAAAACCATTAAAAATCAGTTCCCAGTGGCTTATTTTATTTTTCGAAGTTTTTTTCAAAATTTTACCCATCACGCAATATCCCTAAAAAAAAGTGCCTGATTTTAACCATCGTTATATACACCCGTCCATTTTCCTGTGACGTCACATAGTGAAGCCAACACAAACAAACATGGCGGAAAGAACAGCAAGCTATAGCGACATTAGCTCGGATTCAGACTCGGATTTCAGCGGCTTAAGCGATTCAACAGATTACGCATGTATTGAAACGGATGGTTGTAGTGTGGAGGCAGGTAGCGAAAACGAAATTGAAGAAGAAACTGAAGCTATTGAGCCAAATCGGTTTGAACCGTAGCAAGCGAAACCGACGAAAACGACACGACAGCCAGCGACACGAGAGAAAGCGAGGACGAATTCGGCGATCGCCTTCTAACCAACGATTGGTATGTGTTTGTTTGGCATTAAAGGAAACTAACAACTATGAACTAGGTTTACAGCATATGAAATACATTTGGCAACGACATGCACTTTGAGAGTGCAGACAGCCCAATTTTCATCAATTAATATATTCTGTAGACATACCCTCATCCGCGCTCTTTTCCTGAAAGCTGATCTGTCCAGTTTTGGAGTTGATGTCAGCAGGCCAAGGAAGCTAGGATCGATAGGGGGTTTAGCTCGCTCGTCTGCGGGAACAAACTGCCGCCATTGCTTGCCGTGCTACCGAGGTCCTTTGTCCCTGAATTGCTCACACACTCCGGCAGACTCAATGGGGGTCTGGCGGCAGATTTCTTTGACTTTATGGTTGGAAATGCATCTGCTTTGAGTGTCGCAGGATATCCACACATTCTTGCCATCTCTGTCGTAGCATAGCTTTCGTCGGTAAAGTGTGCGGAACAAACGTCCAATTTCTCGCCACTTTCGCATCTTTGGGCCACTGGTGCAACTTGAATCCGTCCCTGTTCGTGTTGTTACACCCTCCGACAACACACCGACGAGGCATGATGTCTCCAAGGTACGGAAAACAGTCGAAAAAAAACGGAAAATAACAGAGCTGATTTGACTCGGTGTTTGAGAAAATGGCGGATTGCTTCCCGATGTGACGCCACGTTGTGACGTCATCGCTCCAAGAGCGAATATTAGAAAGGCGTTTAATTCGCCAAAATTCACCCATTTAGAGTTCGGAAATCGGTTAAAAAAATATATGGTCTTTTTTCTGCAACATCAAGGTATATATTGACGCTTACATAGGTCTGGTGATAATGTTCCCCTTTAAGCATCCACAGTCTATGGTGCCCTCAGGTGGTCAGGGGGAGCGTTCCACAGACTGGGAGCGGCGTATTCTTTATGTCATGAGACATGTTATTATTGGCAATACACAACTTTTTACATTTGAGCAGACATATTAGGTATTGGATTGATATCGCCGATACCAGGATGAATTGTACTTGGAAAGACAATCCGTGGAATTGCACATCACTATTATTGTTACGCTCCGTTCTCCCTTACTCTTACTCACTCTCAGATGAGTCTACTGTCTGTCCGTCACCCCCTGGTGGTTGGCTGACTGTTTGTTGTTCAACTTTGCAGCCCTTTGAGACACTCGTGATTTAGGGCTATACAAGTAAACATTCATTGATTGATGGTGTCGGAGGCAGATATTTACATATATCCGTATTTAAGTGTTACTTTATTTTCATAATCATATTACAAAACAGCTAGTGTTCTTCTTCCAATTGTGGTCTTTTGGTTGTCTGCAAATACTGTGTGCTAACCTTTGACTTTGGAATGTAAGGAGGAGAGATACTCCTTTTCCTTATCTGTTCCTGTGTCCAGCTGAGCAGGACAATGGGTATGTGTTTGGGCGAGAAAGAGAGACAAGACAACGAGGGTGGGAGGGAGAGACACTTTATAGGTTTCCATATTTTAGATCAGACCATCTTAGCTGCGCGATTGAATGTTCTATGCTGGACTGGTCTCATTATATTTCCAAAGCTTTGGGGATAAAATTACAAAATACCTATTCTGTCTCTGGTGGTTCTTCTACTCAGCTTTCAGTGTCATAAAGAGCTTGGGAGCGACCAGAAACTTGAATTCCCTGGGAGGAACAACTGGTCCAAACGCAACAATTTGGGGGCTCGTCCGGGATGTGACACCTCTTGCACTCTTCTGGACAGACTCAGTTGTTGGCCAAACATAAAACAAGGTAAGCAGAGCCTTTTTCTAAAATCTGCTTTAGGAGTCTGTCTTGGAGTATGTAAGTCAAACACTGTTTGTACCCCAGACACAGAGTGGACATTTTGATGGATGGATTGCATTTTTCTCCTGGGTCTCGGTCTTCTTCAGCTTGTTCTTGTCGAAGCTGGTCACCTCGGAGATGTCGGGCTTGTCGCTCATGTTGGCGGAAGGTCGAGGACTGCTGCAACGCACTTGATCAGAACTCTCGCCTGCGCCCGACCAGTCCTCGACCTTCCGCCAACATAAGCGACAAGCCCGACATCTCCGAGGTGACCAGCCTCGACAAGAACAAGCTGAAGAAGACCGAGACCCAGGAGAAAAATGCAATCAATCCATCAAAATGTCCACTCTGTGTCTGGGGTACAAACAGTGTATGACTTACATACTTCAAGACAGACTCCTAAAGCAGATTTTAGAAAAAGGCTCTGTTTACCTTGTTTTACGTTTGGCCATCAACTGAGTCTGTCCAGAAGAGTGCAAGAGGTGTCCAATTCTCAGCGTGTCACATCCCGGACGAGCCCCCAAATTGTTGCGTTTGGACCAGTTGTTCCTCCCAGGGAATTCAAGTTTCTGGTCGCTCCCAAGCTCTTTATGACACTGAGAGCTGAGTAGAAGAACCAGCAGAGACAGAATAGGTATTTTGTAATTTTATCCCCAAAGCTTTGGAAATATAATGAGACCAGTCCAGCATAGAACATTCAATCGCGCAGCTAAGATGCCATCCATCCATCCATCCATCTTCTTCCGCTTATCCGAGGTCGGGTCGCGGGGGCAGCAGCCTAAGCAGGGAAGCCCAGACTTCCCTCTCCCCAGCCACTTCGTCCAGCTCTTCCTGTGGGACCCCGAGGCGTTCCCAGGCCAGCCGGGAGACATAGTCTTCCCAACGTGTCCTGGGTCTTCCCCGCGGCCTCCTACCGGTCGGACGTGCCCTAAACACCTCCCTAGGGAGGCGTTCGGGTGGCATCCTGACCAGATGCCCGAACCACCTCATCTGGCTCCTCTCGATGTGGAGGAGCAGCGGCTTTACTTTGAGCTCCTCCCGGATGGCAGAGCTTCTCACCCTATCTCTAAGGGAGAGCCCCGCCACCTGGCGGAGGAAACTCATTTCAGCCGCTTGTACCCGTGATCTTGTCCTTTCGGTCATAACCCAAAGCTCATGACCATAGGTGAGGATGGGAACGTAGATCGACCGGTAAATTGAGAGCTTTGCCTTCCGGCTCAGCTCCTTCTTCACCACAACGGATCGATACAGCGTCCGCATTACTGAAGACGCCGCGCCGATCCGCCTGTCGATCTCACGATCCACTCTTCCCTCACTCGTGAACAAGACTCCGAGGTACTTGAACTCCTCCACTTGGGGCAAGATCTCCTCCCCAACCCGGAGATGGCACTCCACCCTTTTCCGGGCGAGAACCATAGACTCGGACTTGGAGGTGCTGATTCTCATCCCAGTCGCTTCACACTCGGCTGCGAACCGATCCAGCGAGAGCTGAAGATCCTGGCCAGATGAAGCCATCAGGACCACATCATCTGCAAAAAGCAGAGACCTAATCCTGCAGCCACCAAACCAGATCCCCTCAACGCCTTGACTGCGCCTAGAAATTCTGTCCATAAAAGTTATGAACAGAATCGGTGACAAAGGGCAGCCTTGGCGGAGTCCAACCCTCACTGGAAACGTGTCCGACTTACTACCGGCAATGCGGACCAAGCTCTGGCACTGAGCATACAGGGAGCGGACTGCCACAATCAGACAGTCCGATACCCCATACTCCCTGAGCACTCCCCACAGGACTTCCCGAGGGACACGGTCGAATGCCTTCTCCAAGTCCACAAAACACATGTAGACTGGTTGGGCAAACTCCCATGCACCCTCAAGGACCCAAGCAGCTAAGATGGTCTGATCTAAAATATGGAAACCTTCTCTTCTATAAAGTGTCTCTCCCTCCCACCCTCGTTGTCTCGTCTCTCTTTCTCGCCCAAACACATGCCCATTGTCCTCCTCAGCTGGACACAGGAACAGATAAGGAAAAGGAGTATCTCTCCTCCTTACATTCCAAAGTCAAGGTTCGCACACAGTATTTGCAGACAACCAAAAGACCACAATTGGAAGAAGAACACTCGCTGTTTTGTAATATGATTATGAAAATCAAGAAGTAACACTTAAATACGGATGTATGTAAATATCTGCCACCGACAATGGATTGATTGAACTTTGTGCAGATGCAGTAGTATCTTCTTTTAATACAAAATGAAAACGGGTCCCACCGACCCCAACACCACACAACGTTTGTGGAGAGTTATTGAAAGGGACAGCAAAAGCTCTGATTTAATTGGGTTCACACAACATTAAAGTTGGCACGAAGCAGCTGGAAAAAATGATTTACTGTAGATCGACTTCTACGTCTCGTTCTAAACGTCGGAGAAAGTGAGGGCTTTCTTGGAGATGGAGACCTTTTCACTGGAGGAGTGTAAAAGTGAACATTTAGGTCTGACCACACATGCACTCACAAAGTAACACTCCCGTCGAGAGGCCACCTCTGTGATGGTCGTGGCAGCTGCTGTCTGACCTTAAAAACTATGCATTTGTTTTCACAGCGCAACCAACACTTTGAGGAATGTGGAAAAACTATTCTGACCGCTTCGACAAAAGACACCCAAAAGTGAATCAAAAGAGAATTAAGAATCGGATGAGACCATCAGTCAATCAATCAGAGACAATGGTTTGTTTTTGTTGTGGTTGAGTCAAGTCCAAAAGACGGAGGGTTTCCTTAAGTCTCTCAATCTTACTCTTAACAGGATTCAAACAAACAAACACTCTAAATGTTCTGCATCAAAGCAGTGTTGTTTAGTCAAAGTTGACATCATAATGTTCTTCTTTAGACCACAATCTGTTTGTGAACTAGTCAGACTCCATTGTTACTCATCTGCTTTAGGACACAAACAACAACATTCTTCAGTTTGTTGATTATTATGGTCAAAAGTTTCAATACAAAAAAAAGCGACAAAAAGATTAAAACCTTGAGTTTAGAAATGCAAATATGACAATCACATAAGTTAAGTGTAGCTGCGGCGTTTATGTACCTCAATCGCAAAAGAGGGAGGGAGTGTTTATTGGAAACAGGTGGTGATTTGGGGAAGTGGTATTTCAGAAATGTGAAACTCTTAAGTAACTTTAATAATGATTTGGAGAATGGCTTTTTTGACGATATCTGATTTTCCGATATTGTCCAGCTCTTAATTACCGATTCCGATATCAACCGATACCAATATACAGGTAAAAGCCAGTAAATTAGAATATTTTGAAAAACTTGATTTATTTCAGTAATTGCATTCAAAAGGTGTAACTTGTACATTATATTTATTCATTGCACACAGACTGATGCATTCAAATGTTTATTTCATTTAATTTTGATGATTTGAAGTGGCAACAAATGAAAATCCAAAATTCCGTGTGTCACAAAATTAGAATATTACTTAAGGCTAATACAAAAAAGGGATTTTTAGAAATGTTGGCCAACTGAAAAGTATGAAAATGAAAAATATGAGCATGTACAATACTCAATACTTGGTTGGAGCTCCTTTTGCCTCAATTACTGCGTTAATGCGGCGTGGCATGGAGTCGATGAGTTTCTGGCACTGCTCAGGTGTTATGAGAGGCCAGGTTGCTCTGATAGTGGCCTTCAACTCTTCTGCGTTTTTGGGTCTGGCATTCTGCATCTTCCTTTTCACAATACCCCACAGATTTTCTATGGGGCTAAGGTCAGGGGAGTTGGCGGGCCAATTTAGAACAGAAATACCATGGTCCGTAAACCAGGCACGGGTAGATTTTGCGCTGTGTGCAGGCGCCAAGTCCTGTTGGAACTTGAAATCTCCATCTCCATAGAGCAGGTCAGCAGCAGGAAGCATGAAGTGCTCTAAAACTTGCTGGTAGACGGCTGCGTTGACCCTGGATCTCAGGAAACAGAGTGGACCGACACCAGCTGGACTGCTGCTGAGTGGTCCAAAGTCATGTTTTCTGACAAAAGCAAATTTTGCATTTCCTTTGGAAATCGAGGTCCCAGAGTCTGGAGGAAGACAGGAGAGGCACAGGATCCACGTTGCCTGAAGTCTAGTGTAAAGTTTCCACCATCAGTGATGGTTTGGGGTGCCATGTCATCTGCTGGTGTCGGTCCACTCTGTTTCCTGAGATCCAGGGTCAACGCAGCCGTCTACCAGCAAGTTTTAGAGCACTTCATGCTTCCTGCTGCTGACCTGCTCTATGGAGATGGAGATTTCAAGTTCCAACAGGACTTGGCGCCTGCACACAGCGCAAAATCTACCCGTGCCTGGTTTACGGACCATGGTATTTCTGTTCTAAATTGGCCCGCCAACTCCCCTGACCTTAGCCCCATAGAAAATCTGTGGGGTATTGTGAAAAGGAAGATGCAGAATGCCAGACCCAAAAACGCAGAAGAGTTGAAGGCCACTATCAGAGCAACCTGGGCTCTCATAACACCTGAGCAGTGCCAGAAACTCATCGACTCCATGCCACGCCGCATTAACGCAGTAATTGAGGCAAAAGGAGCTCCAACCAAGTATTGAGTATTGTACATGCTCATATTTTTCATTTTCATACTTTTCAGTTGGCCAACATTTCTAAAAATCCCTTTTTTGTATTAGCCTTAAGTAATATTCTAATTTTGTGACACACGGAATTTTGGATTTTCATTTGTTGCCACTTCAAATCATCAAAATTAAATGAAATAAACATTTGAATGCATCAGTCTGTGTGCAATGAATAAATATAATGTACAAGTTACACCTTTTGAATGCAATTACTGAAATAAATCAAGTTTTTCAAAATATTCTAATTTACTGGCTTTTACCTGTATACAGTGGTGGAATGAACACATTATTATGCCTGATTTTGTTGTGATGCCCCGCTGGATGCATTAAACAATGTAACAAAGTTTTCCAAACTAAATCAACTCAAGTTATGGAAAAAAATGCCAACATGGCACTGCCATATTTATTATTGAAGTCACAAAGTGCATTATTTTTTTTTAACATGCCTCAAAACAGCAGCTTGGAATTTGGGGCATGCTCTCCCTGAGAGAGCATGAAGAGGTTGAAGTGGGCGGGGTTGGGTGGGGTGTATATTGTAGCGTCCCGGAAGAGTTAGTGCTGCAAGGGCTTCTGGGTATTTGTTCTGTTGTGTTTATGTTGTGTCACGGTGCGGATGTTCTCCCGAAATGTGTTTGTCATTTTTGTTTGGTGTGGGTTCACACTAGAGATGCGCGGATAGGCAATTATTTCATCCGCAACCGCATCAGAAAGTCGTCAACCATCCGCCATCCACCCGATGTAACATTTGATCAGAACCGCACCCGCCCGCACCCGCCCGTTGTTATATATCTAATATAGACGATGCAAGGCATTAGTGAGGTTATAAAGCTTTTGCCTGTTAAAGAAAGGAGACTGATCCAATGCAGCACAGCCATTCGCGTGCCACGCTGTCACGACCCAGACGCACACCAGTGCGCAATCATATGGGAGCCGCGCTGAGCGCACCTACAAGCGCGCCTCGCTGCCGGCGACGGCCGGGTATGTGCCCGACGCTCCAGCGCCATCCATTTTCAGGGCTAGTTGATTCGGCAGGTGGGTTGTTACACACTCCTTAGCGGGTTCCGACTTCCATGGCCACCGTCCTAGCTGTCTATATCAACCAGGGTGAGCCCCACCCCTTTCGTGAGCGCACTGCGCGCGGAGTGACCCCTGTTACGCGCCCCCGGCAACAGGGGTGGCGGGTAGGTAAGCTGCGCGGGCGGAGCGCGCGGAGTGACCCCTGTTACGAGCCCCCGGCCACGGGGGTGGCGGGCAGGTAAGCTGCTTACCTGCTGCGCATGACGCCGGCCGCGGCGAAGGCGGACGAGGCGGGGTGTCGGTGCGGTGGGCCCGGTGGTGACCCTGGACGTGCGTCGGGCCCTTCTCGCGGATCGCCTCAGCTACGGCTCCCGGTGGGGCCCTCTCGGGGGAAGGGGCCTCGGTCCCGGACCCCGGCGAGGCGTCCCTTCTCCGCTCCGTAAAAGTGTCCATCTCTTTTTTTTTTTTTTTCTTCTGTTGTGGCATATGCTGCAGGTGCCTGCTCGTTTTTCGTATGTGGGTAACAACATTTAACTATGTATATATATTTCCCAATTGGTTTAACTGCCACCCGCCTGAATCTATTTAAAATCAATTTTTTTTTAATTTCAACCGCCCGACCCGACCCGCGGATAAAATCTAATTTTTTAAAATTTCATCCACCCTATCCGCGGATAATCCGCGGACTCCGCGGTTGTGCCCGCAAACCGCGCATCTCTAGTTCACACATATTTGTAACAGTGTTAAACTTGTTTATACGGCCACCCTCGGTGTGACTTGTATGGCTGTTGACAAAGTATGCGTTGCATTCCCTTGTGTGTGAAAAGCCATAGATATTATGTGATTGGGCCGACACGCAAAGGCAGTGCCTTTAAGGTTTATTGGCGCTCTGTACTTCTCCCTACGTCCGTGTACACAGCGGCGTTTTAAAAAGTCATACATTTTACTTTTTGAAACCGATACCGATCATTTCCGATATTACATTTTAAAGCATTTATCGGCCGATAATATCGGCAATCCGATGTATCGGACATCTCTAATGGCAACTATCCACGCTGGAAAAGTTATCGTCTTTATTTTCATGTATCGTTGGGTTAATTGACCTGACAAATATCGGCCCAGGCCTACTTAGTGCTCACACACTGAGAATTGACAAAAATCACGTATGGAAGCATCAATACTGTTGACAAGCCTACTACCACCCTGGGATCATTCTCCTGGGAACTGATTGTCGTCCTAATTGGATTTCACTTGTAGGTCATCTGGGCCAACATAGTATACTGTGCAAAAACAAACAAGTTTGCACCAGAGTCTGCAAAAGTAGTGTTTTTAAAGGTATTGACGGTGGATACTCCTCATATAAAATCTCACTTTCATACTAGAATTGTACAAGCATGGTGTATTATTGGCCCTTTTACACTGGAACTTCCAAGGTTGACTTCAATCCATGTTGAGATTTCACAATAATCTTTCCCATACAAGCGGTCTTATGTTACGGACAATATGTGAACAACTCTGATTTGGTTATTGGCTGAGTCAAAAGCCAGACATAGCTAACTATCTCTCGATGTCTACTAGAGATGTCTGATAATATCGGACTGACGAATTATCGGTATCTGTTTGGAAAAAGTAAAATGTATGACTTTTTAAAAGGCCGCTGTGTACACGGACGTAGGGAGAAGTACAGAGTGCCAATAAACCTTAAAAGCACTGCCTTTGAGTGCCGGCCCAGTCAAATAATATCTACGGCTTTTCACACACACAAGTGAATGCAAAGCATACTTGGTCAACAGCCATACAGGTCACACTGAGGGTGGCCGTATAAACAACTTTAACACTGTTACAAATATGCGCCACACTGTGAACCCACACCAAACAAGAATGACAAACACATTTCGGGAGAACATCCACACCGTAACACAACAGAACAAATACCCAGAAGCCCTTGCAGCACTAACTCTTCCGGGGCGCTACAATATACACCCCCCGTTACCCCGTAACCCCACCTCAACCCCGCCCACCTCAACCTCCTCATGCTCTCTCAGGGAGAGCATGTCCCAAATTCCAAGCTGCTGTTTTGAGGCATGTTAAAAAAAATAATGCACTTTGTGACTTCAGTAATAAATATGGGATTTTTTTCCATAACGTGAGTTGATTTATTTTGGAAAAACTTGTTACATTGTTTAATGCATCCAGCGGGGCATCACAACAAAATTAGGCATAATAATGTGTTCATTCCACGACTGTATGTATCGGTATCGGTTGATATCGGAATCGGTAATTAAGAGTTGGACAATATCGGAATATTGGATATCGGCAAAAAAGCCATTATCGGACATCTCTAGTTGCCATGTACGTGCACCTCCTTGCGCCCGCGTCGAAGTCACGTCATGACATTGCTGGTTTTACGAGCAGAGGAGCATGTTCGGCAGCGCACACACACAGAGTACTTACAAGCAGACACAGTGTGTGGACAGAAAAGGGAGAATGGACGCATTTTGGCTTAAAAACTGACGATAAAGGTAAACACTGAAACGCCTTCAGGAAGAGGTGCTGTAGGACATGGCTAGCTAGCTAGCGGCTAACGTCCATCCAACGTCTGCAGTGTTTTAGCTACTTCTAAATCACTAATCCTCACCTCCATGGCGACAAATAAAGTAAGTTTCTTACAAGTATCATTATCACTGCAGGACGAGGAATAGCTAAACATGCTTCACTACACACCGTAGCTCACCGGCGTCAAAATGTAAACAAACACCATTGTGACATCCACTGTAATGATACCAAGTACAGTAGCGTATCTAGTCGAGACTACTATGATTAGGTCGATATTTTTTGACATCACATCTTCTTTCGTTTTTTTTAAATGTATATTATGTTTATAAAGTCAGTAAATACGTCCCTGGACACGTGAGGACTTTGAATATGACCAATGTATGATCCTGTAACTACTTGGTATCGGATCCATACCTAAATGTGTGGTATCATCCAAAACTAATGTCAAGTATCAAAGAAGAGAAGAATAAGTGATTATTACAATTTAACAGAAGTGTAGATAGAACATGTTAAAAGAGAAAATAAGCAGATATTAACAGTAAATGAACAAGTAGATTAATAATCCATTTTCTACCACTTGTCCTTAATAATGTGTACAAAATAATAGGTGTATAAATGACACAATATGTTACTGCATAGACTAATTAGGAGTCTTTGTTTGTTTACTTACTACTAAAAGACAAGTTGTCTAGTATGTTCACTATTTTATATAAGGACTAAATTACAATAATAAATTCATGTACACTAAGATTTGTTGTTAAAATAAAGCCAATAATGCCATTTTTTTCGTGGTCCCCTTTATTTAGAAAAGTACCGAAAAGTATCAAAAAATGTTTAGTATTGGTAACAAAATATTGGTATGGTTACATCACTACATTCTACTATTGTCATTTGACTTTATACCTGCTTTATCCTTTCCATCCTTTGTAACTGAGCTACTGTGTGGAACAATTTCCCTTGTGGATCATTAAAGTTTGTCTAAGTTCATTAAGTGTCTTAGTGCACGAGAACGGTACCACACGGGAAAAATATCAATCAGGACAAACTTGCATGCCCACTTCAAACACGACCACCCAACTCAGTATTTCCAGTGAGTGAAAGACCAAGATGAGGTTGCTGAGGTAGTTAAAAAGCTCCTCGGTGGCAAGGCCCTGGGGGTAGATGAGATCCGCCCGGAGTTCCTTAAGGCTCTGGATGCTGTGGGGCTGTCTTGGTTGACAAGACTCTGCAGCATCGCGTGGACATCGGGGGCGGTACCACTGGATTGGCAGACCGGGGTGGTGGTTCCTCTCTTTAAGAAGGGGAACCGGAGGGTGTGTTCTAACTATCGTGGGATCACACTCCTCAGCCTTCCCGGTAAGGTCTATTCAGGTGTACTGGAGAGGAGGCTACGCCGGATAGTCGAACCTCGGATTCAGGAGGAACAGTGTGGTTTTCGTCCTGGTCGTGGAACTGTGGACCAGCTCTATACTCTCGGCAGGGTCCTTGAGGGTGCATGGGAGTTTGCCCAACCAGTCTACATGTGCTTTGTGGACTTGGAGAAGGCATTCGACCGTGTCCCTCGGGAAGTCCTGTGGAGAGTGCTCAGAGAGTATGGGGTATCGGACTGTCTGATTTTGGCGGTCCGCTCCCTGTATGATCAGTGTCAGAGCTTGGTCCGCATTGCCGGCAGTAAGTCGAACACGTTTCCAGTGAGGGTTGGACTCTGCCAAGGCTGCCGTTTGTCACCCATTCTGTTCATAACTTTTATGGACAGAATTTCTAGGCGCAGTCAAGGCTTGAGGGGATCTGGTTTGGTGGCTGCAGGATTAGGTCTCTGCTTTTTGCAGATGATGTGGTCCTGATGGCTTCATCTGGCCAGGATCTTCAGCTCTCACTGGATCGGTTCGCAGCAGAGTGTGAAGCGACTGGGATGAAAATCAGCACCTCCAAGTCCGAGTCCATGGTTCTCGCCCGGAAAAGGGTGGAGTGCCATCTCCGGGTTGGGGAGGAGATCTTGCCCCAAGTGGAGGAGTTCAAGTACCTCGGAGTCTTGTTCACGAGTGAGGGAAGAGTGGATCGTGAGATCGACAGGCGGATCGGTGCGGCGTCTTCAGTAATGCGGACGCTGTATCGATCCGTTGTGGTGAAGAAGGAGCTGAGCCGGAAGGCAAAGCTCTCAATTTACCGGTCGATGTACGTTCCCATCCTCACCTATGGTCATGAGCTTTGGGTCATGACCGAAAGGACAAGATCACGGGTACAAGCGGCCGAAATGAGTTTCCTCCGCCGGGTGGCGGGGCTCTCCCTTAGAGATAGGGTGAGAAGCTCTGTCATTCGGGGGGAGCTCAAAGTAAAGCCGCTGCTCCTCCACATGGAGAGGAGCCAGATGAGGTGGTTCGGGCATCAGGTCAGGATGCCACCCGAACGCCTCCCTAGGAAGGTGTTTCGGGCACGTCCGACCGGTAGGAGGCCACAGGGAAGACCCAGGACACGCTGGGAAGACAATCTCTCCCGGCTGGCCTGGGAACGCCTCGGGATCCCCCGGGAGGAGCTGGACGAAGTGGCTGGGGAGAGGGAAGTCTGGGCTTCCCTGCTTAAGCTGCTGCCCCCGCGACCCGACCTTGGATAAGCGGAAGAAGATGGATGGATGGATGGATGTACGTTCCCATCCTCACCTATGGTCATGAGCTTTGGGTTATGACCGAAAGGACAAGATCACGAGTACAAGCGGCCGAACTGAGTTTCCTCCACCGGGTGGCGGGGCTCTCCCTTAGAGATAGGGTGAGAAGCTCTGCCATACGGGAGGAGCTCAAAGTAAAGCCGCTGCTCCTCTACATCGAGAGGAGCCAGATGAGGTGGTTCGGGCATCTGGTCAGGATGCCACCCAAACGCCTCCCTAGGGAGGTGTTTAGGGCACGTCCGACCAGTAGGAGGCCGCGGGGAAGATCCAGGACACGTTGGGAAGACTATGTCTCCCGGCTGGCCTGGGAACGCCTCGGGGTCCCACAGGAAGAGCTGGACGAAGTGGCTGGGGAGAGGGAAGTCTGGGCTTCCCTGCTTAGGCTGCTGCCCCCGCGACCCGACCTCGGATAAGCGGAAGAAGATGGATGGATGGATGGATGGAAAGACCAAGATGCACAACCTTTGTCCCGACAGTCCACAATTACTGAGACATGTTGGTGAACAAAGTCCGTGCAAACAAAATCGTGTGCGCTGACAGAAAGTGTGCTTCAAATCGCCAAAGACATGCTGCCCTTTAATATTGTTGAAAAAATATCCATCCATTTTCTACCGCTTGTCCCTCACGGGGTTCCGAGGGTGCTGGAGCCTATCTCATTCCAAAAAAATACTGCAAAAGTTTGACAGACCTTTTTGTTATGTCATGTTGGTGTTCCTTGCCTGGAATCTGTCAGACGAGCTTTCTCTGCATGACCTGTTTATACACCTGCTCATCCTGTAGTGTTGATATTGTTACTCTGCACTTTTCTTTACAAAAGGTCCCAACTTCATTATCCATTAAGTCTGGGATTAATAAAGTAACTCTGATTACCGTATTTTTCGGACCTTAAGTCGCAGTTTTTTTTCATAGTTTGGCCGGCTTATACTCAGGAGCGACTTATGTGTGAAATGATTAACACATTAGCGTAAAATATCAAATAATATTATTGATGACATTCACGTAAGAGACTAGACGTATAAGATTTCATGAGATTTAGCGATTAGGAGTGACAGATTGTTTGGTAAACGTATAGCATGTTCTATATGTTATAGTTATTTCAATGACTCTTACCATAATATGTTACGTTAAAGGGGAACATTATCACAATTTCAGAAGGGTTAAAACCATTAAAAATCAGTTCCCAGTGGCTTATTATATTTTTCGAAGTTTTTTTCAAAATTTTACCCATCACGCAATATCCCTAAAAAAAGCTTCAAAGTGCCTGATTTTAACCATCGTTATATACACCCGTCCATTTTCCTGTGACGTCACATAGTGATGCCAACTCAAACAAACATGGCGGAAAGAACAGCGAGCTATAGCGACATTAGCTCGGATTCAGACTCGGATTTCAGCGGCTTAAGCGATTCAACAGATTACGCATGTATTGAAACGGATGGTTGTAGTGTGGAGGCAGGTAGCGAAAACCAAATTGAAGAAGAAACTGAAGCTAGTGAGCCATATCGGTTTGAACCGTATGCAAGCGAAACCGACGAAAACGACACGAGAGAAAGTGAGGACGAATTCGGCGATCGCCTTCTAACCAACGATTAGTATGTGTTTGTTTTTAAGTGTTGTAATGTTTTTAAGCTAAATTATTGGTAAACACAGTTTATGTATAATAATTTACGTAAAACCGCGAGTAATGAATAAAGTTTTCGTCAATTAATATATTCTGTAGACATACCCTCATCCGCTCTCTTTTCCTGAAAGCTGATCTGTCCAGTTTTGGAGTTGATGTCAGCAGGCCAGGGAAGCTAGGGTCGATATTCTTCTCCTGATCATCTTCGGTGGCATAAGGGACGGTGTGAGCCAAGACATCCAGGGGGTTTAGCCATACTTGCCAACCCTCCCGGATTTTCCGGGAGACTCCCAAAATTCAGCGCCTCTCCCGAAAACCTCCCGGGACAAATTTTCTCCCGAAATTCAGGCGGACCTGAGTGACGTGTTGACAACACACAACAGCGTCTACCGTAAAGCAGTTTGTCTGCCGTAAACAGCAATGTTGTGACACTTTTAAACAGGACAATACTGCCATCTACTGTACATGCATATGTGACCCACCCATAATGTGTCACGTTTTTGTGTTGATTTATTTATTTTATTTTGTGGTTTGAATTCGTTTTTGGAGCTGTCATTACACATTTATCAGTATTCACATTGGTCAGTAGGGGGCGGTAGGGCGTTTCTTCCCAATTGAATGCTATCACCTGCAGTACCGGAAGTGGCTTGTCATTCTGATGAGCGCGACCAGTCTGCGAACAATTGAAACGTCCTGTGTGCTTTTTCCTCCTGTATAACAGGTTAGTTTTGGTGAATCAACTCACTGAATAATATCCATGTGATCTTTATAAGTTTAAGTACACATTCTGATGGTGGAGCCTAACTCTAAAGTGTTTGTGAGTTGTAGTTTGTAAATGAACACTGAAATTCAAGTATTTATTTTATTTATTTATATATATATATATACATATATATATATATATATATATATATATATATGTATATATATATATAGCTAGAATTCACTGAAAGTCAAGTATTTCTTATATATATATATATATATCTTAACCACGGCCCCGACCACGCCCCCACCCCCACCCCCCAAAATCGGAGGTCTCAAGGTTGGCAAGTATGGGTTTAGCTCGCTCGTCTGCGGGAACAAACTGCCGCCATTGCTTGCCGTGCTACTGAGGTCCTTTGTCCCTGAATTGCTCACACACTCCGGCAGATTCAATGGGGGTCTGGCGGCAGATTTCTTTGACTTTATGGTTGGAAATGCATCTGCTTTGAGTGTCGCAGGATATCCACACATTCTTGCCATCTCTGTCGTAGCATAGCTTTCGTCGGTAAAGTGTGCGGAACAAACGTCCAATTTCTTGCCACTTTGGCATCTTTGGGCCACTGGTGCAACTTGAATCCGTCCCTGTTGGTGTTGTTACACCCTCCGACAACACACCGACGAGGCATGATGTCTCCAAGGTACGGAAAATAGTCGAAAAAAACGGAAAATAACAGAGCTGATTTGACTCGGTGTTTGAGAAAATGGGGGATTGCTTCCCGATGTGACGTCACGTTGCGAGAGCGAATATTAGAAAGGCGTTTAATTCGCCAAAATTCACCCATTTAGAGTTCGGAAATCGGTTAAAAAAATATATGGTCTTTTTTCTGCAACATCAAGGTATATATTGACGCTTACATAGGTCTGGTGATAATGTTCCCCTTTAACATACCAGGCACGTTCTCAGTTGGTTATTTATGCCTCATATAACGTACAATTATTCAGCCTGTTGTTCACTATTCTTTATTTATTTTAAATTGCCTTTCAAATGTCTATTCTTGGTGTTGGCTTTTATCAAATACATTTCCCCAAAAAATGCGACTTATACTCCAGTGCGACTTATACATGTTTTTTTCCTTCTTTATTATGCATTTTCGGCAGGTGCGACTTATACTCAGGTGCGACTTATGTGTGAAATGATGAACACATTAGCGTAAAATATCAAATAATATTATTGATCTCATTCACGTAAGAGACTAGACGTATAAGATTTCATGGGATTTAGCGATTAGGAGTGACAGATTGTTTGGTAAACGTATAGCATGTTCTATATATTATAGTTATTTGAATGACTCTTACCATAATATGTTACGTTAACATACCAGTTGGTTATTTATGCCTCATATAACGTACACTTATTCAGCCTGTTGTTCACTATTCTTCATTTATTTTAAATTGCCTTTCAAATGTCTATTCTTGCTGTTGGCTTTTATCAAATACATTTCCCCAAAAAATGTGACTTATACTCCAGTGCGACTTATATGTTTTTTTCCTTCTTTATTATGCATTTTCGGCAGGTGCGACTTATACTCCGAAAAATACGGTAGTTAGTTTCAGTTTCTTTCAAACATTACTTAGGTATAAAATACTAAAGGGTCTAGCTCCGTCCTGTCTTGCTGATTGTATTGTACCATATGCATACCTGCCAACTTTTGAAATCAGAAAAACCTAGTAGCCAGGGTCCAGGGGCCGCAGGCCCCGGTAGGTCCAGGACAAAGTCCTGTTAGGGGGTTCCTTCGCCCCCCGACGCAAAATGATTATTAGCATTCAGACAGGTTAAAATGTTGCTAAAACCATCACTTTTCTATCAGTCACAGTGACTTTTCAAAACAAAAATATTACAGCAAAAATCATATGGGTTGATTGACATGTTTATTCTGTAAACTAACTTCAATAGTTTGAAATTATTTTGACAGTTAATGCCAGTTATCCTGTCAACCTTTCACAAGACTTCAATTTGTTTATTGAAAGTATAAACAGTATAAACACTTTTTACAGTAAACAAATGGTAAAACAGTACTAAACAATTCCATTAAAAAAAAAAAATTGGTGTCATTATTAACTTTCTGTCCAAGCTTGTATAATCTACTGCCTTGTTCAATTGTAAAAAATATTCTGTGCCTAAAATTCACATTTCTATCACAATTATCATACTGTAAACATGGTAAGCTAACTTCATTAAAATTAATAGTCCTGTCAATAGCATGGAATTACAATTCAAATGTCGTTTTTTTGTAAGCCTTTCAAAAGAATTCAAAATATGAAAAATTAATGAAAATTAATTGAAGCCATCAGACACTTGAAAAGTGGCACATCACATCTCTAATGTAATCATTTGAACTTTTCAACAGAAATAGCACTGCAAAAATATTAAGGACATACTTCTGTATTTTGGTAGTTATGCTGTCAACATTTAACAAGATTTCTTCAACTTGGACTTGAAAGCATAAATAGTATAAACACTTTTAACAGTATAACAGTACTAAACAATTCCAATAGATAACATTGGTGTCATTACCTTTTTGTGGCTAAAATCCAAATGTATTCTATCAGATTGATCATACTGCAAAAATGATATGGTAACTTTATGATAAGTTTACTTCATTAAAACATTGAAAGTTTTCCACTTGTATCGCTAGCAACGGCATTAGACTTGTGTTTTTTTGTCCCAACGTGGTCTTTTACATCGCTAATTCCTCCGTGTCCGATCGAAAAATCTTGTCTGCACAAGGTGCAATTCGCGTAGTTTTCACCTTTTTTGGAACAGATAATTATTCCCGGATAGGCTTTTGAATATTCTTCACGGAATGACTGCAGTTTTCTTTTCGGTTTAAGACTCGTTTGCGATTTTTCTCCGGCTGATTCCATGATCGTTCGCTCGTTTGGAAACAATGGCAACTGGTGCCTCGTGCTTGGCAGCGGTGCTATCAATAGCCTCGCGCATGGCATTCGGAAAGGCTCGATAGGAAGTTACGGGAAGCAGTGTCGATTGTCATTGTTGTTACGCGATTTCGTGAATAAAACTTAAAAAAAAAAAAAAAATTTTAATTAATGAAAAAACGTATTTTTTATCACTGCAACCGTAACCCGGAATAGGTTGATGAAAACCGTACTAATTACGGGAAAACCGGAGTAGTTGGCAGGTATGCATATGTCCCGGCAAGAAATCTGCGTTCTAAGAACTTTCTTTGTTTAAAAATAGAACAAGCACATTCTGAAATTGTACAAATTATAATGTTGCTCAATTTCCTCGACTGGTGTACTAACATCATGCGGTTTATTATTATTTTTTTTTTTTACATATGTAGCATCATCTACAACAGGGGTGCTCACACTTTTTCTGCAGGCGAGCTACTTTTCAACTGATCAAGTCGTGTGGGGATCTACCTCATTCATATATATCATTTATATTTACTTATTTATGAAATATATGTTTTTGTTAACAAGTTAAAGGTGTTTAATGATAATGCAAGCATGTTTAACACATATAGTTAATATTGTTAATACATTAAAGGTGTTTAATGATAATACAAGCATGTTTAATACATATAGTTAATATTGTTAACAAGTTAAAGGTGTTTAAAGATAATACAAGAATGTTTAATACATATAGTTAACATTGTTAATAAATTAAAGGTGTTTAATGATAATACAAGTATGTTTAATACATATAGTTAATATTGTTAACAAGTTAAAGGTGTTTAAAGATAATACAATAATGTTTAACACATATAGTTAATATTGTTAACAAGTTAAAGGTGTTTAAAGATAATACAAGCATGTTTAACACATATAGTTAACATTGTTAACAAGTTAAAGGTGTTTATAGATAATACAAGCATGTTTAACACATATAGTTAATATTGTTAATAAATTAAAGGTGTTTAAAGATAATACAAGCATGTTTAACACATATAGTTAATATTGTTAATAAGTTAAAGGTGTTTAAAGATAATACAAGCATGTTTAACACATATAGTTAATATTGTTAATAAGTTAAAGGTGTTTAAAGATAATACAAGCATGTTTAACACATATAGATTCCTTTCTTTCATGAAGACAAGAATATAAGTTGGTGTATTACCTGATTCTGATGACTTGCATTGATTGGAATCAGACAGTAGTGATGATAATGTCCGCATTTTCGAATGGAGGAGAAAAAAAGTCCTCCTTTCTGTCCAATACCACATGAAAGTGGTTGGTTTTTGGCATCTTATTTGTCCAGCTTCCGTACTCCTTTGTATACACTTTACAAGAAATACATTGTCGGCAAACTCCGTAGCTTGCTAGCTTGTGCACGCCAGCTTTCTGAGACTCTTATTTTGGTAGCGCAAATGTGCAGTCGGTCTTTGGAGTTTTGACGACAGGTACGGCGCCAGAGTCTGTTGAAATAAAGTGTTTCTCGCCTTCCAGTCGGTAATTTGAATGATCTGGCAGCAGCCAGCGTCATCTCAGAAGACCCTCGGGTGCCGTGAATGTCAATCAAGTGATGAAAGTGACGTCACAGTGAAGATTTATGATCGCTCATTTTTAGGACTACTTTTTTAATGCCTGGCTGGTGATCGACCGGTAGCTCGCGATCGACGTAATGAGCACCCCTGATCTACAAAGATTCAAAGAATTGCTATTGTGACATCTAGTGGACACATTTAGGACAGCGGGGTTTTTTTTTTTCATTCAATAATGTCGGTGGAAGAGGGGTTAGTGCGTCTGCCTCACAATACGAAGGTCCTGAGTAGTCTTGGGTTCAATCCCAGGCTCGGGATCTTTCTGTATGGAGTTTGCATGTTCTCCCCGTGACTGCGTGGGTTCCCTCCGGGTACTCCGGCTTCCTCCCACCTCCAAAGACATGCACCTGGGGATAGGTTGATTGGCAACACTAAAATGGTCCCTAGTGTGTGGATGTGAGTGTGAATGTTGTCTGTCTATCTGTGTTGGCCCTGTGATGAAGAGGCGACTTGTCCAGGGTGTACCCCACCTTCCGCCCGATTGTTGTGTTGATTGAAAAAACGCGTAGGCACACCACCAGCAGAAAACATTAAAAATGTCAACTCGGTAGTTGATATTGACAGTAAAAAGTCATTGTTGGATATGAATTCAAACCATAACCAAGCATGCATCACTATAGATCTTGTCTCAAAGTAAGTGTCACGACTTATTTGGAGTTTTTTGCTGTTTTCCTGTGTGTAGTGTCTTGTGCTCCTATTTTGTTGGCTTTTCCTGTTTTGTTGGTATTTTCCTGTAGCAGTTTCATGTCTTCCTTTGAGCGCTATTCACCTGCACCTGCTTTGTTTTAGCAATCGAGACTCTTTAATTATCCTTCTTTGTGTGGAAATTGTTGTTTGTCATGTCATGCACGGATGTACTTTGTGGATGCCGTCTGCTCCGCACGCTGTAAGTCTTTGCTGTCGTCCAGCATTCTGTTTTTGTTGACTTTGCGGCCAGTTCAGTTTTAGTCTCGTTTTCCATAGCCATCCCTAAGCTTCAATGCCTTTTTTAGGGGCACTCGCCTTTTGTTTATTTTTAGTTTAAGCACTAGATATGATTTTTACAAAGCAATTAGTTAACGGCTGCCACCTACTGATATGGAAGAATTTGCTTTTAGCAATCAAGACTATTTCAGTTGTTTTTTATCCTTCTTTGTGGGGACATTGTTGATTGTCATGTCATGTTCGGATGTACATTGTGGACGCCGTTTTTGCTTTGCTCCACGGTAAGTCTTTGCTGTTGTCCAGCATTCTGTTTTTGTTTACTTTGTAGCCAGTTCAGTTTTAGTTTCGTTCTGCATAGCCTTCCCTAAGCTTCAATTCCTTTTCTTAGGGGCACTCACCTTTTGTTTATTTTTGGTTTAAGCATTAGACACC
Source organism: Nerophis lumbriciformis (assembly GCF_033978685.3). Taxonomy (NCBI): domain Eukaryota; kingdom Metazoa; phylum Chordata; class Actinopteri; order Syngnathiformes; family Syngnathidae; genus Nerophis; species Nerophis lumbriciformis. Next base: position 38,801,044 of record NC_084571.2, on the reverse strand, counting down.
TTTTTACCTGCACGCTGCCTCCTGCTGTTTCCGACATCTACAAAGCAATTAGCTACCTGCTGCCACCTACTGATATGGAAGAGTATTACACGGTTACTTTGCCGAGCTCTAGACCGCACCGACACTCAACAACAACAACACATCATTTGCAGACTATAATTACTGCTTTGCAAAAAATATTTTTAACCCAAATAGGTGAAATTAGATCATCTCCAGACTGTATCTCACGGCACACTAGTGTGCCGCGGCACAGTGGTTGAAAAACACTGTGCTAGCGGCTACGATTTCAGTACTATTGAAGAGCTTTGCTCCTTCTCAACTCTGTGGTAATATTCTTTTCACAAAATACAACCAATAGTACGTTAATGTTAAATCTTACTTGTGAAAAGTAATCCCCCGATTCCTATTTTCAACAGTTCGCTCATTTGAGCAGGAAAACGCTGAACACCATCTTTGTTTTCTACCTGTCAACTGTCAGTTTAGCATCTTTGTTTTCTACCTGTCAACTGTCAGTTTAGCTTCTTTGTTTTCTACCTGTCAACTGTCAGTTTAGCATCTTTGTTTTCTACCTGTCAACTGTCAGTTTAGCATCTTTGTTTTCTACCTGTCAACTGTCAGTTTAGCATCTTTGTTTTCTACCTGTCAACTGTCAGTTTAGCATCTTTGTTTTCTACCTGTCAACTGTCAGTTTAGCATCTTTGTTTTCTACCTGTCAACTGTCGGTTTAGCATCTTTGTTTTCTACTTGTCAACTGTCAGTTTAGCATCTTTGTTTTCTACCTGTCAACTGTCAGTTTAGCATCTTTGTTTTCTACCTGTCAACTGTCGGTTTAGCATCTTTGTTTTCTACTTGTCAACTGTCAGTTCAGCATCTTTGTTTTCTACCTGTCAACTGTCGGTTTAGCATCTTTGTTTTCTACTTGTCAACTGTCAGTTTAGCATCTTTGTTTTCTACCTGTCAACTGTCAGTTTAGCATCTTTGTTTTCTACCTGTCAACTGTCAGTTTAGCATCTTTGTTTTCTACCTGTCAACTGTCGGTTTAGCATCTTTGTTTTCTACCTGGCAAATTAAGGCCCGGGGGCCACATGCGGTCCGTTAAGTTTTTCAATATGGCCCGCCGGACATTCCCAAATAATTTTTTTTAGATCTTTAAGATGGAAAGTGTAGCTGCCGTTATGATGTGCAGTGATGTTTTCAAATTACCAAAAGTCTTGAACTATACAAAGTATTTCAATGCTTGGAATCTGCGCTTTTGCATGATATTTTAGTGACTAGTGTTGTCCTGATAGCAATATTATTTCGATACTTTTCGGTACTTTTCGATACTTTTCTAAATAAAGGGGACCAGAAAAAAATTGCATTATTGGCTTTATTTTAACAAAAAATCTTAGGGTGTTGCTGACCGGTACTTTTCAGAGGCGGTATGGTACCGAATATGATTCATTAGTATCGAGTTACTATACTAATACTCGTATACCATACAACCCTAATAGTTACTATGGTAATGTAAGTCACAGCAGCTCAGACGAGGCACCAAGCAGTGTGGGTGGGGAGTGTTTCCACAGAGTGTTTCCACAGAGTGTGAAATGTGGGTGTCAGGGACAGACGTGGAAGGAGATTTTTACAACAAAGTTCTAAAGCTTAGTGATGTATCACATATATCAGATTGTATCTATTTTTTGTTTTTTTGTTCATATTTCGCTCTGTTTGTTGCATTTTTGTTGCACTTGGCTTGATAGTAAAATATGTCGATTGAGAGGTGGTGTGACGTTCATATGTTCTCAATATTCAGGGTTTTATCCTTCATAGAAAAATGTAAAATTCCATTACGTTTTTAAGGCGGTCTGTCATAAAATTTTTTTAGCATTCAATCAGACATTATTGTGAGGTTTTGTATTAGTTTTCCAAAAAATAGATATATAGGCCCCCAGATTTTTTTCTCTAAATTTGGCCCCCCGAGTCAAAATATCAATCAATCAATCAATCAATGTTTATTTATATAGTCCTAAATCACAAGTGTCTCAAAGGGCTGCACAAGCCACAACGACATCCTCGGTACAAAGCCCACATAAGGGCAAGGAAAAACTCACCCCAGTGGGACGTCGATGTGAATGATTATGAGAAACCTTGGAGAGGACCGCATATGTGGGTAACCCCCCCCCCCCTCTAGGGGAGACCGAAAGCAATGGATGTCGAGTGGGTCTGACATAATATTGTGAGAGTCCAGTCCATAGTGGATCTAAAATAATAGTGAGAGTCCAGTCCATAGTGGATTTAACATAATAGTGAGAGTCCAGTCAGTCCATAGTGGATCTAACATAATAGTGAGAGTCCAGTCCATAGTGGATCTAAAATAATAGTGAGAGTCCAGTCCATAGTGGCTCTAACATAATAGTGAGAGTCCAGTCCATAGTGGATCCAACATAATAGTGAGAGTCCAGTCCATAGTGGATCTAAAATAATAGTGAGAGTCCAGTCCATAGTGGATCTAAAATAATAGTGAGAGTCCAGTCCATAGTGGCTCTAACATAATAGTGAGAGTCCAGTCCATAGTGGATCTAAAATAATAGTGAGAGTCCAGTCCATAGTGGCTCTAACATAATAGTGAGAGTCCAGTCCATAGTGGCTCTAACATAATAGTGTGAGAGTCCAGTCCATAGTGGATTCAACATAATAGTGTGAGAGTCCAGTCCATAGTGGATCTAACATAATAGTGAGAGTCCAGTTCATAGTGGATCTAACGTAATAGTGAGAGTCCAGTCCATAGTGGATCTAAAATAATAGTGAGAGTCCAGTCCATAGTGGATCCAACATAATAGTGAGAGTCCAGTCAATAGTGGATCTAAAATAATAGTGAGAGTCCAGTCCATAGTGGATCTAAAATAATAGTGAGAGTCCAGTCCATAGTGGCTCTAACATAATAGTGAGAGTCCAGTCCATAGTGGCTCTAACATAATAGTGTGAGAGTCCAGTCCATAGTGGATTCAACATAATAGTGTGAGAGTCCAGTCCATAGTGGATCTAACATAATAGTGAGAGTCCAGTTCATAGTGGATCTAACGTAATAGTGAGAGTCCAGTCCATAGTGGATCTAACATAATAGTGAGAGTCCAGTCCATAGTGGATCTAACATAATAGTGAGAGTCCAGTCCATAGTGGCTCTAACATAATAGTGAGAGTCCAGTCCATAGTGGATCCAACATAATAGTGAGAGTCCAGTCCATAGTGGCTCTAACATAATAGTGAGAGTCCAGTCCATAGTGGATCCAACATAATAGTGAGAGTCCAGTCCATAGTGGCTCTAACATAATAGTGAGAGTCCAGTCCATAGTGGCTCTAACATAATAGTGAGAGTCCAGTCCATAGTGGATCCAACATAATAGTGAGAGTCCAGTCCATAGTGGATCTAACATAATAGTGAGAGTCCAGTCCATAGTGGCTCTAACATAATAGTGAGAGTCCAGTCCATAGTGGATCCAACATAATAGTGAGAGTCCAGTCCATAGTGGATCCAACATAATAGTGAGAGTCCAGTCCATAGTGGATCTAACATAATAGTGAGAGTCCAGTCCATAGTGGCTCTAACATAATAGTGAGAGTCCAGTCCATAGTGGATCTAACATAATAGTGAGAGTCCAGTCCATAGTGGATCTAAAATAATAGTGAGAGTCCAGTCCATAGTGGATCTAACATAATAGTGAGAGTCCAGTCCATAGTGGATCTAACATAATAGTGAGAGTCCAGTCCATAGTGGATCCAACATAATAGTGAGAGTCCAGTCCATAGTGGATCTAAAATAATAGTGAGAGTCCAGTCCATAGTGGATCTAAAATAATAGTGAGAGTCCAGTCCATAGTGGCCCTAACATAATAATGTGAGAGTCCAGTCCATAGTGGATCTAACATAATAGTGTGAGAGTCCAGTCCATAGTGGATCTAACATAATAGTGAGAGTCCAGTCCATAGTGGCTCTAACATAATAGTGAGAGTCCAGTCCATAGTGGATCCAACATAATAGTGAGAGTCCAGTCCATAGTGGATCCAACATAATAGTGAGAGTCCAGTCCATAGTGGATCTAACATAATAGTGAGAGTCCAGTCCATAGTGGATCTAACATAATAGTGAGAGTCCAGTCCATAGTGGCTCTAACATAATAGTGAGAGTCCAGTCCATAGTGGATCCAACATAATAGTGAGAGTCCAGTCCATAGTGGCTCTAACATAATAGTGAGAGTCCAGTCCATAGTGGATCCAACATAATAGTGAGAGTCCAGTCCATAGTGGCTCTAACATAATAGTGAGAGTCCAGTCCATAGTGGATCTAAAATAATAGTGAGAGTCCAGTCCATAGTGGCTCTAACATAATAGTGAGAGTCCAGTCCATAGTGGCTCTAACATAATAGTGAGAGTCCAGTCCATAGTGGATCCAACATAATAGTGAGAGTCCAGTCCATAGTGGATCTAACATAATAGTGTGAGAGTCCAGTCCATAGTGGATCTAACACAATAGTGAGAGTCCAGTCCATGGTGGATCCAACATAAGAGTAAGAGTCCAGTCCATAATTGCCCAGGCCTGGTTTAGCATCTTTGTTTTCTACCTGTCAACTGTCAGTTTCGGCAGCTCGCCGGCTCCTCGTCACCACTTCAAGATGGCGGTCCAATTTCTCGCGTCACAGCACCCAATGCTGCGTCTACTTATGAAGATGTCTATGATGACAACAACCTAATGTAAGGGCTTGTGCAAAAAGCCAACAGATTTTCCATTTTTAAGGAAACTTATTTTATAATTAGCCTATTGAGTCAGACTGCCGAGAAACATGATGAACATTTCCGAGCGTTTCCAAGCACTTCACCCCAAAATTCAAGCATTTTTCAAACCAAACAACATTAGAATCCAAGCATTTTCAAGGTTTTTAAGCACCCGTACAAACCCTGCTTGGCACTGAGCATCAAGGGTTGGAATTGGGGGTTAAATCACCAAAATGATTCCTGAGCGCGGCCACCGCTGCTGCTCACTGCTCCCCTCACCTCCCAGAGGGGATGGGTCAAATGCAGATAATAATTTCCCCACACCTAGTGTGTGTGTGACTATCAGTGGTACTTAACTTTAATTGTAACTTTAGTAATCTTGCCAGTAATCCTAATCACGGATGATATGGAAGGCGGGCCTTTGAGAAGGAACTCGCCACGCAAACAACTCATCCTCCACACAAGTTATCACACGCAACACAGCTCAGACACTTCGTGGACATTTCCACGGCGGACTTAAGTCAAATAATATTTGGTGTAAAGCAAGACTTGGGAGTGATTAGCTGGAGTCGGCAGGACGAGACCGTTAGTTTACCTTGTTGAAGGCGAAAAGCTCCTGTTTGATTTTCTCCCTCTGCGGGTCGGCGCCCTGTCGACGAAAGCGAAACTTCATCATCCTGGAGCCGGACTGAGGAGGCACAAAGTGGCGCGTTTAGCAGCGGCGGCAGCTATCACCGAGCTACACTTAGCTTACCGGCTAGCCCATGCAGGCTAGGACGCGACTGACTCGTTTTTCTGTATCCCTCCTGACTCGGCTCCAGTCGGCTCGAGTCGGGTGATGGATCGGAGCAGCGGCCCGCCTTCCCCTCGGTTCACGCCCACCGCCATTGTTGTCAGCCAATGGCAGCGAAGAAGTCTGTGAGCAATTTCTCGGACACGCCCACATAGATGACGACTCTGCGGAGGGGTGTTGGGTTTGTTGCACGGCGCGCGCCGGAGTGAAGTCTCGTCCACACCCACGTCTGCGGGGGCGGGAAAAGAAGCAAATCCTGGAATATTAAAGAGGTTTATAAGAGACCATGGCGAGGGAGGGAAGAATTGGAAAATAGGCGACATATTGACAATTGCGGGAATATATATATATATATATATATATATATATATATATATATATATATATATATATATATATATATATATATATATATTTATTTATATATACATATATTCATATATATATATATATATATATATTTATATTCATAGATATATATATTTATATTCATATATATATATTTAAATTCATAAATATATACATGTATATATATTTATTTATAGATGTATATATATATATTTATATTCATATATATATATCCATCCATCCATTTTCTACCGCTTATTCCCTTTGGGGTCGCGGGGGGCGCTGGAGCCTATCTCAGCTACAATCGGGCGGAAGGCGGGGTACACCCTGGACAAGTCGCCACCTCATCGCAAATATATATATATATATATCTATTTATAGATATATATATATATATATATTTATAGTTATACATATATATATATTCATATATATATATTTATATCTATATATATATATTTATACATATATATATATTTATATTCATAGATATATATATTTATATTCATATATATATATTTAAATTCATAAATATATATATGTATATATATTTATTTATAGATGTATATGTATATATATATATTTATATTCATATATATATATATATATATCATTATATATATATATATATACATATATATATATATATATATATATATATATATTTTTTTTTATACATATATATATATATATATATATATATACCGTATTTTCCGGACTATAAGTCGCAGTTTTTTTTCATAGTTTGGCCGGGCTCCAGTGCGACTTATATATGTTTTATTCCTTTTTTATTATGCATTTTTGGCAGGTGCGACTTAATCTCCGAAAAATACGGTATATATAAATAAATATATATATGTAAATATATACATATAAATATATATATATATTCATATATATTAATATATATATATATATGAATATATATATATATATTTATATATACATATATATTCATATATATATTTATATTCATAGATATATATATTTATATTCATATATGTATATTTAAAATCATAAATATATACATGTATATATATTTATTTATAGATGTATATATACATATATATTTATATTCATATATATATATATATTTATAGATATATATATATATATTTATAGTTATACATATATATATATTCATATATATATATATTTATATCTATATATATATTATATATATATATATTTATATTCATAGATATATATATTTATATTCATATATATATATGTATATATATTTATTTATAGATGTATATATATATATATTTATATTCATAGATATATATATTTATATTCATATATATATATATGTATATATATTTATTTATAGATGTATATATATATATATATATATATATATATATATATTTATGTTCATATATATATATATATATATATGTATAGTTATATATATATATATTTATATCATTATATATATATATATATATATATATATATATATATATATATATATATATACCGTATTTTCCGGACTATAAGTCGCAGTTTTTTTCATAGTTTGGCCGGGCTCCAGTGCGACTTATATATGTTTTATTCCTTTTTTATTATGCATTTTTGGCAGGTGCGACTTAAACTCAGAAAAATACGGTATATATAAATATATACATAAATATATATATGTAAATATATACATAAATATATACATATAAATATATATATATTCATATATATAATTTATATTCATATATATATATTCATAGACCTAGAGGAAAGTTCTGTGGTCAGATGAAACAAAAATTGAGCTGTTTGGCCACAATACCCAGCAATATGTTTAGAGGAGAAAAGGTGAGACCTTTAATCCCAGGAACACCAGGCCTACCATCAAGTATGGTGGTGGTAGTATTATGCTCTGGGCCTGTTTTGCTGCCAATGGAACTGCTGCTTTACAGAGAGTAAATGGGACAATGAAAAAGGAGGATTAGCTCCAAATTCTTCAGGACAAGCTAAAATCATCAGCCCGGAGGTTGGGTCTTGGGCGCGGTTGGGTGTTCCAACAGGACAATGACCCCCAAACACACGTCAAAAGTGGTAAAGGAATGGCTAAATCGGGCTAGAATGAAGGTTTTAGAATGGCCTTCCCAAAGTCCTGACTTAAACGTGTGGACAATGCTGAAGAAACAAGTCCATGTCAGAAAACCAACACATTTAGCTGAACTGCACCAATTTTGTCAAGAGGAGTGGTCAAAAATTCAAGCAGAAGCTTGTGGATGGCTACCAAAAGCGCCTTATTGCAGGTAAACTTGCCAAGGGACATGTAAGCAAATATGAACATTGCTGTATGTATACTTTTGACCCTCACATTTTCAGTAGAGCCATAATAAATTCAGAAAAGAAGCAAACTTCATGAATGTTTTTTGTGAGCAACAAGTATGTGCTCCAATCACTACATCACAAACAAATAAGAGTTGTAGAAATGATTGTAAACTCAAGACAGCCATGACATGATGTTCTTTACAAGTGGATGTACACTTTTTTACCACGACTGTATTTTGCCTCAGTTATGTCAACTTATATCACCATATATGGTAAAAGTTTGCCCATAGAGCTTTGCGCAGGTCTGCCTTTTTTATTCAGTTGTATAATCAACAAGTTTCTTATTTTTGCTTGCTAAAATCTTCCGCTGTTGCCATTTCTAATACAAAGTTGTGTATAGTTACACACATCAGTAATATACAGCAAAACTTTTTATCAAAAAACCAAACCTCAAAACTCAAAATTGCGCTCTAGCGCCCCCTACGAAAAAAAAAACTAGACTGCCAGTAAATCCCACTATAAGGTCGGAGAGACATGAAACAAAAACCTTTATGTAGGTGTGACTTAGACCTAGATTTCATAATAGTATATTCTCGGGCAAAAATCAACAGGAAGTTGGCAATTCCCCCTTCAAGACAAAAAAGTACTAAAAACAGTCACTTTTGCCTCTTTGAGCTGTAATTTGACCCCCTTAACATGCTTCAAAACTCACCGAACTGAACACACACATCAGGACTGGCAAACATTGCGATCTAATAAAAAAAACCTAACCCCAAATCTCAAAATTGTGCTCTAGCGCAATTTTTTAATGAAACGCACAAAAAACTGCTCCTCGGATGAAAAAACTGACAAAACTGCCTGTAACTCTCCCTAATTTGAACTGTAATTTGACCCCCTTAACATACTTCAAAACTCACCAAATTTTACACACACATCAGTAATATATGGCAAAACTTTTTATCAAAAAACCAAACCTCAAAACTCAAAATTGCGCTCTAGCGCCCCCTACGAAAGAAACAAAAACTAGACTGCCTGTAACTCCCACTAGGAAGGTCGGAGAGACATGAAACAAAAACCTTTATGTAGGTGTGACTTAGACCTAGATTTCATAATAGTATATTCTCGGGCAAAAATCAACAGGAAGTTGGCAATTCCCCCTTCAAGACAAAAAAGTACTAAAAACAGTCACTTTTGCCTCTTTGAGCTGTAATTTGACCCCCTTAACATGCTTCAAAACTCACCGAACTGAACACGCACATCAGGACTGGCAAACATTGCGATCTAATAAAAAAACCTAACCCCAAATCTCAAAATTGTGCTCTAGCGCAATTTTTTAATGAAACGCACAAAAAACTGCTCCTCGGATGAAAAAACTGACAAAACTGCCTGTAACTCTCCCTAATTTTAACTGTAATTTGACCCCCTTAACATACTTCAAAACTCACCAAATTTTACACACACATCAGTAATATATACGGCAAAACTTTTTATCAAAAAACCAAACCTCAAAACTCAAAATTGCGCTCTAGCGCCCCCTACGAAAAAAAACAACTAGACTGCCTGTAACTCCCACTAGGAAGGTCGGAGAGACATGAAACAAAAACCTTTATGTAGGTGTGACTTAGACCTAGTTCTCATAATTGTATGTCTTCGGGCTAAAATCAACAAGAAGTTGGCAATTCCCCCTTCAAGACAAAAAAGTACTAAAAACAGTCACTTTTGCCTCTTTGAGCTGTAATTTGACCCCCTTAGCATGCTTCAAAACTCACCGAACTGAACACACACATCAGGACTGGCAAAAATTGCGATCTAATAAAAAAACCTAACCCCAAATCTCAAAATTGTGCTCTAGCGCAATTTTTTAATTGCGCTCGGATGAAAAAACTGACAAAACTGCCTGTAACTCTCCCTGGGAAGGTCGGAGAGACATGAATATATTTGACCCACACATCAGGACCTGCGAAAATTGTCTTTTAATAAAAAAAACCGAACCCCAAAACTCAAAATTGCGCTCTAGCGCCCCCTAGAAAGAAAACTGCTTATAACTCCCAGTACGAATGATGTAGAGACATGAAACAAAAACCTCTATGTAGGGCTCACTTAGCCCTACTTTTCATTAATTAATTTCCTCGGGCAAAAATCAACAGGAAGTTGGCAATTCCCCCTTCAAGACAAAAAAGTACTAAAAACAGTCACTTTTGCCTCTTTGAGCTGTAATTTGACCCCCTTAACATGCTTCAAAACTCACCGAACTGAACACACACATCAGGACTGGCTAAAATTGTGATCTAATAAAAAAACCTAACCCCAAATCTCAAAATTGTGCTCTAGCGCAATTTTTTAATAAAACGCACAAAAAACTGCTCCTCGGATGAAAAAACTGACAAAACTGCCTGTAACTCCCACTGGGAAGGTCGGAGAAACAAAAACCTCTATGTAGGTCTCACTTAGACCTACATTTCATAAATTGACAACCCCCAGCAAAAATCAACAGGAAGTTTGCTATTCCCCCTTCAAAACAAATTTTTTGTAAAAACCGGTCACCTTCCTTCAAAAACTATCTCCTCTGAGCGCGTTTGTCGTTTCGGCTTCAAACTAACAACACAGGAGAGAGATTAAACCCTTGTGTATAAAATAACAGAACAGCGTTTTAATACCTGCTCCGGTTTTGATTTTATGACCCTTCAAAGACCCGCTGCGCTGATGCTGCTGTTTTTTTTAAGATGGCTGCTTAAAAGCAGGAAGCACCAACGTGCCCACACAATGCAGACAAGGTAGGTACACTAGACAAAAGTCTTGGGACACTTCAGACTAAAAGTAGACAAAAGTATTGGGACACTTAGGACTAGCACCTGCCAAATACGCGGGCCCGACCAATGCTGCTTGCAGCTTTAATTCTAACTTATATCTGTAAGGAAGATTCAATATGGAAGCGCTAAAAACTGCAACATGGCTGATGGGTGGAGAGGCCATTTAAGGACGGAGAGTTTTGGCACGTAAATAAGAGCGCCCACAAAGCGGCACATTGTGAAGAGACAGAAAGCAGCATTGAAGATGGTCTGTAAAGTGTTGACCACAGCACCACCATTACATGTTATGGAGACTACAAGGAAGGGTTTTAAATGAAAAAAAAAAAATCATATGTGATTCTAAATGTAGTAAAAGAGCCTGAGGGATATAAGACAAAACAAAATAGTTGATCAATGTATGATAAAACATGACTTGGTTTCAGTGCAGATTTTCACCTTTTAAGACTATGGGATTCAACTGTAGACAAGCTGATAAACATCCATCCATCCATCTTCTTCCGCTTATCCGAGGTCGGGTCGCGGGGGCAGCAGCCTAAGCAGGGAAGCCCAGACTTCCCTCTCCCCAGCCACTTCGTCCAGCTCCTCCCGGGGGATCCCGAGGCGTTCCCAGGCCAGCCGGGAGAGATAGTCTTCCCAGCGTGTCCTGGGTCTTCCCCGTGGCCTCCTACCGGTCGGACGTGCCCGAAACACCTTCCTAGGGAGGCGTTCGGGTGGCATCCTGACCAGATGCCCGAACCACCTCATCTGGCTCCTCTCGATGTGGAGGAGCAGCGGCTTTACTTTGAGCTCCCCCCGAATGACAGAGCTTCTCACCCTATCTCTAAGGGAGAGCCCCGCCACTCGGCGGAGGAAACTCATTTCAGCCGCTTGTACCCGTGATCTTGTCCTTTCGGTCATGACCCAAAGCTCATGACCATAGGTGAGGATGGGAACGTAGATCGACCGGTAAATTGAGAGCTTTGCCTTCCGGCTCAGCTCCTTCTTCACCACAACGGATCGATACAGCGTCCGCATTACTGAAGACGCCGCACCGATCCGCCTGTCGATCTCACCATCCACTCTTCCCTCTCTCGTGAACAAGACTCCGAGGTACTTGAACTCCTCCACTTGGGGCAAGATCTCCTCCCCAACCCGGAGATGGCACTCCACCCTTTTCCGGGCGAGAACCATGGACTCGGACTTGGAGGTGCTGATTCCCATCCCAGTCGCTTCACACTCGGCTGCGAACCGATCCAGTGAGAGCTGAAGATCTTGGCCGGAGGAAGCCATCAGGACCACATCATCTGCAAATAGCAGAGACCTAATCCTGCAGCCACCAAACCAGATACCCTCAACGCCCTGACTGCGCCTAGAATTCTGTCCATAAAAATTATGAACAGAATCGGTGACAAAGGGCAGCCTTGGCGGAGTCCAACCCTCACTGGAAACGTGTCCGACTTACTGCCGGCAATGCGGACCAAGCTCTGACACTGATCATACAGGGAGCGAACTGCCACAATAAGACAGTCCGTTACCCCATACTCTCTGAACACTCCCCACAGGACTTCCCGGGGTACACGGTCGAATGCCTTCTCCAAGTCCACAAAGCACATGTAGACTGGTTGGGCAAACTCCCATGCACCCTCAAGGACCCTGCCGAGAGTATAGAGCTGGTCCACAGTTCCACGACCAGGACGAAAACCACACTGTTCCTCCTGAATCCGAGGTTCGACTATCCGGCGTAGCCTCCTCTCCAGTACACCTGAATAGACCTTACCGGGAAGGCTGAGGAGTGTGATCCCGCGATAGTTGGAACACACCCTCCGGTTCCCCTTCTTAAAGAGAGGAACCACCACCCCGGTCTGCCAATCCAGCTGATAAACAGCCTGCTTAAATTAAGTCAAATTAATTATCTTCAAATGCAGTTTTCAATCAATTTTGACACTGTTCGTCTTCGAACGTGCTTGTTATTGTTGCATTTTAATCTTCTACTTACAGTCTGGTACAATCAATTTGCAAGAAATGTTAATACCTGTCATTCTCCCCCCGGTTTTAAGAGTGTACTTACCTGAATCGTGAAGATGCAGTGAAACTGGTGTTGAAATGATGCTACAAATTGTAATGAATTCACAATTATTTAATACATACAACAGGTAATTAGTCACATTTTAGACATAAATAATCAACTCTACTCAGTGCAAATAGTCAAATATTGACAAAATATGAATCCTGAAATGGGTCTTCAATTCGTGGCAGGGGGGTAAAAAAAAAACTATCCAATCTGTGTCTTTTTACAAGCTCAACTTGAACGGCAAAGCAACTGAAAGTAAATGTTTTATACCAAACATATAAAAAAAGGTAATCTACAATATACTTGTAATGCATTCTATACTTTTCCTGCTCCTTTGCAAGGACAAACTGCAGGAACAGCAGTTGGCAGTTCAGATGTTCTAAGATCAGAGCTGTCTCAATTCAAAGTTAGTCAGTAAACACGGCAAGTAAAACCTTTTGTATTCTGAAGAAAAAGAAGCCCTACTCATCTTAATCAATGGAAGAACAGGAAGTGGCTTAAAAGAAAAGTGTTACAATTTGTGACAAGAACATTCATTCACAACCTGACAAAGTCTCACTTCCACTTCTGACTCAACACATTGGACTCATTGGTGTGTGACCTTTAGAAGCGGAACAGACTTCTTTCTTCTACAGTATGTCTTCTCAAGGGACAATACTACACAAGTGAAACATGGACATAAGTTTACATACCCTGGGAGAATTTATGATGTATTGGCCATTCTTCAGAGAATATGAATGACAGTGACAATTGTTATATGTATCCAGTGATTATACTATGAAGTTATTTTCCATTTAACTTCACCAGTTTTAGATTATTTTTATTCAAAATCGCTGAATTTTCACATTTGCCGTTCAAATACTGAGAAGAGACGGTGCGGTGAACAGCAGCCAGTTGAGGCACGTCACTCAGTGCCTCAACATGGATTGCGCAATGACTCGGCTAACTGCTGGCCTGCTGTGCAGTGAGACCGTATTGCTATATGAATTATATTATACATTTCCATAGTTTAGTTAGCTGAGGTATATAATGTACAGTGTATTTTGTCAACAACTGTATGTGTGTAAAGTATTTCCTGTGCTGAGCGATCATAAAACGGCTGCAAAAGACGCACTGGCTGAGGCTCGCCTCCTGCACCCCCGCCGTAGAATTAATAATAATAATAATAATAACTGGGATTTATATAGCGCTTTTCTAAGTACCCAAAGTCGCTTTACATGTAGAACCCATCATTCATTCACACCAGGTGGTGGTAAGCTACTTTCATAGCCACAGCTGCCCTGGGGTAGACTGACGGAAGCGTGGCTGCAATTTTGCGCCAACAGCCCCTCCGACCACCACCTATCATTCAATTCACCAGTGTGAGTGGCACCGGGGGCAAAGGGTGAAGTGTCCCGCCCAAGGACACAACGGCAGCGATTTTTGGATGGTAAGAGGCGGGGAGCGAACCTGCAACCCTCAGGTTTCTGGCATAGTTGCTCTACCCACTACGCCATGCCGCCCCACTTTTGTTATATCAACTAAAGCCCACACTTAAACTTTCCACGTGCAAGATTGAATCTATTTAAAAAAATGATTTCATAAGAAGCCAAAAAGTGCAAAAACAATAATGTTGGTGTTGGAGGAGTTGTGAATGACTGCAGGGACACAACATTAGATACACCTGCAGACTGCAGGTGTACCTAATTCACAACTCCTCCAACACAAACATTATTGTTTTTGCACTTTTTGGCTTCTTATTAAATAACTTTTGTAACCTATTTTCATGGGCTTTCCTCTTTGTGATGTTAAGTTCCTGCTATGCGCTGTTATACAGTATATGCCTTGAGCTCTTATTTTGAAGGCGCTAAGAGCGGAAGTGATGTCACGTTGCGGAGGTTTTTGAAAGAAGGTAAATAAAGTGGTCCTCGTGTAAACTGGAGCCTCCGTGTTTGTTGTTTTGTAGTTTCATACAGTATAGGCCACATTTATAAACCCTCGGTTACACTTTTTTAAATAGATTCAATCTTGCACGTGGAAAGTTGAAGTGAGGGCTTTAGTTGCGGCGCATGGACTTAATTTATAAGTAAAGGTAAGACCATAACAACGTTTTTTTTATTAAATGTGCTTTTTTGTGTGCTACAGTTTGTATGTGTAAAGTTAAAGTTAAGTTAAAGTACCAATGATTGTCACACACACACTAGGTGTAATGCAATTTGTCCTCTGCATTTGACCCATCCCCTTGATCACCCCCTGGGAGGTGAGGGGAGCAGTGGGCAGCAGCGGCACCGCGCCCGGGAATCATTTTTGGTGATTTAACCCCCAATTCCAAGCCTTGATGCTGAGTGCTAAGCAGGGAAGAATGCTGGTATGAGCTTTTAAACATAACCCGTTAACTGCTGCCAATCAAATGGTGAATAAGATACTCTTTAGGGTTCATATGTTTGTAAATCTGACTGTGATGAAGTCAGTGCCTCACCAGCCATCAACCTCACCGCACGTCACTGATGAATGATAACACAAAAACCTTTCTTCCACTCATGCTTAATGGTTGCGTGAAGCTATTTATTGGCAAACAACTGTGTTCACTCTTTTTAAATCAAAATGACAAAAGAAAGTACCCAAATGACCCTGATCAGAAGTTTACATACCCCAGTGACTGCATGGTCGAGTCGCCAGAAGAAACCCATTTGTGCACAAATGTCACAAAGTATCCCGCTTACATTACGCCAAACAGCACTGAGACAAGCCTCAAAACTTCTGGAACTAAGTAATTTGGAGTGATGAGACCAAAATTGAACTTTTTGGCCACTCGACCATGCAGCCCATTTTTCTTCAAGTGCCTCCTTATTGTGCATCTTGAAACAGCCACGCCACAATTTTTCAGAGAGTCCTGTATTTCAGCTGAAGTTATTTGTGGATTTTTCTTTGCATCTTGAACAATTTTCCTGGCAGTTGTGGCTGAAATCTTTGCTGGTCTACCCGAATCCCTCATTTTCCACTTCTTAATCAGCGTTTGAACACTGCTGACTGGCATTCTCAATTTCTTGAATATCTTTTTATACCCCTTTCCTGTTTCATGCAGTTCAATTACCTTTTGTCGCAGATCCTTTGACAATTCTTTTGCCTTCCCCATGACTCAGAATCCAGAAACATGTGTGCAGCACTGGATGAAAGATGCAATGGTCTGTCAGAAGCCCAGAAACTCACTGACCTTTTATACACACACACATTAATTACAAACAAACATGTCACAGCCATACTTGCCAACCCTCCCGGATTTTCCGGGAGACTCCCGAAATTCAGCGCCTCTCCCGAAAACCTCCCAGGACAAATTTTCTCCCGAAAATCTCCCGAAATTCAGGCGGAGCTGGAGGCCACGCCCCCTCCAGCTCCATGCGGACCTGAGTGACGTGTTGACAGCCTGTTGTACATGCATATGTGACCCACCCATAATGTGTCACATTTTTGTGTTGATTTATTTAGTTTATTTTGTGGTTTGAATTCGTTTTTGGAGCTGTCATTACACATTTATCAGTATTCACATTGGTCAGTAGGGGGCAGTAGGGCGTTTCTTCCCAATTGAATGCTATCACCTGCAGACCGGAAGTGTCTTGTCATTCTGATGAGAATTGAAACGTCCTGTGTGCTTTTTCCTCCTGTATAACAGGTTAGTTTTGGTGAATCAACTCACTGAATAATATCCATGTGATCTTTATAAGTTTAAGTACACATTCTGATGGTGGAGCCTAACTCTAAAGTGTTTGTGAGTTGTAGTTTGTATTTGTGAATGAATCCAGTGCACAGCTGCAGTAATCAATACAAAAATGGCGACGTGAGTGCGCAATGTTTATATAGGAACTTCTGATCCTAATTCAGACTCCCAAATTAGAGCTCCCGTTTTCTTATTGAATTTATAATGTATATTTGTATAATGTGTGTGTTCTGAAATAGTGACAGAGAATAGAACAAGGATGGACAATTCAACCCTTAACTCAACAATGAGTAGAGGAGTGTTATGTGTGTGTATATGTGTAAATAAATGAACACTGAAATTCAAGTATTTCTTTTATTTATGTATATATATATATATATATATATATATATATATATATATATATATATATATATATATATATATATATATATATATATATATATATGTATGTGTGGGAAAAAAATCACAAGACTATTTTTAGTCTATTCTACTTTTTTTCCCACACATACATATATTGCGCTCTACTACGGTATCGAGCACTATTTTTTGGATAACCTTATTAAGACATATATATATATATATGTATAAAATATATATATATATATATATATAAAATAAAATATATATATATATTTATTTATATATAGCTAGAATTCACTGAAAGTCAAGTATTTCTTATATATATATATATATATCTTAACCACGCCCCCGCCCCACCCCCAACCACGCACCCCACCCCCCACCCCCCACCTCCCGAAATCGGAGGTCTCAAGGTTGGCAAGTATGGTCACAGGTAAGGATTGGAACCTTGATTATCCTTTTGTGCATGTTATCAGATCAAAGTCACTGGGGTATGTAAACTTTTGATCAAGGTCATTTGGGTACTTTCTTTTGTCATTTTGATTTAAAAAGAGTAAACACAGTTGTTTGCCAATAAATAGCTTCACACAACCATTAAGCATGAGTGGAAGAATATTCATACTCTCTGAAGAATGGCCAAGAAATCATAAATTCTCCCAGGGTATGTAAACATATGATAGAGTAGTCAGTGCGCAGCTTGTACAGCAAGGGATTGACTACCCAGTTAAAAGGACGAGTATACTCACTTGTGTTGCCAGATAAGAGTGTTGAGGACTGTAAATATATACAAGCAGTACACTCAATGATACTGTATGTGTGTGTACGTTCCAACCACGTCTGCTATAGTAGGGTTATTTCACTGGGTGGCAACGTGAGTCTCTTCTCTCGGGCCGACAACATGTTCTCCATGTGCATGGCAACCGCTCGACACAGCTCCAGGCCCTGGAAAACACAACAACACTATCAGTAAGGACACAACCTGCAGTTGTAGGTACCGTTACACACACACCTGCTCCAGTTGAAGCTGTGTGACGCGCTGGCTGAGCAGGTCTCCAATGGTGACCTCCACATATGGGTAACTGGAGCCTGAAGTGGGTCTCTGGGTGCGAGTTGACTGGACCTCTTTTAAAGGGAAACGCGTCATGGCCTCCTGAGCAGAGACAAAAAACGACGTGCATTAAAAACAGACATGATAGTAGTAGACTGTGTAAACCAGGCCTGGGCAATTATTTTAACTCGGGGGGTCAAATTTTGAGAAAACAATGTGTCTGGGGGCCGGTATATCTGACAAGAACTCACAATAATGTCTGATTGAATGCTAAAAAAGTTATGAGAGACTGTCTTAAAAAAAACAGAATGGAAATTAAAGTTTTTTTTACTGAACAAGACACCCAGAATGTACATGAAAATAAAGAATGTGGGATTTACAATATTTTTACTATGAAGGATAAAACACTGAATATTGACAACATATGAACG
This sequence comes from Nerophis lumbriciformis, assembly GCF_033978685.3. Taxonomy (NCBI): domain Eukaryota; kingdom Metazoa; phylum Chordata; class Actinopteri; order Syngnathiformes; family Syngnathidae; genus Nerophis; species Nerophis lumbriciformis. The sequence continues at coordinate 38,782,482 of NC_084571.2, read as the reverse complement.
TCACCTCCCCTCTCCATCCACATATTTTACAATCAACAAAAATGCAACAAACACAGCGAAATATGAACGTGAAAGGTAAAAAAACCCCACTTACTATCTGATATATGTGATATATCACTAAGCTTTAGAACTTTGTTATAAAAATCTCCTTCCACGTCTGTCCCTGACACCCACATTTCAGGTTGACCGCTCTGGAAACACTCTGTGGAAACGCTCCCCACCCACAGTGCTTGGTGCCTCGTCTGAGCTGCTGTGACTTAGATTATCCATCCATCCATCCATCCATCCATCTTCTTCCGCTTATCCGAGTTCGGGTCGCGGGGGCAGCAGCCTAAGCAGGGAAGCCCAGACTTCCCTCTCCCCAGCCACTTCGTCCAGCTCCTCCCGGGGGATCCTGAGGCGTTCCCAGGCCAGCCGGGAGACATAGTCTTCCCAACGTGTCCTGGGTCTTCCCCGCGGCCTCCTACCGGTCGGACGTGCCCTAAGCACCTCCCTAGGGAGGCGATCGGGTGGCATCCTGACCAGATGCCCGAACCACCTCATCTGGCTCCTCTCGATGTGGAGGAGCAGCGGCTTTACTTTGAGCTCCCCCCGGATGGCAGAGCTTCTCACCCTATCTCTAAGGGAGAGACCCGCCACCCGGCGGAGGAAACTCATTTCGGCCGCTTGTACCCGTGATCTTGTCCTTTCGGTCATAACCCAAAGCTCATGACCATAGGTGAGGATGGGAACGTAGATCGACCAGTAAATTGAGAGCTTTGCCTTCCGGCTCAGCTCTTTCTTCACCACAACGGATCGATACAGCGTCCGCATTACTGAAGACGCCGCACCGATCCGCCTGTCGATCTCACGATCCACTCTTCCCCCACTTGTGAACAAGACTCCGAGGTACTTGAACTCCTCCACTTGGGGCAAGATCTCCTCCCCAACCCGGAGATGGCACTCCACCCTTTTCCGGGCGAGAACCATGGACTCGGACTTGGAGGTGCTGATTCTCATCCCAGTCGCTTCACACTCAGCTGCGAACCGATCCAGTGAGAGCTGAAGATCCTGGCCAGATGAAGCCATCAGGACCACATCATCTGCAAAAAGCAGAGACCTAATCCTGCAGCCACCAAACCAGATCCCCTCAACGCCTTGACTGCGCCTAGAAATTCTGTCCATAAAAGTTATGAACAGAATGGGTGACAAAGGGCAGCCTTGGCGGAGTCCAACCCTCACTGGAAACGTGTCCGACTTACTGCCGGCAATGCGGACCAAGCTCTGGCACTGATCATACAGCGAGCGGACTGCCACAATCAGACAGTCCGATACCCCATACTCTCTGAGCACTCCCCACAGGACTTCCCGAGGGACACGGTCGAATGCCTTCTCCAAGTCCACAAAACACATGTAGACTGGTTGGGCAAACTCCCATGCACCCTCAAGGACCCTGCCGAGAGTATAGAGCTGGTCCACAGTTCCACGACCAGGACGGAAACCACACTGTTCCTCCTGAATCCGAGGTTCGACTATCCGGCGTAGCCTCCTCTCCAGTACACCTGAATAGACCTTACCGGGAAGGCTGAGGAGTGTAGACTTACAGAAAAATAGAACATATATTTTTTCTACTAAATACTATTCTTAGTGAATGGGATATACCTGTATTGTGAAAGTAAATGAATTATTTTGGAACGTGGCCGCTTTTTGTCAAAATGTTTAAAAAAAAAACGTGAAAATAACATCGATTTTATTTTTAACACGACATCTTCCAGACACCATATGCAATTTTCTGGTGTTGTGTCCTTAACTTAATGAAAGGGTATGAACCATTCTGGACTCAACTGCCTAAATAAAAAATTAACCCCCAAAAATGACATAATATGTTTATTGTTAAAAAAAACAAAAACCTATAGTTCTGCTTGTTGAAAGTTTATTTTGCAAGGTGCAATGTGGGCCAATAGTTGACTAGTTGCACTACCATGCCCTCTTTTCAACAGCACATATTATTTCACCTTCTACTACCACTAAGTCTAATGTCAGCAAGGTGTTGAGCTTATCGTCTTCGCAGCAAGCAGGGGCCTTCTTAAGCAAACTGCTGGTCGACAAGGTCGGACCAACAAGCGTGAGGGCAGCTGTGATGGTGTGATGGTGTGATTGGCGGGGCAGCGGCGAACATGACGTGTCCGAGCCATCAAACGTGGCGCTGGGAAAGGACACAAAAGATGTCAGATCGTTTGGTTCTCTGACAAAGCTCCCTGTTGGAGATGTGGTCAAACTACCGAACACCCTCTATAGTTCTGAGGGGTACAGGACTTAAAGCCATGCATGGACCCTGAAGCTGTGGTCTTGCAAAGAGGCCAGGTCTCAGCACCTTGTGGGAGCACTGACAGGACGGCAATATTATAGCTGTAAACAAACTAAGAGACAAACTGAACAATCTCGGAGAAGAAGACCGTCTCATGAATTTCGTCTTCAGACCAGTTGACATGCAGTCAACACACAAAGGACCCCCCTCCAGTTCAGCGTATGTGCGGCAGAACAGGTTGATGTCGTTGGCGTAGTCCAGGTCGGTTAACAGGTCTCAGCACCTTGTGGGAGCACTGACTGACAGGACGGTAATAATATCGCGGCGTCTCAGCTGTAAACAAACTGAGACAAACTGAACGATCTCAGAGAAGAAGACCGACCGTCTCATGAATTTCGTCTTCAGACCAGTTGACATGCAGTCAACACACAAAGGACCCCCCTCCAGTTCAGCGTATGTGCGGCAGAACAGGTTGATGTCGTTGGCGTAGTCCAGGTCGGTTAACAGGTCTCAGCACCATGTGGGAGCACTGACTGACAGGACGGTAATATTATCGCGGCGTCTCAGCTGTAAACAAACTGAGACAAACTGAACGATCTCAGAGAAGAAGACCGTCTTATGAATTTCGTCTTCAGACCAGTTGACATGCAGTCAACACACAAAGGACCCCCCTCCAGTTCAGCGTATGTGCAGCAGAACGGGTTGATGTCGTTGGCGTAGTCCAGGTCGGTTAACAGGTCTCAGCACCATGTGGGAGCACTGACTGACAGGACGGTAATATTATCGTGGCGTCTCAGCTGTAAACAAACTGAGACAAACTGAACGATCTCAGAGAAGAAGACCGACCGTCTAATGAATTTCGTCTTCAGACCAGTTGACATGCAGTCAACACACAAAGGACCCCCCTCCAGTTCAGCGTATGTGCGGCAGAACAGGTTGATGTCGTTGGGTAGTCCAGGTCGGTTAACAGGTCTCAGCACCTTGTCGGAGCACTGACTGACAGGACGGCAATATTATCGCGGCATCTCAGCTGTAAACAAACTGAACGATCTCAGAGAAGAAGACCGACCGTCTCATGAATTTCGTCTTCAGACCAGTTGACATGCAGTCAACACACAAAGGACCCCCCACCAGTTCAGCAGAACAGGTTGATGTCGTTGGCGTAGTCCAGGTCGGTTAACAGGTCTCAGCACCATGTGGGAGCACTGACTGACAGGACGGTAATATTATCGCGGCGTCTCAGCTGTAAACAAACTGAGACAAACTGAACGATCTCAGAGAAGAAGACCGACCGTCTCATGAATTTCGTCTTCAGACCAGTTGACATGCAGTCAACACACAAAAGAACCCTCCAGTTCAGCGTATGTGCGGCAGAACAGGTTGATGTCGTTGGCGTAGTCCAGGTCGGTAAACAGGTCTCAGCACCTTGTCGGAGCACTGACTGACAGGACGGCAATATTATCGCGGCGTCTCAGCTGTATACAAACTGAACGATCTCAGAGAAGAAGACCGACCGTCTCATGAATTTCGTCTTCAGACCAGTTGACATGCAGTCAACACACAAAGGACCCCCTTCCAGTTCAGCGTATGTGCAGCAGAACAGGTTGATGTCGTTGGCGTAGTCCAGGTCGGTTAACAGGTCTCAGCACCTTGTCGGAGCACTGACTGACAGGACGGCAATATTATCGCGGCGTCTCAGCTGTATACAAACTGAACGATCTCAGAGAAGAAGACCGACCGTCTCATGAATTTCGTCTTCAGACCAGTTGACATGCAGTCAACACACAAAGGACCCCCTTCCAGTTCAGCGTATGTGCAGCAGAACAGGTTGATGTCGTTGGCGTAGTCCAGGTCGGTTAACAGGTCTCAGCACCTTGTCGGAGCACTGACTGATAGGACGGTAATATTATCGCGGCGTCTCAGCTGTAAACAAACTGAGACAAACTGAACGATCTCAGAGAAGAAGACCGTCCGTCTCATGAATTTCGTCTTCAGACCAGTTGACATGCAGTCAACACACAAAGGACCCCCTCCAGTTCAGCAGAACAGGTTGATGTCGTTGGCGTAGTCCAGGTCGGTTAACAGGTCTCAGCACCTTGTCGGAGCACTGACTGATAGGACGGTAATATTATCGCGGCGTCTCAGCTGTAAACAAACTGAGACAAACTGAACGATCTCAGAGAAGAAGACCGTCTCATGAATTTCGTCTTCAGACCAGTTGACATGCAGTCAACACACAAAGGACCCCCTCCAGTTCAGCAGAACAGGTTGATGTCGTTGGCGTAGTCCAGGTCGGTTAACAGGTCTCAGCACCTTGTCGGAGCACTGACTGATAGGACGGTAATATTATCGCGGCGTCTCAGCTGTAAACAAACTGAGACAAACTGAACGATCTCAGAGAAGAAGACCGACCGTCTCATGAATTTCGTCTTCAGACCAGTTGACATGCAGTCAACACACAAAGGACCCCCCTCCAGTTCAGCGTATGTGCAGCAGAACAGGTTGATGTCGTTGGCGTAGTCCAGGTCGGTTAACAGGTCTCAGCACCTTGTGGGAGCACTGACTGACAGGACGGTAATATCATCGCGGCGTCTCAGCTGTAAACAAACTGAGACAAACTGAACGATCTCAGAGAAGAAGACCGTCTCATGAATTTCTTCTTCAGACCAGTTGACATGCAGTCAACACACAAAGGACCTCCCTCCAGTTCAGCGTATGTGCAGCAGAACAGGTTGATGTCGTTGGCGTAGTCCAGGTCGGTTAACAGGTCTCAGCACCTTGTCGGAGCACTGACTGACAGGACGGTAATATTATCACGGCGTCTCAGCTGTAAACAAACTGAGACAAACTGAACGATCTCAGAGAAGAAGACCGACCGTCTCATGAATTTCGTCTTCAGACCAGTTGACATGCAGTCAACACACAAAGGACCCCCCTCCAGTTCAGCGTATGTGCGGCAGAACAGGTTGATGTCGTTGGCGTAGTCCAGGTCGGTTACAGTAGGTTGTGGTTACCGATCTTGAATCCAGGGAAGCAGGGGCACACGGTCATCAGATATTCAATGATACCCATTGTCTAGCCAGCCTGTAGCAGGGAAGTCGCCCTTTGTCACGACCCCCATAAAGCATTTGTACGCAAAAAATATTGAATATTTCCACCTTAATCTTTATGATTGAGGAGTTACAAAAGTGCTTTGAAAGTACAGACCTTTTTAAGACAGTTTGAACCCTGCAGCACAATGCTCCTGTGGCCTGCGTATCAATTGTCCTTGGTGTAGGTCTGGTCCTAAGACTGTTGTTTTAGGATTCTGTCCAAAGAAATCATGTTATTGTTGCAAGAAACCATTTTGCCAACGTTTTGGTTTCAAGTTTGGGTCAGTCTTGTAGACTGGATGAATAATGCCTATCAAAAAGGGAATAAAATCCAGCACCTTCTCCTGTGCTTCCCTTCTGTTGAAGCAGACTCTTTTTGTCCAAGTTCTGAAGTGGGTGCATCTGCGCCACTGCTGCTCTCCTCACTTGATAAGATTTGTTCAGTGATTTCTCCACTCTGTATGATCTGGGAAGCAACAGTCTTCCCATCCATGTTCTGTATGTCCTGCAGCTTGTCATAGAGACCAATGCATGTTTGTACAGCATGGAGCTTCTCTTCCGTCTCTGGTTCCTCCATGGAAAGAATGCTACCGGCGTGATTTAGTAGATGTTCTTTCATTTTATGCATCTTCAAAAAGAGCTTGTCCTTCTGAGCCTGGAGGTCCTGAATGACCCTGTCCGCGTTCTCAGCACTCTCTTTCTCCTTTATCTGACTCTCATGCAGCTGGAGTCTGAGGTCGTTGATTATCTTCCAACTGGCAAGCAGATTACTATCACTGAGTTGCTCCTTCTCTTCAGACGCCTTCAGTTTTTGGCGAAGAGGAACAATCTCCGTCCACATCTGAGTCAAGTTTATGTCATGCTTTCTCTTTCCTTGAAGGTATTCTAGGACCGCGACTTGGACGTTGATTTGGCTTTTTAGTCTTTCTCTTTCCTTTGGCTCACACAGCAGGAGACGCGTCTTGTTGCAATCAAGGTCTTTGGTGATACTGCACAGGAAGCTGTCAATGTAGGTCGACCAATGAGTATCGATGTTACCCATGTTGCTCCTTCTCAGGTGGTGTGCGGTGCGAGCCTCCATGTATGTTCGGAACTGGAAAAAGCTGCATTTTTCTGTCACTAAAGCATCAGACAGTCAGTCATGACATCATCAAAGGCGTCAGTTGGTGATGTTATTCAAATTGAAAAGCAGGAAGGGGTGTGGGTGGAGCTTAATATTTGCTCCCTGCCCTAGTCCATCCATCTTCTTCCGCTTATCCGAGGTCGGGTCGCGGGGGCAGCAGCTTAAGCAGGGAAGCCCAGACTTCCCTCTCCCCAGCCACTTCGTCCAGCTCTTCCTGTGGGACCCCGAGGCGTTCCCAGGCCAGCCGGGAGACATAGTCTTCCCAACGTGTCCTGGGTCTTCCCCGCGGCCTCCTCCCTGCCATAGTAATCTGTCATATTTAGTGGTCTGCATGTCCATCAAAAGTGTACATACACTTGTAAAGAACATCATGTCATGGCTGTCTTGAGTTTCCAATCATTTCTACAACTCTTATTTTTTTGTGATAGAGTGACCAGTCCGTAAAGCTAGATTCATCGGGCTCATCTCGGATGGCGATGAGTCCGCCTACAGGAGAGAGGTGGACCGGCTGGCGTCCTGGTGCAGAATCAACAACCTGGAGCTGAACGCCCAGAAAACAGTGGAGATGATCATGGACTTCAGGAAAGTCACAGCCCCACCATCCTCCCTCACCCTGATGGACTCTCCCACCCCCGTCTCCATCGTGGACTCCTTCCGTTTCTTGGGCACCACCATCACCCAGGACCTCAAGTGGGAGCCGACCATCAGCTCCCTCATCAAGAATGCCCAGCAGAGGATGCACTTCCTCTTAAGGTGCCGACCGAGATGCTGGTGCAGTTCTACTCGGCCATCATCGAGTCCATCCTCACCTCCTCCATCACCGTGTGGTTCCCCGGCGCCACAGTCCGGGATAAGCATCTATTGCAGCATATCGTACAAGCTGCTGAGAAGGTTATTGGCTGCAAGCTCCCATCCCTTCAGGATCTGTTCTCCTCCAGGACCAGGAGGCGTGTGGGTCGGATAACAAATGACTCTTCTCACCCTGGACACAAAATATTCTCCTCTCTCCCCTCAGGCAGGAGACTACAGTCCATTCAGACCCACACCTCCCGCCACCTGAACAGTTTTTCCCCCTCGAACATCAGACACATGAACAATAACAAGATCTGATAGTTCAGTTACAGCTCATTTGAATACCTATTCTGTGTTATATGTTGCACCATTGCACCAAGTAAAATTCTTAGTTTGTGAACCCGTTCTCAAACATGGCAATAAAAACTATTCTGATTCTGATTGGAGCACATACTTGTTGGTCACAAAAACATGCATGAAGTTTGCTTCTTTTATGAATTTATTATGGGTCTACTGAAAATGTGAGGGTCAAAAGTATACATACAGCAATGTTAATATTTGCTTACATGTCCCTTGGCAAGTTTACCTGCAATAAGGCGCTTTTGGTAGCCATCCACAAGCTTCTGCCTGAATTTTTGACCACAAAATTGGTGCAGTTCAGTAAATGTGTTGCTTTTCTGACACGGACGTGTTTCTTCAGCATTGTCCACACGTTTAAGTCAGGACTTTGGGAAGGCCATTCTAAAACCTTCATTCTAGCCTGATTTAGCCATTCCTTAACTACTTTTGACCTGTGTTGTAAATAAACATTTACAAAATATTGTCTAAATAACTCATTTTATCTAATAGAGAAATATTTTTATTTATTTCAAAAATTTAGTGGGTTCGGCTTATATACTTTATATATATATATATATATATACTTTATACACTTTATAGTTTGGAAAATACGGTAGTTTTTGTTTTGTTCAGGCATGACTTTACTCCTACTTTTGAGCACCTTTCTCCTCACATGTTCTTGGTTGTGTTTACATTGCAGCGTCCTCTGCTAATCTTTTGTTGCATACTGCTCTTATTGTGTCTCTGGTATTGTTGTTTTGTGCATATCTGAATACTAGGGCTGGGCGATATGGAGAAAAGGCGCTTTTGGTAGCCATCCACAAGCTTCTGCTTGAATTTTTGACCACTCCTCTTGACAAAATTGGTGCAGTTCAGCTAAATGTGTTGGTTTTCTGACACGGACTTGTTTCTTCAGCATTGTCCACACGTTTAAGTCAGGACTTTGGGAAGGCCATTCTAAAACCTTCATTCTAGCCTGATTTAGCCATTCCTTTACCACTTTTGACGTGTGTTTGGGGTCATTGTCCTGTTGGAACACCCAACTGCGCCCAAGACCCAACCTCCGGGCTGATGATTTTAAGTTGTTTTTTAGGTAATCCTCCTTTTTCATTGTCCCATTTACTCTCTGTACAGCACCAGTTCCATTGGCAGCAAAACAGGCCCAGAGCATAATACTACCAAGTTGCTGGCACGGCTGCTCTACCAATCAAGCCACGCCACCCAAAATCACAATATGGGTTTTACTTGTATAGCACTATGACCTCTGTTAACAGTAGTGATGGGTAAACGGCGCCTCAGTGACTACTTTATTTTTCGGATTATAAGTCGCAATTTTTTTCATAGTTTGGCCGGGGGTGCGACTTATACTCAGGAGCGACTTATGTGTGAAATGATTAACACATTAGCTTAAAATATCAAATAATATTATTTATCTCATTCACGTAAGAGACTAGACCAGGGGTCGGCAACCTTTACCAGTCAAAGAGCCATTTTCACCAATTTCACAAATTATAGAAAACAATGGGAGCCGCAAATTTTTTTTGAAATTTTATATGAAATAACACTGCATACAAAGTTTTTTTTTTTTGCTTTGTGCTATGTATAACCAGGGGTCTCAGACACACTGCCCACACCATTATGTGGAATTTGAAAGCTGGTGCGGTTTATATGAATGGCGCTTGTCAGCGTCATGCGTGCCGTGATGGTACAGCATATAGCACCCACTACAGTCAGCGTGCTTGATCAGCCACACGATGTATGGGGCTTCCGCTTGCCCACGTAGGCAACAGCAAGGCATACTTGGTCAACAACCACACAGGTCTTACTGACGGTGGAAGTATTAAAAAAAAAAATACTTTAACACTCTTACTAATAATGCGCCACACTGTGAACCCACACCAAACAAGAATGACAAACAAATTTCGGGAGAACATCTGCACCGTAACACAACATAAACACAACAGGACAAATACCCAGAATCCCATGCAGCCGTAACTCTTCCGGGAAACATTATACTTATTATAGCCGTAAGGGTGAAAATCGGTGAATATTAATCCTGGGAGTTTACTGCGAGAGGCACTGAAATCCGGAAGTCTCACGAGAAAATTGGGGGGTTCAGCAAGTAAGCTGCTGAGCCGCATCAGAGTGATCAAAGAGCCGCATGCGGCTCCGGAGCCGCGGCTTGCCGACCCCTGGTCTAGACGTATAAGATTTCATGGGATTTAGCGATTAGGAGTGACAGATTGTTTGGTAAACGTATAGCATGTTCTATATGTTATAGTTATTTGAATGACTCTTACCATAATATGTCACGTTAACATACCAGTTGGTTATTTATGCCTCATATAACGTACACTTATTCAGCCTGTTGTTCACTATTCTTGATTTATTTTAAATTGCCTTTCAAATGTCTATTCTTGCTGTTGGCTTTTATCAAATACATTTCCCCAAAAAATGCGACTTATACTCCAGTGCGACTTATATATTTTTTTCCTTCTTTATTATGCATTTTTGGCCGGTGCGACTTATACTCCGAAAAATATGGTATTTGGCACGTATTGGTGTTTTATAACGGTCACCCGCCATCTAGTGACGCTGTCATGACCTGTCACATCACATCATGCCTTGTATTGACTTTGTTGGCGTTTTCCTACGTGTCTTAGTTCCGGTTTAGCGCTCTTATTTTGGTGGTTCTTCCTGTTTTGTTTGTGTGTTCCTGCAAGCGGCTTTACTCCCACCCTTGAACATCTCCTCGGAGCTGTTTTCATTTTGTAATTAGGACTATTATAAAATGCTGCGAGCCTTTGTCGGGACTTTCTCATGTATGTTGATACATTGTCGACGCTACTCCTGCTGCACATTTTTCACCCGTGAGTTTTTGCTGTTTTCCAGCATTTCGTTTTGTTTATACCCTGATCAGTTTAGTTTAGTTTTGCATAGCCTTTCTTTGTTTTTTGTTTATTTGAGCAATGAAATACCTTTTACCTGCACGTTGTCTCTTCTGCTTTCTGCTGTTTTCATTTTGTAATTACGGCTATTTAAGTTGAGCCTTTGTCAGGACTTTCTCATGTATGTTGATACATTGTGGATGCTATTCCTGCTGCACATTATTCACCCGTGAGTTTTTGCTGTTTTCCAGCATTCCGTTTTGTTTATACCCTGATCAGTTTGGTTTAGTTTTGCATAGCCTTCCTTAGTTTTTTGTTTATTTGAGCAATGAAATACCTTTTACCTGCAAGTTGTCTCTTCGGCTTTCTGCATCTTGGGAGCAAGCTCAATTATGAGCGTCACAGGCGCTTTACATTTAAACAACATAACAGCTGTATCCGTCACATGTTTGTTAGAAGCGAAACCGTATCACTTCTTGTGCTTCATAGAGCAGCGATGCTTCAGTATTGTTTGGCCCATCACTACTTAACACAATAATATAACTGTTAACATCTAAACATACTTTATTGTTAAATCACGTATTTAAATATCTCTTATCAGACTGTACAACTCCTCTCTGGGAGGAAGGGGGGTTAGTAGGATGACTGGGGATGCAAAACAATAATTATTATTTATTTATACCATTATTTACTTTTTAAATTTGATTTCAATTATGTACACTGCTGCTGGAATTTTAATTTTCCTGAAGGAATCAAAGTACTATCTATCTATCTATTGTCGGAGGCAGATATTTACATATATCCGAATTTAAGTTGTACTTCTTTTATTTCATAGTCATATTTGAAAACAGCTCGTGTTTTCCATTTCTTCTCTTGCTGCTTTGTCTGCAAGTAAACTGTGTGTGTTAACCTTGAGGCTTTGGAATGTGTTATGACTAGCATGTATTTTGGCTACAGAGAGGGGAGAAGAGAGAGAGTTTTTTGGGATCGGGGAGGAGAGACCATTTTTTGGCGGCACGATAGAATGTTCTATGCTGGACTGGTCTAAAAAAAAAGTATATTTGCAAAGCTTTGAAAATATACAACAAAATACCTATTCTGTCTCTGGTGGTTTTTTTAACTCAGCTTTAAGTGTCGTAAAGAGCTTGGGAGCGACTTGTATCCATCCATCCATCCATCCATCCATCTATCTATCTATCTAAAGGATTTCTGACCAATATTTTCCACAAGGATCCAATGACCATGCAAGAAAATAGCTGCACTCTTTTCAGTGGATTCTTCACACTGGCTGGACTTTTTGCTTGCTTTTGTGTAGTTGTGTGTTTGTGGCATACGTGAGTGTCTTTGTTGAGAAAGTGGAGTCCATTAAGATTCACCGCCAGGATGCACGGGGCCTTGATGGAGGCTGAGCTGGAGCTCTGGATGTAGAAGAAGGAGGATCCAAACATGGGAAAAGCACTGACCAGACCTTGGAGAAACAGATAATGGCTTACTATACAGATTTAAGCTCCATGTGACAAATCAATATTAAGACAGCAGGTCTTACCTAGGAACTGTGCTCGAGACTGGTGTGGGTTAAGTGGCTGCACCTGTTGCATATGTGGAGTTGCCATATTGAGCCACTGCTGAGGATTCTGTTTGCTGTAAAACTGTGGAGGGACACACTCCTGCAACTCACGTCTGAACAAACACACACACACACACACACACACACACACACACACAAGCTATATTATAGAAGCATATGCATTTTTTATTATTATGCATGAAGCAAATGAAGAAGGTTCCAACGTACGAGAGCCAGTACAAGGACACTGTCACATATATTTTTTGTTGTCATTGTGTGAATGCTCCAAAGCATTCACACATGGTTTTCTACACCAAAATTCATCTATTTGTTCTTATTATTATTATTATTTTTCTCCAGATTTTGGAGCGCTCTACCTTCCACATTTTTCACCCGCTTCAAACCGTTCCAACTTCAAACTGTTTAGCCTATTCAGGAATCGCGGGCTTTCCCTTGACAAATTCCAAAAATTCCCAAATTCCCCGTAATTCCAACTTTTCCGGTACCTGTCCGCTGCGACAGGCCAAGCGGTGTGCGGCTTCAGCGGTCGCAGAGGCAAAAACTCGGACATGGGAGGAGTTCGGTGAGGCCATGGAAAACGACTTCCGGACGGCTTCAAAGCAATTCTGGACCACCATCCGCCGCCTCAGGAAGGGGAAGCAGTGCACTATCAACACCGTGTATGGTGAGGATGGTGTTCTGCTGACCTCGACTGCGGATGTTGTGGATCGGTGGAGGGAATACTTCCAAGACCTCCTCAATCCCACCAACACGTCTTCCTATGAGGAAGCAGTGCCTGGGGAGTCTGTGGTGGGCTCTCCTATTTCTGGGGCTGAGGTTGCTGAGGTAGTTAAAAAGCTCCTCGGTGGCAAGGCCCCGGGGGTGGATGAGATCCGCCCGGAGTTCCTTAAGGCTCTGGATGCTGTGGGGCTGTCTTGGTCAACAAGTCTCTGCAGCATCGCGTGGACATCGGGGTCGGTACCACTGGATTGGCAGACCGGGGTGGTGGTTCCTCTCTTTAAGAAAGGGAACCGGAGGGTGTGTTCTAACTATCGTGGGATCACACTCCTCAGCCTTCCCGGTAAGGTCTATTCAGGTGTACTGGAGAGGAGGCTACGCCGGATAGTCGAACCTCGGATTCAGGAGGAACAGTGTGGTTTTCGTCCTGGTCGTGGAACTGTGGACCAGCTCTATACTCTCGGCAGGGTCCTTGAGGGTGCATGGGAGTTTGCCCAACCAGTCTACATGTGTTTTGTGGACTTGGAGAAGGCATTCGACCGTGTCCCTCGGGAAGTCCTGTGGGGAGTGCTCAGAGAGTATGGGGTATCGGACTGTCTGATTGTGGCAGTCCGCTCCCTGTATGATCAGTGCCAGAGCTTGGTCCGCATTGCCGGCAGTAAGTCGGACACGTTTCCAGTGAGGGTTGGACTCCGCCAAGGCTGCCCTTTGTCACCCATTCTGTTCATAACTTTTATGGACAGAATTTCTAGGCGCAGTCAAGGCGTTGAGGGGATCTGGTTTGGTGGCTGCAGGATTAGGTCTCTGCTTTTTGCAGATGATGTGGTCCTGATGGCTTCATCTGGCTAGGATCTTCAGCTCTCACTGGATCGGTTCGCAGCCGAGTGTGAAGCGACTGGGATGAGAATCAGCACCTCCAAGTCCGAGTCCATGGTTCTCGCCCGGAAAAGGGTGGAGTGCCATCTCCGGGTTGGGGAGGAGACCCTGCCCCAAGTGGAAGAGTTCAAGTACCTCGGAGTCTTGTTCACGAGTGAGGGAAGAGTGGATCGTGAGATTGACAGGCGGATCGGTGCGGCGTCTTCAGTAATGCGGACGTTGTATCAATCCGTTGTGGTGAAGAAGGAGCTGAGCCGGAAGGCAAAGCTCTCAATTTACCGGTCGATCTACGTTCCCATCCTCACCTATGGTCATGAGCTTTGGGTTATGACCGAAAGGACAAGATCACGGGTACAAGCGGCTGAAATGAGTTTCCTCCGCCGGGTGGCGGGGCTCTCCCTTAGGGATAGGGTGAGAAGCTCTGCCATTCGGGGGGAGCTCAAAGTAAAGCCGCTGCTCCTCCACATGGAGAGGAGCCAGATGAGGTGGTTCGGGCATCTGGTCAGGATGCCACCCGAACGCCTCCCTAGGGAGGTGTTTAGGGCACGTCCGACCGGTAGGAGGCCGCGGGGAAGACCCAGGACACGTTGGGAAGACTATGTCTCCCGGCTGGCCTGGGAACGCCTCGGGGTCCCACAGGAAGAGCTGGACGAAGTGGCTGGGGAGAGGGAAGTCTGGGCTTCCCTGCTTAGGCTGCGGCCCCTGCGACCTCGGATACTCAGTGGCCTAGTGGTTAGAGTGTCCGTCCTGAGATCGGTAGGTTGGGAGTTCAAATCCCGGCCGAGTCATACCAAAGACTATAAAAATGGGACCCATTACCTCCCTGCTTGGCACTCAGCATCAAGGGTTGGAATTGGGGGTTAAATCACCAAAATGATTCCCGGGCGCAGCCACCGCTGCTGCCCACTGCTCCCCTCACCTCCCAGGGGGTGATCAAGGGTGATGGGTCAAATGCAGAGAATAATTTCGCCACACCTAGTGTGTGTGTGACTATCATTGGTACTTTAACTTTAACTTTATAAGCGGAAGAAGATGGATGGATGGCCATTTTTCAAACTTCGACCATATCCACATTTTTTTCAACCAATTCAAACCATTCCACCTTCAACCTATTCCATGATTCTGGAAATTCAAACTTCCTTTTTTCCAAGTTCAAAAAAATTACAGAATTTTCCAGAATTCCTTGTTTTCCAAAGCCCTATTTCCAGCCTTTTTTCTGGCGACTACTCCTTCCACATTTTTCAACGCATTTCAACCGTTCCATCGTCAAAACATTCCTCTTAATCAGGACAAAAAACTAAGTTGTTTTTTGAACTGGAAAAATTCCCGGTTTTCCCAAAATTCCAGGAATTTTGTAATACTATTTCTCAATTACACATGGTACTATTTCAACATTTCTCAACTGATTTTAAAAATGTCAACACCAACAATTTCAACTCATTCTGACCATTCAAGTTTTTTACCATTTTCAAGAAAATTCCCGCTTTTCCATTATTTTTTTAAAAATTCCTATTAAGATCAATGGGACATTCTTCAAAGTTCCAAAATTTCCACATTTTTCATCTGATTCAAACCCGTTCCAACTTGAAAATATTCAGCCTGTTCAGGAATTGTGTGCTCTACTTCAACAATTCTAAACAAAAAAATTCCCGGATTTCCCATAATTTCTTTTTATTTTTGCATTTTCCCCATTCAAAATTAATTGGCCATTTTTCAAACTTACACAATCCCCACATTCTTCGACCCATTCGAACCATTCCACCTTCAACACATTCTGGAAATTCAATCTACCTTTTTTCCATGTTCAAAAAAATTCCAGATTTTCCCGAAATTCCCTAAAACCATTTACTACTCAACATTTCTTGACGGATTTAAACAATGCTAACACCAACCAATTCAGCTCATTTGGGACATTCATGCTCCTAATCATTTTCAAAAAATCCTGCTTTTCCCAAAATTCCTAAATTTCCAGGAAGTTCCCATTGAAATGAATGGGACATTTTTCCAAGATGCACAATCCCCACATTTTTCAACCTATTCAAACCATTCCAACATTAACACATTCCACTCATCCTGGACATTCAAACTAACACTTTCCAAAGTTCCAAACCAAATTCTGGTTTTCCTGGAAATTCAAACCATTCCAACAAAAACTATTCTTACATTCATACTACATTCTATATTCAGCCTGTTCAGGAATTGTGTGCTCTACTTCAACAATTCTAAACAAAAAAATTCCCGGATTTCCCATAATTTATTTTTATTTTTGCATTTTCCCCATTCAAAATTAATTGGCCATTTTTCAAACTTACACAATCCCCACATTCTTCGACCCATTCAAACCATTCCACCTTCAACACATTCTGGAAATTCAAACTACCTTTTTTCCATGTTCAAAAAAATTCCAGATTTTCCCGGAATTTCCTAAAACCATTTACTACTCAACATTTCTTGACAGATTTAAACAATGCTAACACCAACCAATTCAGCTCATTTGGGACATCCATGCTCCTAATCATTTTCAAAAAATCCTGCTTTTCCCAAAATTCCCAAATTTCCAGGAAGTTCTCATTGAAATGAATGGGACATTTTTCCAAGATGAAAAAATTCCCACATTTTTCAACCTATTCAAACCATTCCAACATTAACACATTCCACTCATCCTGGACATTCAAACTAACACTTTCCAAAGTTCCAAACCAAATTCTGGTTTTCCTGGAAATTCAAACCATTCCAACAATAAAACTATTCTTACATCCATACTACATTCTATATTCAGCCTGTTCAGGAATTGTGTGCTCTACTTCAACAATTCTAAACAAAAAAATTCCCGGATTTCCCATAATTTATTTTTATTTTTGCATTTTCCCCATTCAAAATGAATTGGCCATTTTTCAAACTTACACAATCCCCACATTCTTCGACCCATTCAAACCATTCCACCTTCAACACATTCTGGAAATTCAAACTACCTTTTTTCCATGTTCAAAAAAATTCCAGATTTTCCCGGAATTCCCTAAAACCATTTACTACTCAACATTTCTTGACGGATTTAAACAATGCTAACACCAACCAATTCAGCTCATTTGGGACATTAATGCTCCTAATCATTTTCAAAAAATCCTGCTTTTCCCAAAATTCCCAAATTTTCAGGAAGTTCTCATTGAAATGAATGGGACATTTTTCCAAGATGAAAAAATTCCCACATTTTTCAACCTATTCAAACCATTCCAACATTAACACATTCCACTCATCCTGGACATTCAAACTAACACTTTCCAAAGTTCCAAACCAAATTCTGGTTTTCCTGGAAATTCAAACCATTCCAACAATAAAACTATTCTTACATCCATACTACATTCTATATTCAGCCTGTTCAGGAATTGTGTGCTCTACTTCAACAATTCTAAACAAAAAAATTCCCGGATTTCCCATAATTTATTTTTATTTTTGCATTTTCCCCATTCAAAATGAATTGGCCATTTTTCAAACTTACACAATCCCCACATTCTTCGACCCATTCAAACCATTCCACCTTCAACACATTCTGGAAATTCAAACTACCTTTTTTCCATGTTCAAAAAAATTCCAGATTTTCCCGGAATTCCCTAAAACCATTTACTACTCAACATTTCTTGACGGATTTAAACAATGCTAACACCAACCAATTCAGCTCATTTGGGACATTAATGCTCCTAATCATTTTCAAAAAATCCTGCTTTTCCCAAAATTCCCAAATTTTCAGGAAGTTCTCATTGAAATGAATGGGACATTTTTCCAAGATGAAAAAATTCCCACATTTTTCAACCTATTCAAACCATTCCAACATTAACACATTCCACTCATCCTGGACATTCAAACTAACACTTTCCAAAGTTCTAAACCAAATTCTGGTTTTCCTGGAAATTCAAACCATTCCAACAATAAAACTATTCTTACATTCATACTACATTCTATATTCAGCCTGTTCAGGAATTGTGTGCTCTACTTCAACAATTCTAAACAAAAAAATTCCCGGATTTCCCATAATTTCTTGTTATTTTTGCATTTTCCCCATTCAAAATTAATTGGCCATTTTTCAAACTTACACAATCCCCACATTCTTCGACCCATTCAAACCATTCCACCTTCAACACATTCTGGAAATTCAAACTACCTTTTTTCCATGTTCAAAAAAATTCCAGATTTTCCCGAAATTCCCTAATACCATTTACTACTCAACATTTCTTGACGGATTTAAACAATGCTAACACCAACCAATTCAGCTCATTTGGGACATTAATGCTCCTAATCATTTTCAAAAAATCCTGCTTTTCCCAAAATTCCCAAATTTTCAGGAAGTTCTCATTGAAATGAATGGGACATTTTTCCAAGATGAAAAAATTCCCACATTTTTCAACCTATTCAAACCATTCCAACATTAACACATTCCACTCATCCTGGACATTCAAACTAACACTTTCCAAAGTTCTAAACCAAATTCTGGTTTTCCTGGAAATTCAAACCATTCCAACAATAAAACTATTCTTACATTCATACTACATTCTATATTCAGCCTGTTCAGGAATTGTGTGCTCTACTTCAACAATTCTAAACAAAAAAATTCCAAATTCTGGTTTTCCTGGAAATTCAAACCATTCCAACAAACTATTCTTACATTCATACTACATTCTGTCAGCATTTCACTTCAACTTCAGCATTGGAGCATTCACACGCAATTCCTTCAGGAATTGCCTCTTCTAGTTACCGTATTTTTCGGAGTATAAGTCGCATTTTTTGGGGAAATGTATTTGATAAAAGCCAACACCAAGAATAGACATTTGAAAGGCAATTTAAAATAGATAAAGAATAGTGAACAACAGGCTGAATAAGTGTACGTCAGGGGTGCTCACACTTTTTCTGCAGGCGAGCTACTTTTCAATTGATCAAGTCGTGGGGATCTACCTCATTCATATATATCATTTATATTTACTTATTTATGAAATATATGTTTCGTTAACAAGTTAAAGGTGTTTAATGATAATACAAGCATGTTTAACACATATAGTTAATATTGTTAAATTAAAGGTGTTTAATGATAATACAAGAATGTTTAACACATAGTTAATATTGTTAACAAGTTAAAGGTGTTTAAAGATAATACAAGCATGTTTAACACATATAGTTAATATTGGTAATAAGTTAAAGGTGTTTAAAGATAATACAAGCATGTTTAACACATATAGTTAATATTGGTAATAAGTTAAAGGTGTTTAAAGATAATACAAGCATGTTTAACACATATAGTTAATATTGTTAATAAGTTAAAGGTGTTTAAAGATAATACAAGCATGTTTAACACATATAGTTAATATTGTTAATAAGTTAAAGGTGTTTAAAGATAATACAAGCATGTTTAACACATATAGTTAATATTGGTAATAAGTTAAAGGTGTTTAAAGATAATACAAGCATGTTTAACACATATAGTTAATATTGTTAATAAGTTAAAGGTGTTTAAAGATAATACAAGCATGTTTAACACATATAGTTAATATTGTTAATAAGTCAAAAGTGTTTAGAGATAATACAAGCATGTTTAACACATATAGATTCCTTTCTTTCATGAAGACAAGAATATAAGTTGGTGTATTACCTGATTCTGATGACTTGCATTGATTGGAATCAGACAGTGGTGCTGATAACGTCCGCATTTTCGAATGGAGGAGAAAAAAAGTCCTCCTTTCTGTCCAATACCACATGAAAGTGGTTGGTTTTTGGCATTTTATTTATCCAGCTTCCGTACTCCTTTGTATACACTTTACAAGAAATACATTGTCGGCAAACTCCGTAGCTTGCTAGCTTGTGCACGCCAGCTTTCTGAGACTCTTATTTTGTTAGCGCAACTGTGCAGTCGGTCTTTGGAGTTTTGACGACAGGTACGGCGCCAGAGTCTGTTGAAATAAAGTGTTTCTCGCCTTCCAGTCGGTAATTTTAATGAGCTGGCAGCAGCCAGCGTCATCTCAGAAGACCCTCGGGTGCCGTGAATGTCAATCAAGTGACGAAAGTGACGTCATAGTGAAGATTTATGATCGCTCATTGTTAGGACTATTTTTTTAATACCTGGCTGGCGATCGACTGACACACCCTCCGAGATCGACTGGTAGCTCGCGATCGACGTAATGAGCACCCCTGGTGTACGTTATACGAGGCATAAATAACCAACTGGTATGTTAACGTAACATATTATGGTAAGAGTCATTCAAATAACTATAACATATAGAACATGCTATACATTTACCAAACAATCTGTCACTCCTAATCGCTAAATCCCATGAAATCTTATACGTCTAGTCTCTTACGTGAATGAGATCAATAATATTATCGCGTGGACATCGGGGGCGGTACCTCTGGATTGGCAGACCGGGGTGGTGGTTCCTCTCTTTAAGAAGGGGAACCGGAGGGTGTGTTCTAACTATCGTGGGATCACACTCCTCAGCCTTCCCGGTAAGGTCTATTCAGGTGTACTGGAGAGGAGGCTACGCCGGATAGTCCAACCTCGGATTCAGGAGGAACAGTGTGGTTTTCGTCCTGGTCGTGGAACTGTGGACCAGCTCTATACTCTCGGCAGGGTCCTTGAGGGTGCATGGGAGTTTGCCCAACCAGTCTACATGTGTTTTGTGGACTTGGAGAAAGCATTCGACCGTGTCCCTCGGGAAGTCCTGTGGGGTGTGCTCAGAGAGTATGGGGTATCGGACTGTCTGATTGTGGCAGTCCGCTCCCTGTATGATCAGTGCCAGAGCTTGGTCCGCATTGCCGGCAGTAAGTCGGACACGTTTCCAGTGAGGGTTGGACTCCGCCAAGGCTGCCCTTTGTCACTGATTCTGTTCATAACTTTTATGGACAGAATTTCTAGGCGCAGTCAAGGCGTTGAGGGGATCTGGTTTGGTGGCTGCAGGATTAGGTCTCTGCTTTTTGCAGATGATGTGGTCCTGATGGCTTCATCTGGCCAGGATCTTCAGCTCTCACTGGATCGGTTCGCAGCCGAGTGTGAAGCGACTGGGATGAGAATCAGCACCTCCAAGTCCGAGTCCATGGTTCTCGCCCGGAAAAGGGTGGAGTGCCATCTCCGGGTTGGGGAGGAGATCTTGCCCCAAGTGGAGGAGTTCAAGTACCTCGGAGTCTTATTCACGAGTGGGGGAAGAGTGGATCGTGAGATCGACAGGCGGATCGGTGCGGCGTCTTCAGTAATGCGGACGCTGTATCGATCCGTTGTGGTGAAGAAGGAGCTGAGCCGGAAGGCAAAGCTCTCAATTTACCGGTCGATCTACGTTCCCATCCTCACCTATGGTCATGAGCTTTGGGTTATGACCGAAAGGACAAGATCACGGGTACAAGCGGCCGAAATGAGTTTCCTCCGCCGGGTGGCGGGTCTCTCCCTTAGAGATAGGGTGAGAAGCTCTGTCATTCGGGGGGAGCTCAAAGTAAAGCCGCTGCTCCTCCACATCGAGAGGAGCCAGATGAGGTGGTTCGGGCATCTGGTCAGGATGCCACCCGAACGCACGTCCCACCGGTAGGAGGCCGCGGGGAAGACCCAGGACACGTTGGGAAGACTATGTCTCCCGGCTGGCCTGGGAACGCCTCGGGGTCCCACAGGAAGAGCTGGACGAAGTGGCTGGGGAGAGGGAAGTCTGGGCTTCCCTGCTTAAGCTGCTGCCCCCGCGACCCGACCTCGGATAAGCGGAAGAAGATGGATGGATGGATGGAATATTATTTGATATTTTACGCTAATGTGTTCATCATTTCACACATAAGTCGCTCCTGAGTATAAGTCGCACCCCCGGCCAAACTATGAAAAAAACTGCGACTTATAGCCCGAAAAATACGGTATATTGTATTTTTTCTGTACACAGTAGCTCTTATATCAGCATAGTTGTTGTCCTGCCAAACAAGGTCTGTATAAGATGTTGCATTGCTAGCACAATGTGGTATATTTACATGGTGGGCAGATAGGTGGTGTCTTTGGCACGGTGCTGTAGGGCGGCGAGTCTGGCAATCTGCTGCAGATGTTGTTCACTGGCCTTTGCCTGGGGAACCACACTTAGCAAGGCCTTCAGGTAATCTGGCAACACCTGCCACCAGACACACAGCAACACTGGTATTTATCACCTGCTCTGGGAGCAGAACAAATCTATATATTGAGTTATAGCCTGCAAATTGACGCCTCACCTGAACCAAAAATGTACAGCATATTTACCTATACTCTTTCAAATTGTCTTGTAATCAGACAATATTTTCGGTATATTTAGATCAGGGGTGTCAAACTCAAATGCAGAGTGGGCCAAAAAGTAAAACTGAACAAAGCCGCGGGCCAAGGTTGAACAAATTAGCCTTTTAATAGGGACCCAAACCAGTTTTGCATTGAATATTGAACAAGCAAGGCTTATATAACTTTATAGTTGTCACACCGCGGTGAGGGAAGTCTTGTCTTGGTTTTTTTCTGTCTTGTGATCTACATGTTTTATTTTGAAAAGCAACTCCTCTTGTTTCAGATCACGGGCCCTTCCTCTTGTGTCACCAGTCTGACGTCATTCCTGACCCTTGATTGTTTCCAGAGGTGGGTAGAGTAGCCAGAAATTGTACTCAAGTAAGAGTACTGTTACTTTAGAGATTTATTACTCAAGTAAAAAGTATGTTGTGAAAAAACTACTCAAGTACTGAGTAACTGATGAGTAACATACACACACACACACACATATATATATATACATTGATATATACAGTATATAATTTATATTTATTTATTTTGCTGTTTTTGTTTACATGTTAAAGATGTTTTAATGAATATACATGCATGTTTAACACATATAGATTCCTTTCTTTCATGAAGACAAGAATATAAGTTGGTGTATTACCTGATTCTGATGACTTGCGTTGATTGTAATCAGACAGTAGTGCTGATAACGTCCACGTTTTCAAATGGAGGAGAAGAAAAGCTCCTCCTTTCTGTCTAATACCACATGAAAGTGGTGGGTTTTTGGCATCTTATTTGTCCAGCTTCCATATTCGTTTTTATACACTTTACAAGAAATACATTGGCGGCAAACTCCGTAGCTTGCTAGCTTGTTTGCGCTGGCTTTCGGAGACTCTTATTTTGAAAGCGCCGGAGCGGCACTTTTATTGTGAAGACAGGAACGTCCTCATGTGCGGTCAGTCTTTAGGCTTTTGACGGGATGTACGGTTGAAATAAAAAAAGTATCTTTTTTCCTTCACACTTTTGATTGATTGATTGGAACTTGTATTAGTAGATTGCACAGTACAGTACATATTCCGTACAATTGACCACTAAATGGTAACACCCCAATAAGTTTTTCAACTTGTTTAAGTCAGGTCATGTGACCGCCTGGCTCTGTTTGATTGGTCCAACGTCACCAGTGACTGCATCTGATTGGTGGAACGAAGTGAAACGTCACCAGTAAGGCAGGCACTTTGAAGGTCTGTCTGACAGACCAAAACAAACAAAGCGTGCATTAACAGATCGATAAAAATTAGCAGCGAGTAGCAAGCTGAATGTAGATAAAAGTAGCGGAGTAAAAGTAGCGTTCCTTCTCTATAAATATACTCAAGTAAAAGTAAAAGTATGTTGCATTAAAACTACTCTTAGAAGTACAATTTATCCCAAAAGTTACTCAAGTAGATGTAACGGAGTAAATGTAGCGCGTTACTACCCACCTCTGATTGTTTCCACCTGTTTCCCATTACCCTCATGTTCTTTATAAGCCCAAGCCTCCCCTTGTTCTGTGCCAGATTGTCTCGAGCTTTCGTGCCTGTCTTGCGTTCCATGTCCCTGTTCATGTCCATGCCTTGCCTTGTCTCACGTCTACGTCCTTGCTCCCAGAATATCCCACGCTGTAATTTTGAATTGACTTTTTTCCTCCCTCAGAGCGACTTTTGTTATCCTACCTTTTTCTACCGCAGTGGTGAGTTATTATTTTTCCTTAAAGATTTTTTTCTCAAAGTTTGTTGAGTGATTTTTTGTTTACATTGATTAGAGTAGTTAAGTTTTATAGTCTTTATTTTTTCTTCCTCCTGTTTGGAGCGTTTTTTGTTAAAGTTTTTGATAACAGATACGGTGCTAATTATATCGTCCTTATTTTTGTATTCCTCCTTTTTTTGGAGTGATTTTCGGTTTTTCCCTTTTGGAACATTTTGTCGATAGTATTTTTGTATTTCATAGTACCGTATTTTCCGCACTATAAGGCGCACCTAAAAACCACAAATTTTCTCAAAAGCTGACAGTGCGCCTTATAACCCGGTGCGCTTTATATATGGATTAATATTAAGATTCATTTTCATAAAGTTTCGGTCTCGCAACTACGGTAAACAGCCGCCATCTTTTTTCCCCGTAGAAGAGGAAGTGCTTCTTCTTCTACGCAAGCAACCGCCAAGGTAAGCACCCGCCCCCATAGAACAGGAAGCGCTTCTTCTTCTACTGTAAGCAACCACCCGCCCGCGTAGAAGAAGAAGAAGCGCGCGGATATTACCGTACGTTTCATTTCCTTTGTGTGTTTACATCTGTAAAGACCACAAAATAGCTCCTACTAAGCGACAGGGATCCGGTTCATGAAAAGACGCAATCTCTCCATCCGCACACGGACTACTATTTCACAGCAACTGCCTAAAGACTTTCAAGAAAAGCTGGCTACTTTCCGTGCATATTGTAAAAACAAGATAGCTGAAAAAAAGATCCGGCCAGAGAACATTATCAACATGGACGAGGTTCCACTGACTTTTGATATTCCTGTGAACCGCACTGTGGATACAACGGGAGCACGTACGGTGAATATTCGCACCACAGGGAATGAGAAGTCATCCTTCACTGTGGTTCTAGCTTGCCATGCTAATGGCCAGAAACTTCCACCCATGGTGATATTCAAAAGGAAGACCTTGCCAAAAGAGACCTTTCCAGCCGGCGTCATCATAAAAGCTAACTCGAAGGGATGGATGAAGAAAAGATGAGCGAGTGGTTAAGGTAAGTTTACGCGAAGAGGCCGGGTGGCTTTTTTCACGCAGCTCCGTCCATGTTGATATACGACTCCATGCGCGCCCACATCACGCTGGTTTTTAATATATTATTAAAGTTTGACTGACCTATTTGACTGTTTTTTTGACATTCCTTTAGCACAGTTAGATGCGGCTTATAACACGGGGCGGCTTATAGGTGGACAAAGTTTTGAAATATGCCGTTCATTGAAGGCGCGGCTTATAACCCAGGGCGCCTTATGGTGCGGAAAATACGGTAATTGGATTTACTAGGCTCTGGAGGCTTAAAGAGTATTTCAAAATAAAAGTTTTATTTGGAATCACCTCTCTGCATCTGAGTCCCTTACTCCGTCCATGCCTGACAATAATGACATGCAAAATCAAGTTTCAAATAATAATAATAATAATAATAATAATTTAAAAATATCAGTGGCATATCAAATACAATTTTTAAATAAAAGCTGAGTGCCTCTTTTCTATTTGCAGCATTCTGAGGTAAATATCAACATTAACTTTTTCCACAGGCTAATACATTTGAAAATAAAATAACAATGAATAAACCAACCATTCAGGACCTAAAACTGCTCAGTTTGCAACACACTGATCTAATCTGCTGTGCCCAAGCCAGATACCTGACATCTTTTCTTGAACACACACACACACACCTTGCAGCGTCCCGGAAGAGTTAGTGCTGCAAAGGATTCTGGGTATTTGTTCTGTTGTGTTTATGTTGTGTTACGGTGCAAAAGTTCTCCCGAAATGTGTTTGTCATTCTTGTTTGGTGTGAGTTCACAGTGTGGCGTATATTTCTAACAGGGTTAAAGTTGTTTATACGGCCACCCTCATTGTAACCTGTATAGCTGTTGATCAAGCATGCCTTGCATTCACTTGTGTGTGCGTGCAGAAGCCGCACATATTATGTGACTGGGCCAGCACTCGTTGGACTGGATGAAAAGCGGATGTGACGATTTTCGGGAGGGGCACTGAAATTTGGGAGTCTCGCGGGAGGTTGGCAAGTATGAGAATTAGCGGTGAATGCGGTGTTACCGCGGCACCGCCGCTGTATATAATCGGCGGGCCAGCTCTAGTGTTAATTTGGCCCGCGGGCCAGAGTTTGACACCCATGATTTAGATGGAATCTTTACCTGACATGTTTCGACTGGCATCTGCAGTCTTCTTCAGAAGGGTCACCTGATCACTGTGACGTGTCGCCTATCAGCTGTTCTTATAGGCGTGGTCAAGTCTACCTGGTTGGCTCCCCTCCCCCCCGCCGCTTGATGGTTAATGGAAGAGGGAGTCCCAGGTATGCTCCCTAATCCCGATTGATGGTTTCCTTGGGCCGCTTCCTTAGTTCGATCGCCTCCTTAATCCATCGTTTGAATGTGTTACTTTCTGTGCCGATGATTTTGCCGTTGTCCCGGTCCATTATGTGGTTATTTATTTTGCAATGATCTGATATGGTTGATCTTAAGATTTCCTGTTCGGATTTTTGTTTAAGGCTTCTTGTAAACCTTCCAGTTGTCTCTTTTTCGCATTCTTTTTGATGTTCTTTCTTCCTTGTGTTGAATGTAAGGCTGAAACGACGCGTCGACGTAGTCAACGTCATCGGTTACGTAAATACGTCGACGCCGTTTTTATGCTTCGACGCGTCGCATATTTACGTCACACTGCCGTCATGGCGGAGCGCAAAGCAGATGATGCGAGCGGTGCGAGCGAGGGAAAAAAAGCACGCCAAAAGTCGTCAAAAGTGTGGGAGTATTTCAATAAACAGCCTAATAATGTTGTAGCGGTGAACAGCTGTCTCGTCAGCTGACGCGCGAGCTCGCAACCGTGGCTGCTTAGCAACCAGCCAAACCCCACTTAATAAAATTATATTTTATCTTAGAGCACATCCGCATCCCTATTCACCTAGGCAACCCCAGGAAATGTATATAATTCGGCATTATTTCGGCCAGTCGGTTTATAAAATCAGAGCCGATCAGTTTACGTTCACGCGCAGGTATAACGCGGTGCGCTCCCGTCTCATCTGCTGGTGCGCGAGCCCGGTAATTAGACCGCTGTGTCAAATCAAGGAGTACAAAAGACGCCAGCGCAGAGTGGAAAAATGTTTAGTTCATTACAGATAACCCAGAGTTGTGCCAAAAGTATGTAAGATTTAATATTTCTCTTTGTGGGTGTGGCGCACCTGTTGCGCTGGTGAGATTGGGGGGGGGGGGGGGGGGGGGGGGGGGGGGTTGTGTGCATGTAGCGTGCTTAGTCTGGAGGCTAAATACACACAGTGTGTTATGTAACTGTTGTTTAGTGTTGATATTCTTTGCTTAGTTTGATAAATGTTGGAGCAGTTTTCTTCATCAGGAGGGTGAAGTCGCTCAATTTAAAGTGTTGGATTTAACTGTGTTGGATCATTGGCTGCTGGTGAGGGCGTAGAAAAAGGGGCATTTTTCTTCCAGTAGACAGCGTTTAAGATTGAGTGTTTCACTGATAAATTAATAATATATTTATATTGAATATGGATTTTAAATATGTATCTAAATAGGTGGTTAATTGGTTAGGTATTTATGTATTTGCATATTGGGTTTTCTGTTGCATTTATCTATTGTGTTTCTGGGTTTAAATGTATTTTATATGTATCTTGGTGCATTTATGTTGAGACAATTTATTTAAAATCTGTTTTAACTTAAAGGGAAAAGATGTGTCCATTTTCTTGCACTTGTTTAATGGTTAAGAGTTTGATAGCCTAATTAATAATTGTAAATTATGGGATTGATAATTGATTGATTTTTTACAGCATGTTAATCTTGTGGTGTTTTGTCCTTAAAGGTTTTTCACCTACTAAAGAAGCTAAAGGCTACTAAAGGCTACTAAAGACAGCTAATGACAGCTAAAGAAACTAAAGTCTATTAACACTGCTAAAGACTGCTAAAAAGACTAAAGAAGAAAAAAGAAGCTGTTTCTTCGTTGGAAAAACTGTTGCAAACTAAAGGAAAATAAAAGGAAAAAGTAACTACGGTCTGGTCTTTTGAGTGAAATCCAGAAGCCACATTCAGCATTGGTACATCCCTTCAAGTGTGGGATAAGCACAGCGAAAAAAGCAAAACACTTGACAGTTGTTGTATGCATACTGTGTCGAGCGGAAATGGCCTATCATAGCAGCACAACGGCTATGAAGGAACATTTGAAAAGAAAACACCCGACAGCGTTCTTGCCATCACCATCAACTAGTCAATCGTCCGCGTGAGTATACGTTGTCATCATTACACAAAAACATGAATGTGTCATTTGTATCTGCGTTGTAAATTCATAAACTAAAACAC
This sequence comes from Nerophis lumbriciformis, assembly GCF_033978685.3. NCBI lineage: Eukaryota > Metazoa > Chordata > Actinopteri > Syngnathiformes > Syngnathidae > Nerophis > Nerophis lumbriciformis. The sequence goes on along the minus strand of NC_084571.2, from coordinate 38,754,444 downwards.
TGTTTCTCTCTGAGAGGCGCGTTTGGCGTGCCTGTTCAGTGTTTACAAAGACGCGCTCCTCTTTAACGCTAACGTTAATTAGTTGTGCAAATACCTTTTACAACATTAACAGTTACATATACTATGTACAAACCAACAATTAACTTTCACTTTAATCATACTATCATTGTTGTGTTATTAAGCAAAATAAGCAATACTTTTACTTTTGTTGAAATGTTTACACTGTTACAGAATATTTCGTTTTGCACTTTTTTGTATTGGATGCTTATCTTTATTTTTGCACATTTTAAAGCAAAATAAGCAATACTTTTACTTTAGAAATGCTTATACTATTGCAGAATATTAAGATTTGCACTGGATGTTTACTTTTATATTTGCACATTAAAAAGCAAATAAGCTACTTTTAATTTTGTTAAATGTTAAAAGTTTTAAATGTTTACATTGTTACAGAATATTTTGTCATGTTGTTGTCAATGTTGACTGAGTGGCCATACTTTTTTTTTTGTAAATAAAAGCCATGCCTTTTGAAAAAACTGGCCAACATTTATTTTTTCATCTTCATTTTAAATAAAAAAAATAATCGGTAAAAGGAAAAATAATCTATAGATTAATCGAAAAAAAATAATCTATAGATTAACCGATTAATCGAAAAAAATAATCTATAGATTAATCGATAGAAAAATAATCGCTAGCTGCAGCCTTAGTTGAATGTCCTCCCTGTTTCTCTGATGTATGATTTTTTGCATGATTTACACGAGATTTCGTCGATGACATTGCATTTCTTGTCTTGTTCTATTTTGTCTTTTGGATGTCTTGTTTTTGTGTGAGGTTTAACTGTTGTGTTTATTTTGTGTTCTTTGTATTGGTTCAGTTACTCCCCTAATGTATGGTAAGATTATGACCTCTTTGTTCTTTATTTCAGGTTTTTCTTTGAGTTTCTTCTTTGTTCTCTTTTCCTTATGTTTTACTTGTTGTTCCCGCTTTTTTGATCAAAAAAAAATGTTTTACTTGTTGTTCCTGCAGTCTACCACGCCTATAAGAACGTCACAGTGGTCAGGTGACCCTTTTGAAGAAGACTGCAGATGACAGTCGTAACATGTCAGGTAAAGATTCCATCTAAATATACCGAAAATATTGTCTGATTACAAGAACATTTGAAAGAGTATATGAATAAGAAGACACAATATAACCTTTTTGAGCAGTATATTTACCTGGTTGTAATGCATGGTAACATAGAGTTCATTATCCAGTTTCAAAGCCAGACTCCATATGACTCTTCTGAACCAAAGACTGTAGTTGGCATCTACTGGTTCTGCTTCCGTAGTAACATCCAGAATGTACTCTCTCTTGTTTAGGGGACGAACATTCTGACCTAAAAAAAAAACACACACTTTAGCATTTAATGAACAAACAATGTCTTCTTCTTCAGTGGTCCCCAACCTTTTTTGCGCCACGGACCAGTTTAATGTAGGCATTATTTTCAGGGATCGGCTTTCCACTCGTGCCCAGAGGTGGGTAGAGTAGCCAGAAATTGTACTCAAGTAAGAGTACTGTTACTTTAGAGATTTATTACTCAAGTAAAAGTAAGGAGTAGTCACCCAAATATTTACTTGAGTAAAAGTAAAAAGTATGTTGTGAAAAAACTACTCAAGTACTGAGTAACTGATGAGTAACATACACACACATATCATATATATATATATATATAATATATATATATATATATATATATATATATATATATACATACATACATATATACACATATATATATATGTATATACACATATATATATGTATATACACATATATATATGTATATATATATATATATATATATACACATACATATATACACATATATATATGTATATACATATATATATATATATATATATATATATATATATATATATATATATATATATATATATATATATATATATATATATACACATACATTGATATATACAGTATATAATTTATATTTATTTATCTTGCCGTTTTTGTTTACATGTTAAAGGTGTTTTAATGAATATACATGCATGTTTAACACATATAGATTCCTTTATTTCATGAAGACAAGAATATAAGTTGGTGTATTACCTGATTCTGATGACTTGCATTGATTGTAATCAGACAGTAGTGCTGATAGCGTCCACGTTTTCAAATGGAGGAGAAAAAAGTTCCTCCTTTCTGTCTAATACCACATGAAAGTGGTTGGTTTTTGGCATCTTATTTGTCCAGCTTCCATATTCGTTTTTATACACTTTACAAGAAATACATTGGCGGCAAACTCCGTAGCTTGCTAGCTTGTTTGCGCTGGCTTTCGGAGACTCTTATTTTGAAAGCGCAGGCGCGATGGAGCGGCACTTTTATTGTGAAGACAGGAACTGTACAGTCAGTCTTTAGGCTTTTGACGGGATGTACGGTTGAAATAAAAAATGATCTTTTTTCCTTCACACTTTTGATTGATTGATTGGAACTTTTATTAGTAGATTGCACAGTACAGTACATATTCCGTACAATTGACCACTAAATGGTAACACCCCAATAAGTTTTTCAACTTGTTTAAGTCAGGTCATGTGACCCCTGGCTCTGTTTGATTGGTCCAACGTCACCAGTGACTGCATCTGATTGGTGGAACGGAGTGAACGTCACCAGTGACTGTATTTGTTGAAACGCAGGCACTATGAAGGTCTGTCTGACAGACCAAAACAAACAAAGCGTGCATTAACAGATCGATAAAAATTAGTAGCGAGTAGCGAGCTGAATGTAGATAAAAGTAGCGGAGTAAAAGTAGCGGAGTAAAAGTAGCGTTTCTTCTCTATAAATATACTCAAGTAAAAGTAAAAGTATGTTGCATTAAAACTACTCTTAGAAGTACAATTTATCCAAAATGTTACTCAAGTAGATGTAACGGAGTAAATGTAGCGCGCTACTACCCACCTATGCTCGTGCCAGATAAATACAGCAAAATTAAGTGCATGAAAAACACAACTCACTATAACGCTGAATTAGTGGGAGCCCCGGGCTTGTTTCTTTGCAATGAGATGCTAATGGAAATCAGCCTTTGGCTACAATCTGTCACTTTTCTATTTGATATGTTCATTAATGTGCCTTGTATCATGTCACAAAGTTATAAGAAATGGCAACTTCCTATGAGGAGTTTTATTGTACATCTATATCCTTGTCCCCTCCCAATATGGTTTTCGTAAAAAAAGCACCACTCGACCTTTTGGAAAAGGTCAATGACTGTATTGAAGAAGGAAAATGCGGTATTGGCATTTTTATTTTTTATTTTTTTTTGGATCTATCCAAGGCCTTTGACACAATAGACTTTGAGATCTTATTGTATAAGCTATATCACTATGGTGTCAGAGGGGTACCTCTCGATTGGTTCCGCTCTTACCTATACGGAAGGCAGCAATGTGTATGCGTCAATGATCACAATTCACCCTGTATGACCATAAATTACGGGGTTCCCCAGGGATCCATCTTGGGGCCTCTCCTTTTTATCCTATACATAAATGATTTTGTAAACTCCTCCGAAACTTTTCATAAAATAATTTTTGCTGATGATACAAATTTGTTTAAAGTATGTTGCATTAAAACTACTCTTAGAAGTACAATTTATCCCAAAAGTTACTCAAGTAGATGTAACAGAGTAAATGTAGCGCGTTATTACCCACCTCTGATGGTACCACATTTTATTATGGTAAACAACTGGCAGCTGAGTTGCCAAAATAAAATGAAACAGAGCTACTGTATTTCTACTTACAGTAACATGTTGTAAAAATAATAATAATTAAAGCTGCAAGCAGCATTGGTTGGGCCCGCGTATTTGGCAGGTGCTAGTCCTAAGTGTCCCAATACTTTTGTCAAGTTTTAGTCCCAAGTGTCCCAATACTTTTGTCAAGTTTTAGTCCCAAGTATCCCAATACTTTTGTCCAGTTTTCGGCCTAAATGTCCCAATACTTTTGTCCAGTGGTAGTCATAAGTGTCCCAATACTTTTGTCTACTTTTAGTCCGAAGTGTCCCAATACTTTTGTCTAGTGTACCTACCTTGTCTGCATTGTGTGGGCACGCTGGTGCTTCCTGCTTTTAAGCAGCCATCTTGAGAAAACAGCAGCGCAGCAGCATCAGCGCAGCGGTTCTTTGAAGTCTCATAAAATCAAAACCGGAGCAGTTAGAAAAATTATTTCGATAACTTTTATTTGGAAGGGTTCAATCTCTCCCCTGTGTTAGTTTGAAGCCGAAACGACAAACGCGCTCAGAGATAATGTTTGAAGAGAAGTGACCGGTTTATAAAAAAAATTTGTTTTGAAGGGGAAATTGCAAATTTCCTGTTGATTTTTGCTGAGGGTTGTCAATCTATGAAATGTAGGTCTATGTGAGACCTACGAAGAGGTTTTTGTTTCATGTCTCTCCGACCTTCCCAGTGGGAGTTACAGGCAGTTTTGTCATTTTTTTCTTCCGAGGAGCAGTTTTTTCTCCGTTTTATTCAAAAATTGCTCTAGAGCGCAATTTTTTAATTTGGGGTTAGGTTTTTTTATTAGATCACAATTTTTGCCAGTCCTGATGTGTGTGTTCAGTTTGGTGAGTTTTGAAGCATGTTAAGGGGGTCAAATTACAGCTCAAAGAGGCCTAGTGGCCTAGTGGTTAGAGTGTCCGCCCTGAGATCGGTAGGTTGTGAGTTCGGTAGGTTGTGAAACCCCGGCCGAGTCATACCAAAGACTATAAAAATGGGACCCATTACCTCCCTGCTTGGCACTCAGCATCAAGGGTTGGAATTGGGGGTTAAATCACCAAAATGATTCCCGGGCGCGGCCACCGCTGCTGCCCACTGCTCCCCTCACCTCCCAGGGGGTGATCAAGGGTGATGGGTCAAATGCAGAGAATAATCTCGCCACACCTAGTGTGTGTGTGACAATCATTGGTACTTTAACTTTAACTTTAACAAGAGTGACCGTTTTTAGTACTCTTTTGTCTTGAAGGGAGAATTGCCAACTTTAGCCCGAGAATGTACTATTATGAAAGCTAGGTGTGAGCCAGACCTACATAGAGGTTTTTGTTTCATGTCTCTCTGACCTTCCTAGTGGGAGTTACAAGCAGTCTAGTTTTTTTTTTTCCTAGGGGGCGCTAGAGCGCACTTTTGAGTTTTGGGGTTCGGTTTTTTTAAAAAAAAGGCAATTTTCGCAGGTCCTGATGTGTGGGTCAAATATGGTGAGTTTTGAAGCATGTTAAGTGGGTCAAATTACAGTTTAAAGTGGCGGCGGAAGAATAAAGAATAAAGAATAATTAAAGCTGCAAGCAGCGTTGGTCGGGCGCGCGTATTTGGCAGGTGCTAGTCCTAAGTGTCCCAATACTTTTGTCCAGTTTTAGTCCCAAGTGTCCCAATACTTTTGGCAAGTTGTAGTCCTAAGTGTCCCAATACTTTTGTCATGTTGTAGTCCCAAGTGTCCCAATACTTTTGTCCAGTTTTCGGCCTAAGTGTCCCAATACTTTTGTCCAGTTTTCGGCCTAAGTGTCCCAATACTTTTGTCCGGTGGTAGTCATAAGTGTCCCAATACTTTTGTCTAGTGTACCTACCTTGTCTGCATTGTGTGGGCATGCTGGTGCTTCCTGCTTTTAAGCAGCCATCTTAAAAAAACAGCAGCGCAGCAGCATCAGCGCAGCTGGTCTTTGAAGGGTCATAAAATCAAAACCGGAGCAGGTATTAAAACGCTGTTCTGTTATTTTATACACAAGGGTTTGATCTCTCTCCTGTGTTAGTTTGAAGCCGAAACGACAAACGCGCTCAGAGGAGATAGATTTTGAAGAAAGGTGACTGTTTTTTACAAACATTTTGTTTTGAAGGGGGAATAGCAAACTTCCTGTTGATTTTTGCTGGGGGTTGTCAATTTATGAAATGTAGGCCTAAGTGAGACCTACATATAGGTTTTTGTTTCATGTCTCTCCGACCTTCCTAGTGGGAGTTACAGGCAGTTTTGTCAGTTTTTTCATCCGAGGAGCAGTTTTTGTGCGTTTTATTAAAAAATTGCGCTAGAGCACAATTTTGAGATTTGGGGTTAGGTTTTTTTATTAGATCACAATTTTTGCCAGTCCTGATGTGTGTGTTCAGTTTGGTGAGTTTTGAAGCATGTTAAGGGGGTCAAATTACAGCTCAAAGAGGCAAAAGTGACCGTTTTTAGTACTCTTTTGTCTTGAAGGGGGAATTGCCAACTTTAGCCCGAGAATGTACTATTATGAAAGCTAGGTCTGAGCCAGACCTACATAGAGGTTTTTGTTTCATGTCTCTCCGACCTTCCTAGTGGGAGTTACAGGCAGTCTAGTTTTTTTTTTCCCTAGGGGGCGCTAGAGCGCACTTTTGAGTTTTGGGGTTCGGTTTTTTTTTAAAAAAAGGCAATTTTCGCAGGTCCTGATGTGTGGGTCAAATATGGTGAGTTTTGAAGCATGTTAAGTGGGTCAAATTACAGTTTAAAGTGGCGGCGGAAGAATAAAGAATAAAGAATAATAAAACCTTACAAATACAATGGGCCATGCGGGCCCTAATTAACAAAACACTATATATTTTACAGTAAAAGTCTGGCAACTTTTTTTCTGTAAAAAACAGTGGTAAAATTTGCAGATTTTTTTTATTCTTTACGTTAGAAATTAAAAAATATATATATTTAGTTCATTGGCAAATTCATTACTTATTTATTGTTACAAGCGGCCCTCTAATGGCAGCCATGACTGCGGATGTGGCCCTCAATGAAAACAAGTTTGACACCCCTGGTCTAGTGGGACAGGCCAAAGTTAAGTGGGAGAAAATGCAGTCCTTTATAAATTATTTAATGTTTCTCTGCGGCCCGGTCGCAAATGCGTCACGGACTGGTACCGGTCCCCGGACCACTGTTCTACTTGACCCAGCCCCTGTGCCATGGAACACAACATCCTTTCAGAACTTAAAGAGTAAAACCTGAGTACCTTTGTGTGTGACCAAAAATATGGCATATTCATCCAAGGCTTCCACTCTGTGTAGATCCATTTCATAGCAGAGCTCCTCAATAGCATCCAAAGCGACCTAAAGTGCAGAAATAAATATGGTCTGAATGAATGTTTTCCTCAGTGCGGACCTAAAACTGTCCAAGATGGTTCATTTGCATTTCATTTTGTGAGTGAGCTTACAGAGCATGTCTTGATTTTCAAGTGCCTTTCTATGCCGCCTGGCAACAGGAAGAGCTGTCTTTTAGAGCTCCGCCCAGCCTGTGCGTACACAAGCAATCAGAAAGCTCCCACGTGTAGTTTGGAGTGTACAACAATAGTAAAGAATAACCGCAAAGGAGACTGACCATCATGGCTTTCAGTTCCATGGTGTTGGGATACCGTACACGTCCTCCATATTGAAATGTTTTCCTCAGATTCTGCTCACATGCCTTGGCGATACCTGCCGATGGAGAAGACTGACAATCACTGGATGGACGCATGACAGGTTAGGTGATTGTTGTTGGATACATCCATTGATGGTCGGGTTTGGGATGGATGAAGAATAGGTGTGGTCATTGTTGGATTGATGGTGAATGACTGGAAGGATGCTTGGATATGGCATAATGAAGGGTGAATAAATAAAGTTCGTCTGGAAAGTATTCACAGCGCTTCACATTTACAGCCTTACTCCAAAATAGAATGAATTAATTTTTGTCCTTAATATTCTACAGACAATGGCCCATAATGACAAGGTGAAAAGTTGTTTTTCTAGTTTTGAAAATCTATTAAAAATATCCATCCATCCATCCATCTTCTTCCGCTTATCCGAGGTCGGGTCGCGGGGGCAGCAGCCTAAGCAGGGAAGCCCAGACTTCCCTCTCCCCAGCCACTTCGTCCAGCTCTTCCTGTGGGACCCCGAGGCGTTCCCAGGCCAGCCGGGAGACATAGTCTTCCCAACGTGTCCTGGGTCTTCCCCGCGGCCTCCTACCGGTCGGACGTGCCCTAAACACCTCCCTAGGGAGGCGTTCGGGTGGCATCCTGACCAGATGCCCGAACCACCTCATCTGGCTCCTCTCCATGTGGAGGAGCAGCGGCTTTACTTTGAGTTCCCCCCGGATGGCAGAGCTTCTCACCCTATCTCTAAGGGAGAGCCCCGCCACTCGGCGGAGGAAACTCATTTCGGCCGCTTGTACCCGTGATCTTGTCCTTTCGGTCATAACCCAAAGCTCATGACCATAGGTGAGGATGGGAACGTAGATCGACCGGTAAATTGAGAGCTTTGCCTTCCGGCTCAGCTCCTTCTTCACCACAACGGATCGATACAGCGTCCGCATTACTGAAGACGCCGCACCGATCCGCCTGTCGATCTCACGATCCACTCTTCCCTCACTCGTGAACAAGACTCCGAGGTACTTGAACTCCTCCACTTGGGGCAAGATCTCCTCCCCAACCCGGAGATGGCACTCCACCCTTTTCCGGGCGAGAACCATGGACTCGGACTTGGAGGTGCTGATTCTCATCCCAGTCGCTTCACACTCAGCTGCGAACCGATCCAGTGAGAGCTGAAGATCCTGGCCAGATGAAGCCATCAGGACCACATCATCTGCAAAAAGCAGAGACCTAATCCTGCAGCCACCAAACCAGATACCCTCAACGCCTTGACTGCGCCTAGAAATTCTGTCCATAAAAGTTATGAACAGAATCGGTGACAAAGGGCAGCCTTGGCGGAGTCCAACCCTCACTGGAAACGTGTCCGACTTACTGCCGGCAATGCGGACCAAGCTCTGGCACTGATCATACAGGGAGCGGACCGCCACAATCAGACAGTCCGATACCCCATACTCTCTGAGCACTCCCCACAGGACTTCCCGAGGGACACGGTCGAATGCCTTCTCCAAGTCCACAAAGCACATGTAGACTGGTTGGGCAAACTCCCATGCACCCTCAAGGACCCTGCCGAGAGTATAGAGCTGGTCCACAGTTCCACGACCAGGACGAAAACCACACTGTTCCTTCCTATTAAAAATAGAAAAATAAAAACAATACATATACATACGTAAGTATTATACAGCTTTCGCACAACATTTGGTTGATGCACCTTTGGCAGTACAAAACAATAACATATATCCCCATTATTTATTTATTATTTACTTTTTAAATTATATCTCAATTCTTTACGCTGCTGCTGGAATTAAAATGTTCCTGAGGGAACTCTCCTGAAGGAATCAATAAAGTACTATCTATCAGTGACGTGCAGTCACTAGAGGCAGGTGAGGCGGGGCCTCACCTGCCATCATGGAAAGAAAAAAAAATGTAAAAAGAAAAAAAAAAAATTAAATTGTTATATGTATCCAGTGATTATACTATAAAGTTATTTTCCATTTAACTTCACCAGTTTTAGATTATTTTTATTCAAAATCGCTGAATTTTCACATTTGCCGTTCAAATACTGAGAAGAGACGGTGCGGTGAACAGCAGCCAGTTGAGGCACGTCACTCAGTGCCTCAACATGGATTCCGGACTCGGCTAACTGCTGGCCTGCTGTGCAGTGAGACTGTATTGCTATATGAATTATATTATACATTTCCATAGTTTAGTTAGCTGAGGTATATAATGTACAGTGTATTTTGTCAACAACTGTATGTGTGTAAAGTATTTCTTGTGCTGAGCGATCATAAAACGGCTGCAAAAGACGCACTGGCTGAGGCTCGCCTCCTGCACCCCCGCCGTAGAATTGTTATATCAACTAAAGCCCACACTTAAACTTTCCACGTGCAAGATTGAATCTATTTAAAAAAGTTATTTCATAAGAAGCCAAAAAGTGCAGTCATTCACAACTCCTCCAACACGAACATTATTGTTTTTGCACTTTTTGGCTTCTTATTAAATAACTTTTGTAACCTATTTTCATGGGCTTTCCTCTTTGTGATGTTAAGTTCCTGTTATGCGCTGTTATACAGTATATGCCTTGAGCTCTTATTTTGAAGGCGCTAAGAGCGGAAGTGATGACACGGAGTGGAGCGGAGGTTTTTCAAAGAAGGTAAATAAAGTGGTCCTCGTGTAAACTGGAGCCTCCGTGTTTGTTATTTTGTAGTTTCATACAGTATAGGCGACATTTATAAACCCTCGGTTACACTTTTTTAAATAGATTCAATCTTGCACGTGGAAAGTTTAAGTGAGGGCTTTAGTTGCGGCGCATGGACTTCATTTCTAAGTAAAGGTAAGACCATAATAACGTTTTTTTTATTAAATGTGCTTTTTTGTGTGCTACAGTTTGTATGTGTAAAGTTAAAGTTAAGTTAAAGTAGCAATGATTGTCACACACACACTAGGTGTAATGAAATTTGTCGTCTGCATTTGACCCATCCCCTTGTTCACCCCCTGGGAGGTGAGGGGAGCAGTGGGCAGCAGCGGCGCCGCGCCCGGTAATAATTTTTGGTGATTTAACCCCCAATTGCAAGCCTTGATGCTGAGTGCCAAGCAGGGAAGAATGCTGGTATGAGCTTTTAAACATAACCCGTTAACTGCTGCCAATCAAATGGTGAATAAGATACTCTTTAGGGTTCATATGTTTGTAAATCTGACTGTGATGAAGTCAGTGCCTCACCAGCCATCAACCTCACCGCACGTCACTGATATCTATCTATCTATCTATCAATTAAGTATTGAGCAAATGCAGTGAATACTTGTGTGCATGTGACTTTCTATTTTTATTTATTTTTTTAAATAAATTTGCAACCTTGGTCATGTTTTGTTTAGTTAGATATTAGTTGCCATGGGTGCTGATTATTGTCACCTGCCTCTGATTAGTGGTCGTGACGCTCACCTGCTCCTGGTCACTAATTAGAGAGCTAGTTATTCCTGCCTCGCACCATACTCTTGCCTTTTTTTTTTCTTCCAATTTGTCGCACTTTTATTTTTATCTTGCAATTTTACTTTTTATTCGAACCCTTTTAGCGTATTGCTTTTGCACTATCTTGTTTAGCTCATTCATTGTTTATGTTCTTTGTTTGTTTTTGTTTTGCTCTATGCCTTTTAACCTGTAAAGCACTTTGGTCCAATTTAAAAATGGTTGTAAACGTGCTATATAAATAAAGTTGCCTTGCCTTGCCTGCCTGGCAGTCTTGTTCGCAACACGCAACATTTAGGTGGGCATTTATGTTCTTAAGAGTTTAGAATGACTAGTTTCTTACTCCGTTTGGTAGTCTTTTGCTCAGCTCTGCTCTACCTTCCCGTGCCATCCGCACGTGTTCCTTTTTTCGTATCTTTTGCCTTGTGAGTTGAATACGTCATCCTTCTTACCTGCACACTGCTTCCGGACGTCTTTTTGCGTCTTGAAGAAACGACCATCGCAAAATCATGCGACCCCGACGTGACATACGGTATTGTGTGTAGAATTGAAGGACAACAATGAATTGAGTGTGATACCTTGGTACTGCAGGCCAATGCCAACTGAGGCATCATGTAGAAAGCTGAAGAGGAATGGCTTCATCACATGTGAAGAGCGATGGAAAGCAGTCAGGATGTACATGAGCCTCCATCCTCTCTGGCAGCTTTCTCTACACAATTCAACACAACCACGCAATAACACAACTTTGCACATTCATGACGACACACTTGCTATCATTAGATGTGTCATGATTACGTTTTGCTGCTGTTGTTGGCGGTGACTTGCTTCATCACTTGGCAGTAAGTTTCATCCTTCATCAGGCCATGATCAGCACTCAACTGCAGTGACCACACGTGAGACACCATATTAGACAAGGTGACAGGAAAATGTCCACGAGTGCAGCTGGGATAGGCTCCAGCCCCCTCACAAACCCCCAAGATGGACAAGCGGTAGACGATGGAGATTTTTGTGTTTGTGTGTACGTACTTTGAGGATGACAGTGATCAGGTCCTGTTCAGTCTGACCTTTCAATGGCAGGTCTCCCATGAACTTCATGATGGCTGTCAGGAAAAAGAAGTCAATATTAGTTCCTTTTCATGTTGATTCAGCATATCTGACATTTTTGGACAATTTTAAGCAAGTTCCATATGTACGCATGGTTGAAGAAACATTATGATCTACTAAAGGTTTGTGTGTATTAAAACACGTGCAAACAAAACTGATCTACTAAGCTCATGCTCAGAGGATAGCATCTTTTAAATGAGTCGAATAGAGAGTGCAAGGATTGCTTCTCTTAAATGATATATATATTTTTTTAAATATAGAAGTCATGTTAATAATATACCGTTTTTCTGCTGTCTCCAAATCAGCCCATTGCCCATAAGTCATATATATATATATATATATATATATATATATATATATATATATATATATATATATATATACACTGTATATATATATATTTATATATATACACATATATATATATATATATATATATATACACACATGTATATATATATATATATATATATATACATATACACATATATAAATATACACATATATATATATATATACACATATATATATATATACACATATATATATATGTATATATATGAATATATGTGTGTATATATATATATATATATATATATATATATATATATATATATATATCTATGTGTATATATGTGTGTGTATATACACATATATATGTCAGTGTTTCCCACACATTCATTTATTTGTGGCGGCCCGCCACGAAAGAATTACGTCCGCCACAAATGGATTTTTCGGCTTTTGACTCGCTCGACCGCTCATAAAAGCAATGGGACTCTGTCTGTGAATGTTGCTTGTAGTTACACCTCCGGTGCAGTAGGTGGTGGTAGCCTACTATGCATTGTAACTCCGCCAATAGCACTTAATTCACCTGGTGGGCCAGAAGAAGAAGAAGAAGAGGGACGGACGGACGGACGGACGGACGGAATCAAAATACTCGCCGGCTACTTTTCATAATGATGGTTTCTACCTCAAACGTCCAAAAGCTGCTGAAAGCCTTGATCCAGGATGCCATGGGGGAAAAAACTTAAATGGTGCCTTTTGGCGACAGTTAGCAGCTTGGTGGCTCATAGCCGGCTAGCTAACGCTTGCTAGCGTGGTAGCATTGCTTCATTTTTACAGGTGTTATAGGTAGATAGGTTATAGCTGCATCGCTCGCGGCTCGTCATATATTTAACGTTAATCCGTGATTTCACCGAGCGTTTCACTGACGGTGAGCAGCCTGACGCTGCTTCATTAACACCGCCGCTGTTTGACTCGTGGGCCGGGGCAGACGCACGTAGTAACAGTCACGTGTTACAATACCGACGAGCTAACGTGTCCAGGTTATAACCCTGTTGTCAATAAACACACATGGACTGAAGCTAAAATGTCCACTGTCCACTGCAGCATGTGAATGCAATGAAAAGAATAAAATCTGAGCCAACCAGCTGTTAAAATGTTGTCCAGGTTAATGTTTTGGCCATTAAAGGCCCTTCATTTCAAGATTTCAACTGTGATCGGGCTTTAAACAGGTGGCTGACCTGTTCAGATGAGTGTAACTGCTACTGGTCAAATAATGTGAAATAGCATTTAATTTTACATGTATGCAATGCCATTTAAATGTAATTATAGATAATAATAATAATAAATACTGTGTAGTGTTGTAAATAGTCAACGGGAAGGATTTTAGTAAGATATAAGCCATGAGCACTACACAGCCAGAAAAAAACCTAGGCAGGACAAGTAAAAATATTGGGGCAAGTAGATTTGAGAAGTCAGGCAAGTAGAAAAAAACCTTAACGTTGAACCCTGCATGTGTTGAGCTGCTGCCGCTTAAGGTTAGACGGCACTGTACATAGAGCGCTTCTGCTCGTTAGTAATAAATTCTAATGTTGGATGTTCACTCCTTCACACAGATGAGTATAGAAAAATATTTTCAACGGCCGAAAAGGGCTCGACTTGGAGAGGAGGTAGGCCTACAGTCCGGAACACAGGTGCGACCTGTTCAGCAGCAGCAGGAGGAGGAGGAGGAGGTTGACTGACTGTGGCAGGACACCTCTGCCTCTGTTTCACTTCATGTTGCTGGTAAATAATATGGTTGTAGTAGTAGGCTAAAGTTAAATTATTTAGTATTCACTAATTAAAGGGGCAGAGCTTTAAGAGACATTTTAGCTTTTATATTTTATAAGATATATTTTTTGTAAGAACCACAATTAATAAATATATTTCAGTGAATCACTAATTGTTCAAATCTGTATATAAATATGTACATAAAATGTTGTAATTATATTCCAACTCCGCGTTCTTCTTGGTCATCGCCGCTATATATATATATATATATATATATATATATATATATATATATATATATATATATATATATATATATATATATATATATATATATAAACTAACATGTCTTCTATATCTTTCTTGCAATATGCATTTTCTTGCGTCTGGAACATTCCAGCGCACGCTCGAGGTTAGTGCCAGCGCTTCATAGAGCGCAGAATAGTGGGTTCTGTTGAAGATGGAACTGCAGTACAGCTTCTACAATGCCCAGAAAAAGTTGTACATGTATAGTTGTATGCTGCATGTTTTAATACATAGCAAAACACCGCAAGTATGAGCATGAATGCTGAAAGCATCTGTGCTGAAAGCTGCGTATTACACGCAAAATCCTTCATTAAATACAGCGGCCTGCACCACTTTTGCACTTGTTGTCAATTGTAAACACAGTCTTGGTAGATCAACCGCAACATGCTCACTAATAGTACTCCCAATGTTATATTTTGCACACTCTATTAACCACTTCTTATACGCCATGTACTAGTTGATAGTCTCACCTGATGAGATGTCAGCAGCCACTCTATTCATTCCACTGTCTGAGAACTCGATCAGAGACTCTTGCAGTGGAGACTGGGAAGACAGGAAGAAGGGCAATTCCTTTTAAATTGCACATACAGTCATGGTCAAAAGTGTACATACACTTGTAAAGAACATCATGTCATGGCTGTCTTGAGTTTCCAATCATTTCTACAACTCTTATTTTTTTGTGATGTAGTGATTGGAGCACATACTTGTTGGTCAGAAAAAACATTCATGAAGTTTGCTTCTTTTATGAATTTATTATGATGTGAGGGTCAAAAGTATACATACAGCAATGTTAGTATTTGCTTACATGTCCCTTGGCAAGTTTACCTGCAATAATACTGCAATTTTTGACCACTCCTCTTGACAAAATTGGTGCAGTTCAGCTAAATTTGTTGGTTTTCTGACATGGACTTGTTTCTTCAGCATTGTCCACACGTTTAAGTCAGGACGGACCACAGAACTTTCCTTCAGAAGGTCTTATCTTTGTCCATGTGATGTTAGATGAAACAAAAAAATGAGCTGTTTGGCCACAATACCCAGCAATATGTTTGGAGGAGAAAAGGTGAGGCCTTTAATCCCAGGAACACCATTCCTACCGTCAAGCATGGTGGTGGTAGTATTATGCTCTGGGCCTGTTTTGCTGCCAATGGAACTGCTGCTGTCATGTCTGTGTAATCATGTTTTGTTTAGTTTCTGGCTTTTCACTCCCTTGTCTTGTTTGCATGATTACCCATTCGTTTCACCTGTTCCACGTTTGGACTCATTGTGCACTCTTGTTTGTCACCATAGCAACCATTAGTTTTCACCTGTCACGCACCTGCTTTCACTAATCATGTCCATAGTATTTAAGTTCATTCATTTTCTGTTGTTCGTCCTGACGACATCCCCGCATTTATGCTCCTGCACACTCTCCACACCCTGATGACCCTTGCTACTCTTTTTTCATGCCGGTTCCATGCCAAGTAAGTTTTGTTTATTAAGCCACAGTTAGCGTTTTGTTTAGTTGTTCATAGTTTTTTGCCCCCGTGCAAGTCTTTTGTTTTCATTAGTCAAGTTTTGTACCTCCGCCCCTGTGCGCGCTTTTCGTTTATTCCTTTTTTGATAGTTTAAATAAATCATGTACCCACCTTCAAGCCTTGACCAGTCCAATTCACTTGCACCTCGGGAGAACAAACCAAGCCATAGTCCTAGTCATGACAGCTGCTTTACAGAGAGTGAATGGGACAATGAAAAAGGAGGATTACCTCCAAATTCTTCAGGACAAGCTAAAATCATCAGCCCGGAGGTTGGGTCTTGGGCGCAGTTGGGTGTTCCAACAGGACAATGACCCCAAACACACCTCAAAAGTGGTAAAGGAATGGCTAAATCAGGCTAGAATGAAGGTTTTAGAATGGCTTTCCCAAAGTCCTGACTTAAACGTGTGGACAATGCTGAAGAAACAAGTCCATGTCAGAAAAACAACACATTTAGCTGAACTGCACCAATTTAGTGGTCAAAAATTCAAGCAGAAGCTTGTGGATGGCTACCAAAAGCGCCTTATTGCGGGTAAACTTGCCAAGGGACATGTAAGCAAATATTAACATTGCTGTATGTATACTTTTGACCCTCACATTTTCAGTAGAGCCATAATAAATTCATAAAAGAAGCAAACTTCATGAATGTTTTTTGTGACCAACAAGTATGTGCTCCAATCACTTCATCACAAAAAATAAGAGTTGTAGAAATGATTGGAAACTCCAGACAGCCATGACATGATGTTCTTTACAAGTGTATGTAAACTTTGGACCATGACTGTATGTCCTTGGTGGTATCAATTGAATGATATCAGTGAGCACACTTATTTATCCAAACCACAGTCCTACCTTGGAGAATTGGATCATATCAGCAGGTTCCCTACACTCTCTCCCATTCCTGGTTTTAGGATGAAATACAAGCAGGTGTGAACTTGTGTAAGTGCAAGTATTTGTTTTGGTTTGTACTAGGGATGTCCCGATCCGATATTTGGATCGGATCGGCTGCCGATATTTGCCAAAAATTGCGTATCGGCAAGGCATGGGAAAATGCCGATCCAGATCCAGTTTAAAAAAAAACTCCGGTCCATGTTTTCCAACGCACCGATTTAAATAATACATTCCACTTTTCTGCTGCTCCGTAATTTCCGTTCCGCATTTTCCAGCACACCTTCAACACATCCACAATTCTCACGCAGTTGCTTTTAGCTGCTGGCATTACACGACAGGCTCTTCTCACTCTTTCCTGTGTCTCCCTCTCACAGACAGCAAGCGCACCTTCTTACACACGTCACATACTGTCACGTCATACGTCACATACTGTCACGTCGTACGTCACATACTGTCACGTCATACGTCACATACTGTCACGTCATACGTCACATACGTATACGTCCTCCCCGAGCAGAGAGGTAGCAGCATGGCTAACGTTAGCTGCGCAGCCTTGCGAGCAACGCTCCCTCTAAGGTGCTCGCCTGTGCAATTGCGCACTGTTTAAGCGTCCTCTGCGCACGGCAAATCTATGCCACGCACAAAATCAAATAAGAAAATAAGCGCATAACAATTTTCGACACACGGACACGACAGAGAAAACAGTTTTCGTCATCATTGTTCAAATATTGTGACGTCTGTCGAGACGCTTATCTCCATTCGGTGCCACACGTCCACACCATCAAAATGCCGAGTCAAACATTTCCACATCAACACTGTATGAAAAAATTAGTGATTTTTTTAGTTGTGATTTCCTTCTCTGCATGAAAGTTTAAAAGTAGCATATATTAATGCAGTATGAAGAAGAATGTTTTAATGTATACATTAAGCCTTGAAAGAACATTTTGAAAATCAAGACTACATTTCCTGCAAATGGGTGCATTTCTACCCTATATTTTAACTTTAGATTTATTCTCATATCAAACTCTTTTGGCTGTCTTTTTGACACTTACCCTCCACACCCTGGATTATAAATAATGTAAATAATTCAATGTGATTATCTTGTGTGATGACTGTATTATGATGATAGTATATATCTGATAGTATATATCTGTATCATGAATCAATTTAAGTGGACCCCGACTTAAACAAGTGTGAAAAACTTATTGGGGTGTTACCATTTAGTGGTCAATGGTACGGAATATGTACTTCACTGTGCAACCTACCGTATTTTCCGCACCATAAGCCGCCCTGGGTTATAAGCCGCGCCTTCAATGAACGGCATATTTCAAAACTTTGTCCACCTATAAGCCGCCCCGTGTTATAAGCCGCATCTAACTGCGCTAAAGGGAATGTCAAAAAAACAGTCAGATAGGTCAGTCAAACTTTAATAATATATTAAAAACCAGCGTGATGTGGGCGCGCATGGAGTCGTATATCAACATGGACGGAGCTGCGTGAAAAAAGCCACCCGGCCTCTTCGCGTAAACTTCCCTTAATCACTCGCTCATCTTTTCTTCATCCATCCATCCCTTCGAGTTAGCTTTTATGATGACGCCGGCTGGAAAGGTCTCTTTTGGCAAGGTCTTCCTTTTGAATATCACCATGGGTGGACGTTTCTGGCCATTAGCATGGCAAGCTAGAACCACAGTGAAGGACGACTTCTCATTCCCTGTGGTGCGAATATTCACCGTACGTGCTCCCGTTGTATCCACAGTGCGGTTCACAGGAATATCAAAAGTCAGTGGAACCTCGTCCATGTTGATAATGTTCTCTGGCCGGATCTTTTTTTCAGCTATCTTGTTTTTACAATATGCACGGAAAGTAGCCAGCTTTTCTTGAAAGTCTTTAAGCAGTTGCTGTGAAATAGTAGTCCGTGTGCGGATGGAGAGATTGCGTCTTTTCATGAACCGGAAACCTGTCGCTTAGTAGGAGCCATTTTGTGGTCCTTACAGATGTAAACACACAAAGGAAATGAAACGTAATATCCGCGCGCTTCTTCTTCTTCTACGGGGGCGGGTGGTTGCTTACAGTAGAAGAAGAAGCGCTTCCTCTTCTATGGGGGCGGGTGCTTACCTTGGCGGTTGCTTGGCGTAGAAGAAGAAGAAGCGCTTCCTCTTCTACGGGGAAAAAAGATGGCGGCTGTTTACCGTAGTTGCGAGACCTAAACTTTATGAAAATGAATCTTAATATTAATCCATGTGTATTATTCAAACTCCCCTAATTCAGCTGGCTAGTTGTTATCAAGAGTACTAAAACCCTTTTCAACATGATTCTGACAACTAAGTAGGCTAAATAACTTTAAACTTTAATACATGCTCGGATAGGCCAGTATCGGTCAGTATCGGTATCGGTCAGTATCGGTATCGGATCGGAAGTGCAAAAACCTGGATCGGGACATCCCTAGTTTGTACGAGAGTTGTAATTACTTCCTCTTCCTCTGTGCCTCTCTGAAGTATCTCTTGGCAAACTCAATGATGTGATACTGGCTGCCATACTGAGACAGATCCTCCAGTTCTTCACCCGGACTGTCCACGTACAAGTCCTTCACTACCTGGTAACATCAATCAAATAGTCTGAGATACAGGTTCTGTGCAGGTGTGCCTGACAATAAGGTCAGTAGGTGTAATTCTACAGTAGTACTATGTCATATTATATTGTTTTCCAGTCTCTACCTCTGTGGAGCGGTCAAGCTCCTGGGCGGCGACCGACGAGCCCATCGCTACGGCAACAGCGGCCGAGGCAGCGACTCGTCCCTGCCTGTCACGAGGCTCCGCCCTCTCGGTTGGCAAACGCAGGAAGTCAGGAGCGGCCACAGGTCGGACATATTCACTGGTAAACACCGCAGACGTACCGTACACAGCCCCAAACCGCCAGCCTGTACACACACACACACACACACACACACACACACACACACACACTTACATCAAGTCTTCAAAAACCCATCAATTAAGTGGAGCACTTTTTAAGTCACTTTTCCCTATTTCAAATTGTATCTGCTATTCTTTTAACTTTTGCTGTAAAATATACTTTTTCTTGGCACAACAAATTTTAAAATACTCATCTACACAATAAAAAAAAAAATTGCTTCTCCAATACAATATCGTAGTAACAGGAAAAAGCAAAAGTCATAATGCCCTGCCCTGTATGTTTATTGTTATTAGTACTTTTATTAATGATTATTATTACTAATAGACATCCTAGATCTATATGGTAGTTTGGTGACAGTTCAGCCTTGGCGGTGGTCTACCAAGACACATTGTAGATCTACAGTATATGGTCATTTAGTGACAGCCTTGGCGGAGATCTAACAATGAGCATTCTAGATCTATATAGTCATTTGGTGACAGTTCAATCTCGGCAAAGGTCTGCTAAGTGACATTCTAGATCCATATGGTCATTTGGTAACAGTTCAGCCTTGACATCCTAGATATATAGTAGATAGTCCATTGGTGACTGTTCAGCCTTGATGAGGTTTACCGAGTGACATCTTAAAACTATATGGTCAGCCGTGAAGGAGGTCTACCAAGAGACATTCTAGATCTATAATGTAATTTGGTGACCATTTAGCCTTGACGGAGGTCTACCAATACACATCCTAGATCTATATGGTCATTTAGTGACCGTTCAGCTTTGACAGAGGTCTATCAATAGACATCCTATATCTATAAGGTTAATTGGTGACCGTTCAACCCTGACAGATGTCTACTAATAGACATCTTTGATCTGTAAGGTCATTTGCTGACCATTCAGCCTTGACGTAGTTCTACCAATAGTCAGCTTACATCTACAAGGTCATTTGGTGACCGTTCAGCCTTGATAGAGGTCTACCAATAGACCTCCTACATCTATATGGTAATT
Source organism: Nerophis lumbriciformis (assembly GCF_033978685.3). Taxonomy (NCBI): domain Eukaryota; kingdom Metazoa; phylum Chordata; class Actinopteri; order Syngnathiformes; family Syngnathidae; genus Nerophis; species Nerophis lumbriciformis. Next base: position 38,733,858 of record NC_084571.2, on the reverse strand, counting down.
TGGTGACCGTTCAGCCTTGACAGAGGTCTACCAAAAGACAGCCTAGATCTGTAAGGTCATTTGGTGACTGTTCAGCCTTGATGAAGCTCTACCAATAGACATTCTAGCTCTATAGGGTCATTTGGTGACTGTTCAGCCATGACAAAGGTCCACCAATAGACATCCTAGATCTATATGGTCATTTGGTGATCGTTCAGCCTTGATTGCGGTCTACCAAGAGTCATCCTACATCTATATGGTCATAAGGAGACAGTTCAGCCTTGGCGAAGGTCTGCCAAGTGACATTCTAGATCTATATGGTCATTTGGTGACAGTTCACCCTTGGTGAAGGTCTGCCAAGTGACATTCTAGATCTATATGGTCATTTGGTGACAGTTTACCCTTGGTGAAGGTCTGCCAAGTGACATTCTAGATCCATATGATCATTTGGTGACAATTCAGCCTTGACGGAAATCTACCAAGAGATATTCGATATAAGGGACGGCGTGGCGCAGTGGAAGAGTGGCCGTGCGCGACCCGAGGGTCCCTGGTTCAATCCCCACCTAGTACCAACCTCGTCATGTCCGTTGTGTCCTGAGCAAGACACTTCACCCTTGCTCCTGATGGGTGCTGGTTAGCGCCTTGCATGGCAGCTCCCTCCATCAGTGTGTGAATGTGTGTGTGAATGGGTAAATGTGGAAGTAGTGTCAAAGCGCTTTGAGTACCTTGAAGGTAGAAAAGCGCTATACAAATACAACCCATTTATCATTTATCATTTACTACATGCAGAGTATAGTATGAAGGACAGGGCAAAATGGAAAGATAAACCCTAATGGGACAAAAGTAGAAGTTTATCATTATTATATAAAAAAAAACATACTAGTTACGGAAAAACCTTTTTAATGTACAGTATTGTATATTTTAACCCCTATTTTGGAAGAGATTTTTTTTCTTTCTAGAATTTCCTGAGAAAAAATATATTTATTTCATGTTTACATTTTTGGCCATGGTGTAAAGATAGATAGATAGATAGATAGATAGATAGATAGATAGATAGATAGATAGATAGATAGATAGATAGATAGATGGATGGATAGATAAATAGTTCTTTATTGATTCCTTCAGAAGAGTTCCCTCAGGACAGAATTGAGATCGAATTTAAAAAGTAAATAGTAAATAATTGGGGGTATAAATGGAAATAAAATAGAAAATATAACAGTAAGAATAAAAATAAAAAGCAACGATAAGAATAAAAATAAGAATATAACAAGAGAAACTAGCTAAGTTATGAAAATGTATTGCACTGCTTTTTGTTGCAGTTTATTTCAGTATTGTTATTGTTTTGCATCCCCTGTCATCCTAAAGTGCACTATTATCATTATTAAATAACAATATGATCAATTATTATTATTAAACATGATTTGAAATTAATTTTGTATCATATTTTACGAGGAATAATGTTTGTTATTAAACATGAAAAATAACACTTAATTAAAAAATGCATTATTATTGTTAAACATGATTTAAAATTAATTTTGTATCATATTTTAATAGGAATATTTTTTGTTATTAAACATGAAAATAACAATTAAAAAATTCATAACTTAAATTTTTACATTCCATCCATCCATCCATCTTCTTCCACTTATCCGAGGTCGGGTCGCGGGGGCAGCAGCCTAAGCAGGGAAGCCCAGACTTCCCTCTCCCCAGCCACTTCATCCAGCTCCTCCCGGGGGACCCCGAGGCGTTCCCAGGCCAGCCGGGAGACATAGTCTTCCCAACGTGTCCTGGGTCTTCCCCGCGGCCTCCTACCGGTCGTACGTGCCCTAAACACCTCCCTAGGGAGGCGTTCGGGTGCCATCCTGACCAGATGCCCGAACCACCTCATCTGGCTCCTCTCGATGTGGAGGAGCAGCGGCTTTACTTTGAGCTCCTCCCGGATGACAGAGCTTCTCACCCTATCTCTAAGGGAGAGCCCCGCTACCCGGCGGAGGAAACTCATTTCGGCCGCTTGTACCCGTGATCTTGTCCTTTCGGTCATAACCCAAAGCTCATGACCATAGGTGAGGATGGGAACGTAGATCGACCGGTAAATTGAGAGCTTTGCCTTCCGGCTCAGCTCCTTCTTCACCACAACGGACCGATACAGCGTCCGCATTACTGAAGACGCCGCACCGATCCGCCTGTCGATCTCACGATCCACTCTTCCCTCACTCGTGAACAAGACTCCGAGGTACTTGAACTCCTCCACTTGGGGCAAGATCTCCTCCCCAACCCGGAGATGGCACTCCACCCTTTTCCGGGCGAGAACCATGGACTCGGACTTGGAGGTGCTGATTCTCATCCCAGTCGCTTCACACTCGGCTGCGAACCGATCCAGTGAGAGCTGAAGATCCTAGCCAGATGAAGCCATCAGGACCACATCATCTGCAAAAAGCAGAGACCTAATCCTGCAGCCACCAAACCAGATCCCCTCAACGCCTTGACTGCGCCTAGAAATTCTGTCCATAAAAGTTATGAACAGAATCGGTGACAAAGGGCAGCCTTGGCGGAGTCCAACCCTCACTGGAAACGTGTCCGACTTACTACCGACAATGCGGACCAAGCTCTGACACTGATCATACAGGGAGCAGACTGCCACAATCAGACAGTCCGATACCCCATACTCTCTGAGCACTCCCCACAGGACTTCCCGAGGGACACGGTCGAATGCCTTCTCCAAGTCCACAAAACACATGTAGACTGGTTGGGCAAACTCCCATGCACCCACAAGGACCCTGCCGAGAGTATAGAGCTGGTCCACAATTCCACGACCAGGACGAAAACCACACTGTTACTCCTGAATCCGAGGTTCGACTATCCGGTGTAGCCTCCTCTCCAGTACACCTGAATAGACCTTACCGGGAAGGCTGAGGAGTGTGATCCCACGATAGTTAGAACACACCCTCCGGTTCCCCTTCTTAAAGAGAGGAACCACCACCCCGGTCTGCCAATCCAGTGGTACCGCCCCCGATGTCCACGCGATGCTGCAGAGTCTTGTCAACCAAGACAGCCCCACAGCATCCAGAGCCTTAAGGAACTCCGGGCGGATCTCATCTACCCCCGGGGCCTTGCCACCGAGGAGCTTTTTAACTACCTCAGCAACCTCAGCCCCAGAAATAGGAGAGCCCACCACAGACTCCCCAGGCACTGCTTCCTCATAGGAAGACGTGTTGGTGGGATTGAGGAGGTCTTGGAAGTATTCCCTCCACCGATCCACAACATCCGCAGTCGAGGTCAGCAGAACACCATCCTCGCAATACACGGTGTTGGTAGTGCACTGCTTCCCCTTCCTGAGGCGGCGGATGGTGGTCCAGAATCGCTTCGAAGCCGTCCGGAAGTCGTTTTCCATGGCCTCACCGAACTCCTCCCATGTCCGAGTTTTTGCCTCTGCGACCGCTGAAGCCGCACACCGCTTGGCCTGTCGGTACCTGTCCGCTGCCTCAGGAGTCCTATGAGCCAAAAGAACTCGATAGGACTCCTTCTTCAGCCTGACGGCATCCCTCACCGCCGGTGTCCAACAACGGGTTCTAGGATTACCGCCACGACAAGCACCAACTACCTTGCGGCCACAGCTCCAATCAGCCGCCTCGACAACAGAGGCGCGGAACATGGTCCATTCGGACTCAATGTCCAGCACCTCCCTCGTGACATGTTCAAAGTTCTTCCGGAGGTGGGAATTGAAACTCTCTCTGACAGGAGACTCTGCCAGACGTTCCCAGCAAACCCTCACAATGCGTTTGGGCCTGCCAGGTCTGTCCGGCAAAAAGCAACAATAAGAATAAAAATATAACAGTAAAAATAAGAATATAACAAGAGAAACTAGCTATGTTATGAAAATGTATTGCACCGCTTTTTGTTGCAGTTTATTTCAGTATTGTTATTGTTTTGCATCCCCTGTCATCCTAAAGTGCACTATTATCATTATTAAATAACAATATGATCAATTATTATTATTAAACATGATTTGAAATTAATTTTGTATCATATTTTACGAGGAATAATGTTTGTTATTAAACATGAAAAATAACACTTAATTAAAAAATGCATTATTATTGTTAAACATGATTTAAAATTAATTTTGTATCATATTTGACTAGGAATAATGTTTGTTATTAAACATGAAAAATAACAATTAAAAAATGCATAACTTAAATTTTTACATTCTTTGTTTATTAAATGTCCTTCAAATATGACATACTGCACAGATATCATATTATACAATATATTAGAAATATATATGTACATATATATGTACAAAATAATTGCATGCATTATTCTTATGATGTAAGTCAAGGTAACGAAACATGAAACCGTTTTAGTGTCCTGTTCAACCCACCAAAGTCAGGTGTGTCTCTCTTCAGTTCTTCCAGTAGCATGACTTTTTTCTTCACGATGCAGCCGTAACTTTTGCCTGCACACAACATAACAGACATAAACACTTACTGTACTCACAAGAGAGACCGTGGAAGTGAGCATCTCACCTGCCTCAAGGCCATCCATACGCTGCAGTCTGATGATGTCACCTTTGTGGAAGCTGAGGAGCGTCCTGTCCTCGTTGATGTCATTCCTCACCGCCACCACATATTCAGAGTCCTGCAGCGACACAACACGTTGCTGTGTGACACAATCTGAGAGTTGAAGTGTATAAACGACAACTGCCACCACATACACTATATTGCCAAAAGTACTTGGCCACCTGCCTTGACTCACATATGAACTTGAAGTGTCATCCCATTCCTAACCCATAGGGTTCAATATGACACCTTTTGCAGCTATTACAGCTTCAACTCTTCTGGGAAGGCTGTCCACAAGGTTGCGGAGTGTGTTTATAGGAATTTTCCCACCATTCTTCCAAAAGCGCATTGGTGAGGTCACACACTGATGTTGGTGGAGAAGGCCCGGCTCTCGGTCTCTGTTGTAATTCATCCCAAAGGTGTTCTATCGGGTTCAGGTCAGGACTCTGTGCAGGCCAGTCAAGTTCATCCACATCCATGTCTTTATGAACCTTGCTTTGTGCACTGGTGCACAGTGAAGAGGAAGGGGCCCGCTCCAAACTGTTCCCACAAGTTTGGGAGCATGGAATTGTCCAAAATGTTTTGGTATCATGGAGCATTCAAAGTTCTTTTCACTGGAACCAAGGGGCCAAGCCCGACTCCTGAAAAACAACCCCACACCATAAGCACACCAGTGGCGACGTGCTTTACACCACTGCATCCCACGCTTTGCATTGGACTTGGTGATGTATGGCTTAGATCCAGCTGCTCGGCCATGGAAACCCATTCCATGAAGCTCTCTGCGTTAGAAATGCGCGGATAGGCAATTATTTCATCCGCAACCGCATCAGAAAGTCGTCAACCATCCGCCATCCACCCGTTTCTAACATTTAATCAGAACCGCATCCGCCCACACCCGCCCGTTGTTATATATCTAATATAGACGATGCAAGGTATTAGTGAGGTTATAAAGCTTTTGCCTGTTAAAGAAAGGAGACTGATCCAATGCAGCACAGACGTTCGCGTGCCACGCTGTCACGGCCCAGACGCACACCAGTGCGCAATCATATGGGAGCCGCGCTGAGCGCACCTCCAAGCGCGTCTCGCTGCCGGCGACGGCCGGGTATGGGCCCGACGCTCCAGCGCCATCCATTTTCAGGGCTAGTTGATTCGGCAGGTGGGTTGTTACACACTCCTTAGCGGGTTCCGACTTCCATGGCCACCGTCCTGCTGTCTATATCAACCAGGGTGAGCACCACCCCTTTCGTGAGCGCACTGCGCGCGGAGTGACCCCTGTTACGCGCCCCCGGCAACAGGGGTGGCGGGCAGGTAAGCTGCGCGGGCGGAGCGCGCGGAGTGACCCCTGTTATGAGCCCCCGGCCACGGGGGTGGCGGGCAGCTAAGCTGCTTACCTGCTGTGCCCGCAAACCGCGCATCTCTACTCTGCGTACTGTACGTGGGTTAATTGGAAGGTCACGTGAAGTTTGGAGCTCTGTAGCAACTGACTGTGCAGAAGGTCTTTGCACTATGCTGACCTCTCTCTGTCAGTTTACGTGGCCTACCACTTGGTGGCTGAGTTGCTGTTGTTCCCAAACTCTTCCATTTTCTTATAATAAAGTTGACTTTGGAATATTTAGAAGCGAGAAAATTTCAGGACTGGATTTGTTGCACGGGTGGCATCCTATGACAGTTCCACGCTGGAAATCACTGAGAGCGGCCCATTCTTTCACAAATGTTTGTAGAAACTGTTGGAATAATTGTTTGTAAGTTATCACAAAAGAAACGTTGTATTATGAATGCTGTCTTTCGAGGCCTAACAAGAGGAAGAAGGCTCGTGAAACAGATGGCAGGATCTGCTCACCTTCCAGAGGAACTCTCTTTGAAGTGTTAAACGAACTCTCTCTGAAGTATTTCACAAACTCTCTTCCAACTATTTTGGTAACCGAGGTCAACGCTATTTACGACCTGCTGCCCTCTTGAAGTTGCTGTGGTCAGGAGACGGGAGGGGTTTATCCATTGTCCTCCAAAGACCTGCCCCAGCTGGATCCAGGAAGAGCCCAAGCCCGAGAAATCCTCTTCTTGGTCTTCAAAGCGACCGAAAACAATGACTGTTTTACATACTTCCCATTCCTGCTGTGACATGTGTTGGTGCGTGAACATTGAACATCTGAATAAAGGAGGAGACGAAAACCTTCTTCGTCAGAGCGTGGTGCAGGACTGTACAGAGAGTGCAGTGGCCATGTCTCTCCTCAATATTGAGTCCAAATTGAATTCTGTCTCTGTTTGATTCCTTGCCTTTTTGTCTTGTTTAATAGATGTCCTGTGTTTGAACGTGACAGAAACAGTCTCCATCCCTAAGTGCTTGATTTGATACACCTGTGGCCGGGCCAAGTGATTAGGACACCCGATTCTCATCATGTGGATGGGTGGCCAAATACTTTTGGCAATAGTCTATTCAGAGTCCTGCAGAGTTCAAGTGTATCAACAACACACTGACCTTCTTTATCTCAGTCAGGAAGTCGTCAATCATGCTTTTGACCTGCGGGGCCTTGGCAGAAAACAGTATAAGCTTCTCATTGACCAGGTTGAACTCCAGCATGTGCTTGGACGGAATGGACACGAACAGGATGTCCGGGTAGCTGGACAGGAAGTGACACTGGATGGAATGCTTTGATCATTTAGAAACCTCTAATCTAGTGAACTGAGACCTACCTGTAAGGTCTGAGCACTCTGAAGTAGTCTGGAGCATTGGAGCTGCTCCTCACCAGCTTGAGCAGCTTGATGCCTTGGTGGGACACGGCCAGCACCTGCACACCCGTGCCCACACTGCCCTGCGACACGACAACATTCATCACTCCATTCCCTACAACTTCATCCACTCGCTGCCGGGAGCTCACTGAGGCTGGGAAAAGACGAGAGAAGTAGATCTCCCACGTGTCTCTCGCCATGGCGACCACCTTCTTCTTCACGTTTTCATCCCGAGTCCCTGAGGTCTGATCCACCTGGTTTTCCACTGCAGGAGAACAACAGTACATTTATTCCAGTGACAGACTGGAGATCAACAATAGCACTGATGGCTGTGAGAGCCTAAAAGTCTTTGAAGTCCTGTCAGGACATTTGTGGGACTTGACATACCGAAGAGAGTTTTCATCTTCTGTCTCTCCTCCTGGGTGATACGGATGCAGGCCTCAGAGAAGGTGTCATGTACGACCTGCACGACCCATACAAATACTGCATTTACACAAATACCAAACATTAGTCTTTTTCCACACTTCTGTTTTTGTAAAAGAAATATTTTTAAGACATAACCTAATATCAGGAGTTCACATTTCTCTTCCCCCCTCCCCCGTCCGTCTACATCAAGGTCTCTTGGCGTCCTTATCTCTGACAACATCTCAAAGGGTGTCCCTCAAGGTTCTGTGTTGGGCCCCTTGTTATTCACTATTTACATAAATAATCTTGGACGGAATATTCCGAACTCAAGTTTCCATTTCTATGCTGATGATACTGTCATATACTGCACAGCACCCACTCTTGCTGAGGCTTTTAAACATCTACAACATGCATTTGACAGAGTACAAGAACAACTTTGCTATCTTCAACTGGTTTTAAATGCAGAGAAAACAAAGTGGTGTTCTGCTGACCTCGACTGTGGATGTTGTGGATCGGTGGAGGGAATACTTCGAAGACCTCCTCAATCCCACCAACACGTCTTCCTATGAGGAAGCAGTGCCTGGGGAGTCTGTGGTGGGCTCTCCTATTTCTGGGGCTGAGGTTGCTGAGGTAGTTAAAAAGCTCCTCGGTGGCAAGGCCCCGGGGGTGGATGAGATCCGCCCGGAGTTCCTTAAGGCTCTGGATGCTGTGGGGCTGTCTTGGTTGACAAGACTCTGCAGCATCGCGTGGACATCGGGGGCGGTACCACTGGATTGGCAGACCGGGGTGGTGGTTCCTCTCTTTAAGAAGGGGAACCGGAGGGTGTGTTCTAACTATCGTGGGATCACACTCCTCAGCCTTCCCGGTAAGGTCTATTCAGGTGTACTGGAGAGGAGGCTACGCCGGATAGTCGAACCTCGGATTCAGGAGGAACAGTGTGGTTTTCGTCCTGGTCGTGGAACTGTGGACCAGCTCTATACTCTCGGCAGGGTCCTTGAGGGTGCATGGGAGTTTGCCCAACCAGTCTACATGTGTTTTGTGGACTTGGAGAAGGCATTCGACCGTGTCCCTCGGGAAGTCCTGTGGGGAGTGCTCAGGGAGTATGGGGTATCGGACTGTCTGATTGTGGCAGTCCGCTCCCTGTATGCTCAGTGCCAGAGCTTGGTCCGCATTGCCGGTAGTAAGTCGGACACGTTTCCAGTGAGGGTTGGACTCTGCCAAGGCTGCCCTTTGTCACCAATTCTGTTCATAACTTTTATGGACAGAATTCTAGGCGCAGTCAAGGCGTTGAGGGGATCCGGTTTGGTGGCTGCAGGATTAGGTCTCTGCTTTTTGCAGATGATGTGGTCCCGATGGCTTCATCTGGCCAGGATCTTCAGCTCTCGCTGGATCGGTTCGCAGCCGAGTGTGAAGCGACTGGGATGAGAATCAGCACCTCCAAGTTCGAGTCCATGGTTCTCGCCCGGAAAAGGGTGGAGTGCCATCTCCGGGTTGGGGAGGAGATCTTGCCCCAAGTGGAGGAGTTCAAGTACCTCGGAGTCTTGTTCACGAGTGAGGGAAGAGTGGATCGTGAGATCGACAGGCGGATCGGTGCGGCGTCTTCAGTAATGCGGACGCTGTATCGATCCGTTGTGGTGAAGAAGGAGCTGAGCCAGAAGGCAAAGCTCTCAATTTACCGGTCAATCTACGTTCCCATCCTCACCTATGGTCATGAGCTTTGGGTTATGACCGAAAGGACAAGATCACGGGTACAAGCGGCCGAAATGAGTTTCCTCCGCCGGGTGGCGGGGCTCTCCCTTAGAGATAGGGTGAGAAGCTATGCCATCCGGGAGGAGCTCAAAGTAAAGCCGCTGCTCCTCCACATCGAGAGGAGCCAGCTGAGGTGGTTCGGGCATCTGGTCAGGATGCCACCCGAACGCCTCCCTAGGGAGGTGTTTAGGGCACGTTCGACCGGTAGGAGGCCGCGGGGAAGACCCAGGACACGTTGGGAAGACTATGTCTCCCGGCTGGCCTGGTAACACCTCGGGGTCCCACAGGAAGAGCTGGACGAAGTGGCTGGGGAGAGGGAAGTCTGGGCTTCCCTGCTTAGGCTGCTGCCCCCGCGACCCGACCTCGGATAAGCGGAAGAAGATGGATGGATGGATGGAAAACAAAGTGTATGCTCTTTACCACATCAAAAACTGTAAGATCATCACTGTGTGAGAACATTTTAACAAGAAACGGGCAACAAATTATGTTAGTATCTGCTTTTAAATATTTAGGATTTTTAATTGATGACCACTTGAGTTTTAAGGAGCACATTCAGTATGTTGTAAAAAAAACTGAAACTTTTACTGGGATTTTATTATAGAAACAAGTCTTGCTTTTCTTTGACTGTGAAACAGAAATTGGTGGAAACAACCTTTTTACCTGTTATTGACTATGGAGATGTGTTGTACATGAATGTTGTCTCCACAAGCTGGATAGTGTGTACCACGGGGCACTGAGATTCATCACCAACTTACTCACCATTGTGTGTTATACTCAATGGTTAACTGGACATCTTTATGTGCTCGACGCCTCAATCATTGGTATGTTTTCATCTACAAAACCATTCTGGGTATCACTCCATCTTATCTGTCTTGTCTTTTAACAAAGAAACAAGGAAGTCACAATCTTCGTTCAATGAATGTTCTGCAATTTGTCGTCCCCAAAGTAAGAACTGAACTGGGCAAGAAAGCATTTAGGTTTTCAGCACCGAAGGCTTGGAATAACCTACAATCGAACATTAAACTTCAAACCCTAGTTACGTTGAATGAGTTTAAAGCTTCTGTGAAAGGACTGCAGTCTACCTTGTCTGTATGCACATGTGTCATGTCAGCAAGTTTTAATGTTGTAAATGTGATGTTTTATGTATTTGTTTACTGTTTTTAATGTAACCTTGCTGCTGCCCTCTTGGCCAGGTCTCCCTTGGAAAAGAGATCTTTGATCTCAATGGGATTTTACCTGGTTAAATAAAGGCTAATAATAATAATAATAGTAATCTCCTGGTCACAAAACACCCCCCCCCGAACGACACCTGGAGTCGAACTTTTGCTTGCATGCAGAACGGCCCCAGGCCTATGAAGATGGACACTACATCAACATACCAAAGAAAATGGGCATAAATACTGTAAATACTTATTTAATACGATACTTATACTAGCTTCTAAATACTTATTTAATTATATGTGTATACTAGCTTCTAAATACTTATTTAATACTATACTTATACTAGCTTGTAAATAATTTTTTTTATACTATACTTATACTAGCATCTAAATACTTATTTAATACTATACTTATACTAGCTTCTAAATACTTATTTAATTATATACGTATACTACCTTCTAAATACTTATTTAATACTATACTTATACTAGCTTCAAAATACTTATCTAATACTATACTTATACTAGCTTCTAAATACTTATTTAATTATATACATATACTAGCTTCTAAATACTTATTTAATACTATACTTACACAAGCTTGTACATACCTATTTAATACTTTACTTATACCGTACTAGCTTCTAAATACTTATTTAATACTATACTTATACTAGCTTGTAAATACTTATTTAATACTATACTTATACTAGCTTCTAAATACTTATTTAATACTATACTTATACTAGCTTGTAAATACTTATTTAATACTATACTTATACTAGCTTGTAAATACTTATTTAATACTATACTTATACTAGCTTCTAAATACTTCAAAAATGATCTCAGCTCATTCAATGGATTACAACTGGACTGTTGATATTGTCCACTTTGCCTCTCAGGCTTCATCAGTTCATACTTTTTTGGTCTATTTCTTTTGTCAGCGAACACATTTCAGGCAAAAGGACAAATGTCCACTGCAGAGGACACTGGCTCTCAGCAGGTTAAGGTTGAATACTGTACTTAGTATGTGAATCAACCTGTTTGAAGGTCAGGTCCAGCATCAGTGGATGATTGAGGGTCTCTTTGGGATAAAACACCTGGAAGAAGACAAAAGAGTGGGAATAAAAAGAAGTTAAGGTGCAGTGTAGGGGAACACACCTCCTTCCTCAGGTACAGTTTCCAGGGGACATTGGTGTAGGTGTAATATTCATCACTGCTTCTATTGTGGAGTTTAGTCTGGATGACCTCATCTTCTACTGGGAGCTCTCTGCAGACTGGACACACACATTTATTCCTAAAAAACTTCATGAAACAAGATGGCATACCTGCCAACTTTTGAAATCAGAAAAACCTAGTAGCCAGGGTCCAGGGGCCGCAGGCCCCGGTAGGTCCAGGACAAAGTCCTGGTGGGGGGTTCAGGCTTCGCCCCCCGACGCAAAATGATTATTAGCATTCAGACAGGTTAAAATGTTGCTAAAACCATCACTTTTCTATCAGTCACAGTGACTTTTCAAAACAAAAATATTACAGCAAAAATCATATGGGTTGATTGACATGTTTATTCTGTAAGCTAACTTCAATAGTTTGAAATTATTTTGACAGTTAATGCCAGTTATCCTGTCAACCTTTCACAAGACTTCAATTTGTTCATTGAAAGTATAAACAGTATAAACACTTTTTGTTACGATCCGCTGCCCGGATCATTGTTTTTATATTTTCTAGTCACATGTGTTTTCAGGACCTTGAGTTTTTGTTTGTTTCAGTTGCCATGACGGCAAATTGCTTACACCTGCCTCTGGTTAGTGTCCGGGACGCGCACATGTTGCCCGGGCGCTAATCAGAGGGCTATTTAGTCTTTGCCCTGGCCTCACTCGGTCTGGCTTCCTAGTTTGTTCCCATACAACTGTTAACGACTACTTTGATTCTGCTAGCTTTTCACGCTATGCTATTTGTGCCTGCTAGCTCCCACGCTAGTCCTTTTGTTTTGCCTTTTGTGCTACGTGCATGTATTTTTGTTTATTCATCGTATGATTTATATTTTAAATAAATCATATTCCTACCTGCAAGCTGTGTCCGAAGCCGTCTGCATCCTTGGGAGAACCACACCCGCATCACGATGCGACCAAGTCATTACACTTTTTACATTAAACAAATGGTAAAACAGTACTAAACAATTCCATAAAAAAAAAAATTGGTGTCATTATTAACTTTCTGTCCAAGCTTGTATAATCTACTGCCTTGTTCAATTGTAAAAAATATTCTGTGCCTAAAATTCACATTTCTATCACAATTATCATACTGTAAACATGGTAAGCTAACTTCATTAAAATTAATAGTCCTGTCAATAGCATGGAATTACAATTCAAATGTAGTTTTTTTTGTAAGCCTTTCAAAAGAATTCAAAATATGAAAAATGAATGAAAATGAATTGAAGCCATCAGACACTTGAAAAGTGGCACATCACATCTCTAATGTAATCATTTGAACTTTTCAACAGAAATAGCACTGCAAAAATATTAAGGACATACTTCTGTATTTTGGTAGTTATGCTGTCAACATTTAACAAGATTTCTTCAACTTGGACTTGAAAGCATAAATAGTATAAACACTTTTAACAGTATAACAGTACTAAACAATTCCAATAGATAACATTGGTGTCATTACCTTTCTGTTTGCTCAATTATTGCCTCCGTAAATAAAACTTCGGCATTTATCACATCCAAAGAATCTGTTTGGGCGACGAAAAACGTTGAAAGTTTTCCACTTGTATCGCTAGCAACGGCATTAGACTTGTGTTTTTTTTGTCCCAACGTGGTCTTTTACATCGCTAATTCCTCCGTGTCCGATCGAAAAATCTTGTCTGCACAAGGTGCAATTCGCGTAGTTTTCACCCTTTTTGGAACGGATAATTATTCCCGGATAGGCTTTTGAATATTCTTCACGGAATGACTGCAGCTTTCTTTTCGGTTTAAGACTCGTATGCGATTTTTCTCCGGCTGATTCCATGATCGTTCGCTCGTTTGGAAACAATGGCTCGTGCTTGGCAGCGGTGCTATAAATATCCTCGCGCATTTAAAAAAAAATTTTTTTTTTAATTAATGAAAAACCGTATTTTTTATCACTGCAACCGTAACCCGGAATAGGTTGATGAAAACCGTACTAATTACGGGAAAACCGGAGTAGTTGGCAGGTATGAGATGGTGATCGTACGTCTGCATGGTCATTTGCTGCCAGTACTAAAGTCATAATGGGAATATACTAAGAAGCCTGTAGGCTGTCTGAATGGCAAACAATTGTCTGAATGGCAATTGTCTGAATGGCAATTGTCTGAATGGCAATTGTCTGAATGGCAAACAATTGGCTCAAGGTTCTGTGTCTTTTATCGCTGTATGAATCATATTATTTATATGCAATGCACTAGAACATACTTGCCAACCTTGAGACCTCCAATTTCGGGGGGTGGGGGTGGGCGTGGTTGGGGTGGGGCGGGGGCGTGGTCGGAGGCGTGGCTAAAAGGGGAGGAGTATATTTACAGCTAGAATTCACCAAGTCAAGTATTTCGTATATATATATATATATATATATATATATATATATACATATAAGAAATACTTGACGTTCAGTGAATTCTAACTATATATATATATATATATATATATATATATATATATATATATATATATATATATATATGTATGTGTGGGGAAAAAAATCACAAGACTACTTCATCTCTACAGGCCTGTTTCATGAGGGGTTCCCTCAATCATCAGGAGATCTCCTGATGATTGAGGGAACCCCTCATGAAACAGGCCTGTAGAGATGAAGTAGTCTTGTGATTTTTTTCCCCACACATACATATATTGCGCTCTACTACGGTATCGAGCACTATTTTTTGGATAACCTTATTAAGACATATATATATATATATATATATATATATATATATATATATATATATATATATATATATATAAAATAAATACTTGAATTTCAGTGTTCATTTATTTACACATATACACACACATAACATTCATCTACTCATTGTTGAGTTAAGGGTTGAATTGTCCATCCTTGTTCTATTCTCTGTCACTATTTTTCGAACCATGCTGAACACCCTCTCTGATGATGCATTGCTGTGTGGCACGCACAAAAGTGCTTTCATCAAATGCACTAGATGGCAGTATTGTCCTGTTTAAGAGTGTCACAACATTGCTGTTTACGGCAGACGAACTGCTTTACGGTATACAAAAAAGTGACTGCTGTTGTTGTGTGTTGTTGCCGCGCTGGGAGGACGTTAATGAAACTGCCTAACAATAAACCCACATAAGAAACCAAGAACTCGCCCTCCATCTTTCTACAGTTATAACGTGATTGGGCAGGTACGCTTTTTTATATTGTGGAGGACCTGAGTCCGCCTGAATTCCGGGAGATTTTCGGGAGAAAATTTGTCCCGGGAGGTTTTCGGGAGAGGCGATGAATTTCGGGAGTCTCCCGGAAAATCCGGGAGGATTGGCAAGTATGCACTAGAAGTGTAAACAACCATTATGTGTAGAACACAGCATCCTTTAGTTGTTCATGATATGAGACATTTTGCTGGCATATGAAGGCACAATGAACTTTAAAATGGAGTTTTTATTACCCACAATAACATGTGAACATTTCACCTGTAGGATGGGCGGGGCCTGTGTCGGAGCTCGTTGGTGCAACAGGATTGGTTTGTCCTCTTGCCTCTTTTTGATGGAAACGCTGAGACTTCTTCTGAGTCTGAAACAACAACAAAGTGCATTCAGATGTGAGTGTATGTTGTGTTGTAGTGTGTGTGGTTGTACTGGTTGAGGTGGGTTGGCCATTTGGTCTTTAAGGATCTCCAGGGCTTCATCATGGGGGTCTGGCTTCTTCACAAACGTTCCGTCATCTTTCCTAGACACGTGTAAGCAGATAGTAATCACTTAGACCAGGGGTGCCACTTTTCCAATGACCAAGTGTAGGTGATCATTCATATATATTGATTTATTTATGAAAGGTGTTTAATGATAATACAAGCATGTTTAACATGAAGACAAGAATATAAGTTGGTGTGATTGTGATGACTTGCATTGATAGGAATCAGACAGTAGTGATGATAACATCCACATTTTCGAATGGAGGAGAAAAAAAGGTCCTCTTTTCTGTCTAATACCACATGAAAGTTTGTCCAGCTTCCATACTCCTTTTTATGCACTTTACAAGAAATACATTGGCGGCAAACTCCCTAGCTTGCTAGCTTTCTGAGACTCTTATTTTGTTAGCGCAGGCAGGATGGAGCAGGGCTTTTATTGTGAAGAGAGGAACTGTGCGGTCAATCTTCAGAGTTTTGAGAGAGTCTGTTGAAATAAAAAGTGTTTCTCGCCTTCCTGTCGGTCATTTTTTCTTAATACTGATCTGGCAGCAGCCAGCGTCATCTCACAAGACCCTCGGGTGTGGTGAATGTCAATCAAGTGACCAAAGTCACGTCTTGGTGAAGATTGATGATCCATCATTTTTAGAACTATTTTTTTAATGCCTGGCTGGCGATTGACTGACACACCCTCCACTATCGACTGACACACCCTCCGCCATCGACATACACACCCTCCGCCATCGACCGACACAACCTCCGCCATCGACCGACACACCCTCCGCCATCGACTGACACACCCTCCGCCATCGACTGACACACCCTCCGCCATCGACTGACACAAATGGTAAATGGTAAATGGGTTGTACTTGCATAGCGCTTTTCTACCTTTTTAAGGAACTCAAAGCGCTTTGACACTATTTCCACATTCACCCATTCACACACACACATTCACACACTTCACCATCGACTGACACACCCTCCACCATCGACTGACACACCCTCCACCATCGACTGACACACCCTCCGCCATCCACTGACACACGTTACGCCATCAACTAACACACCATCCACCATCAACTGACACACCCTCCGCCATCGACTGACACACCCTCCACCATCGACTGACACAACCTCCGCCATCCACTGACACACCTTACGCCATCAACTGACACACCCTCCACCATCGACTGACACAACCTCCACCATCGACTGACACAACCTCCGCCATCCACTGACACACCTTACGCCATCAACTGACACACCCTCCACCATCGACTGACACACCCTCCACCATCGACTGACACACCCTCCACCATTGACTGACACGCCCTCCACCATCACCCTCCGCCATCGACTGACACACCCTCCACCGTCACCCACCACCATCGACTGACACACCCTCCACCATCGACTGACACGCCCTCCACCATCACCCTGCGCCATCGACCGACACACCTTCACCATCACCCACCACCATCGACTGACACACCCTCCACCATCGACTGACACGCCCTCCACCATCGACTGACACACCCTCCACCGTCACCCACCACCATCGACTGACACACCCTCCACCATCGACTGACACGTCCTCCACCATCACCCTCCGCCATTGACCGACACACCTTCACCATCACCCACCACCATCGACTGACACACCCTCCACCATCGACTGACACGCCCTCCACCTTCACCCTCCGCCATCGACCGACACACCCTCCACCATCACCCACCACCATAGACTGACACACCCTCCACCATCGACTGACACGCCCTCCACTATCGACTGACACACCCTCCGCCATCGACTGACACAAATGGTAAATGGGTTGTACTTGCATAGCGCTTTTCTACCTTTTTAAGGAACTCAAAGCGCTTTGACACTATTTCCACATTCACCCATTCACACACACACATTCACACCCTCCGCCATCGACTGACACACCCTCCGCCATCAACTGACACACCCTCCGCCATCAACTGACACACCTTACGCCATCGACTGACACACCCTCCACCATCGACTGACACGCCCTCCACCATCACCCTCCGCCATCGACCAACACACCCTCCACCATCACCATCGACTGACACACCCTCCACCATCGACTGACATGCCCTCCACCATCACCCTCCGCCATCGACCGACACACCTCCACCATCACCCACCACCATCGACTGACACACCCTCCACCATCGACTGACACACCCTCCGCCATCGACTGACACGCCCTCCACCATCACCCTCCGCCATCGACCGACACACCTCCACCATCACCCACCACCATCGACTGACACACCCTCCACCATCGACTGACACGCCCTCCGCCATCGACCGACACACCCTCTACCATCACCCACCACCATCGACTGACACACCCTCCACCATCGACTGACACGCCCTCCACCATCAACTGACACGCCCTCCACCATCACCCACCACCATCGACTGACACACCCTCCACCATCACCCACCACCATCGACTGACACACCCTCCACCATCGACTGACACGCCCTCCACCATCACCCTCCGCCATCGACCGACACACCCTCCACCATCACCCACCACCATAGACTGACACACCCTCCACCATCGACTGACACGCCCTCCACCATCAACTGACACGCCCTCCACCATCACCCACCACCATCGACTGACACACCCTCCGCCATCGACTGACACACCCTCCACCATCACCCACCACCATCGACTGACACACCCTCCACCATCACCCTCCGCCATCGACCGACACACCCTCCACCTTCACCCACCACCATCGACTGACACGTCCTCCACCATCACCCTCCGCCATCGACTGACACACCCTCCACCATCACCCACCACCATCGACTGACACACCCTCCACCATCGACTGACACACCCTCCACCATCGACTGACACAACCTCCGCCATCGACTGACACACCCACCACCATCGACTGACACGCCCTCCACCATCACCCTCCGCCATCGACCGACACACCCTCCACCATCACCCACCACCATCGACTGACACACCCTCCACCATCACCCTCCGCCATCGACTGACACACCCTCCACCATCACCCACCACCATCGACTGACACACCCTCCACCATCGACTGGCACGTCCTCCACCATCACCCTCCGCCATCGACTGACAAACCTCCACTATCACCCACCACCATCGACTGACACACCCTCCACCATTGACTGACACGCCCTCCACCATCGACTGACACACCCTCCACCATCACCCTCCGCCATTGACCGACACACCCTCCACCATCACCCACCACCATCGACTGACGCACCCTCCACCATTGACTGACACGCCCTCCACCATCACCCACCACCATCGACTGACACACCCTCCACCATCGACTGACACGCCCTCCACCATCACCCTCCGCCATCGACCGACACACCCTCCACCATCACCCACCACCATCAACTGACACACCCTCCACCATCGACTGACACGCCCTACACCATCACCCACCACCATCGACTGACACACCCTCCACCATCACCCACCACCATCGACTGACACACCCTCCACCATCACCCACCACCATCGACTGACACACCCTCCACCATCGACTGACACGCCCTACACCATCACCCACCACCATCGACTGACACACCCTCCACCATCACCCACCACCATCGACTGACACACCCTCCACCATCACCCACCACCATCGACCGACACGCCCTCCGCCATCGACCGACACGCCCTCCGCCATCGACCGACACACCCTCCACCATCGACCGGTAGCTGGCCATCGCCGTAATGGGCACCCCTGACATACAGTAAGTGTGTAGTGTACAGTAGGTATTACCTACCGCTTGATGGAAGATCCGGGTGGGGACACGGTGGCTGGCTGGTGGTGTTTGATGATGTCCTTGATATCGTGGCTGGGCTCCATGCGCTCAGTGTTACTCACACTGGCCCTGACCAGGTCCTCTGGAGGCGGACCTCGTGTCGGACCTGGATATTGAAGTTACATTTACGTTGCAAACATGGATATTATGGCTAAGCATGAAAGTGACACTAACTCATTTTGCTGGATCTTGTGGGGGAATCCTCTCTTTCTTTCACCTGCACAGATTGATTGGATAGTTAGTCTGCATGTCATTCATCATGATGCACAACCACAGCACTAGTTAGTCTGCATGTCATTCATCATGATGCACAACCTCAGCACTAGTTAGTCTGCATGTCATTCATCATGATGCACTAGTTAGTCTGCATGTCATTCATCATGATGCACAACCACAGCACTAGTTAGTCTGCATGTCATTCATCATGATGCACAACCTCAGCACTAGTTAGTCTGCATGTCATTCATCATGATGCACTAGTTAGTCTGCATGTCATTCATCATGATGCACAACCTCAGCACTAGTTAGTCTGCATGTCATTCATCACGATGCACAACCTCAACACTAGTTAGTCTGCATGTCATTCATCATGATGCACAACCTCAGCACTAGTTAGTCTGCATGTCATTCATCATGATGCACTAGTTAGTCTGCATGTCATTCATCATGATGCACAACCTCAGCACTAGTTAGTCTGCATGTCATTCATCATGATGCACAACCTCAGCACTAGTTAGTCTGCATGTCATTCATCATGATGCACTAGTTAGTCTGCATGTCATTCATCATGATGCACAACCTCAACACTAGTTAGTCTGCATGTCATTCATCATGATGCACAACCTCAGCACTAGTTAGTCTGCATGTCATTCATCATGATGCACTAGTTAGTCTGCATGTCATTCATCATGATGCACAACCTCAACACTAGTTAGTCTGCATGTCATTCATCATGATGCACAACCTCAACACTAGTTAGTCTGCATGTCATTCATCATGATGCACAACCTCAACACTAGTTAGTCTGCATGTCATTCATCATGATGCACAACCTCAACACTAGTTAGTCTGCATGTCATTCATCATGATGCACAACCTGAACACTAGTTAGTCTGCATGTCATTCATCATGATGCACAACCTCAGCACTAGTTAGTCTGCATGTCATTCATCATGATGCACTAGTTAGTCTGCATGTCATTCATCATGATGCACAACCTCAGCACTAGTTAGTCTGCATGTCATTCATCATGATGCACAACCTCAGCACTAGTTAGTCTGCATGTCATTCATCATGATGCACAACCTCAGCACTAGTTAGTCTGCATGTCATTCATCATGATGCACAACCTCAACACTAGTTAGTCTGCATGTCATTCATCATGATGCACAACCTCAACACTAGTTAGTCTGCATGTCATTCATCACGATGCACAACCTCAACACTAGTTAGTCTGCATGTCATTCATCATGATGCACAACCTCAGCACTAGTTAGTCTGCATGTCATTCATCATGATGCACTAGTTAGTCTGCATGTCATTCATCATGATGCACAACCTCAGCACTAGTTAGTCTGCATGTCATTCATCATGATGCACAACCTCAGCACTAGTTAGTCTGCATGTCATTCATCATGATGCACTAGTTAGTCTGCATGTCATTCATCATGATGCACAACCTCAACACTAGTTAGTCTGCATGTCATTCATCATGATGCACAACCTCAGCACTAGTTAGTCTGCATGTCATTCATCATGATGCACTAGTTAGTCTGCATGTCATTCATCATGATGCACAACCTCAACACTAGTTAGTCTGCATGTCATTCATCATGATGCACAACCTCAACACTAGTTAGTCTGCATGTCATTCATCATGATGCACAACCTCAACACTAGTTAGTCTGCATGTCATTCATCATGATGCACAACCTCAACACTAGTTAGTCTGCATGTCATTCATCATGATGCACAACCTGAACACTAGTTAGTCTGCATGTCATTCATCATGATGCACAACCTCAGCACTAGTTAGTCTGCATGTCATTCATCATGATGCACTAGTTAGTCTGCATGTCATTCATCATGATGCACAACCTCAGCACTAGTTAGTCTGCATGTCATTCATCATGATGCACAACCTCAGCACTAGTTAGTCTGCATGTCATTCATCATGATGCACAACCTCAGCACTAGTTAGTCTGCATGTCATTCATCATGATGCACAATCTCAGCACTAGTTAGTCTGCATGTCATTCATCATGATGCACAACCGCAACACTAGTTAGTCTGCATGTCATTCATCATGATGCACTAGTTAGTCTGCATGTCATTCATCATGATGCACAACCTCAGCACTAGTTAGTCTGCATGTCATTCATCATGATGCACAATCTCAGCACTAGTTAGTCTGCATGTCATTCATCATGATGCACAACCTCAGCACTAGTTAGTCTGCATGTCATTCATCATGATGCACAACCTCAGCACCGTACTTTGTGTTTGCTGCTTACAGGACTTGGAGTGCGGGAGTTTAGCGGCGAGTGCATGTAATACTGCAGCGGCGGCGATGGCGAGGAAGGGAACGAGGACATCATCTGCTGCTGGATTGCAAGGGCCTGCATGGTCATCTGCTGGGCCTGCACATCACAAACAAGAGTGGCAAAGTTATGATGGCACAAATAAGATGCATGCAAACTCATCTAGATGTATTGTCTGTGTTATTATCAGTTATGAAGTCATCATGTGTGCCACAGTAGATTCGGTCTCAATGAGTTTGCAGACTTAAGAAATAGAACATGATGTCAGCTGTGGGAATATCCCTTTTCTGCACTGGAATGGAAGCAGGAGTTCAGAACATACAGAGACAGAGATTTCCATCGAATTCATAATAATACAAAAATAAATCTTTAATTTTCACCATAGTCAATCAAGGAGAATTTGACATCTTTAGATAGTAGTGCTGTTATGTAGTAATGTTTAATATCAGGCACTTATGTTCCAGTTTTGCACATTTTTTTATTATTTTAATAAATGTGGGAATTATCGAATGTTTCTTTTTCAAAATTAATTGTTTTTTTTTAAGTTCAAAGTGCAAAAACGCCTTATTAGTGCATTAATTATTTTTTTTGTGCACGCTGGTTAGCTGGCGGTGTTTGGATCTTAGTAAATTAGGTCCTTAGTCTTTGTTTTGGTGAATTTTCAATGCAACTCATGTAGGGATGTCCCGATCCGATATTTGGATCGGATCGGCCGCCGATATTTGCCAAAAATTGCGTATCGGCAAGGCATGGGAAAATGCCGATACAGATCCAGTTTAAAAAAAAAACTCCGGTCCGTATTTTCCAACGCACAGATTCAAATAATACATTCCACTTTTCTGCTGCTCCCTATTTCCGTTCCGCATTTTCCAGCACACCTTCAACACATCCACAGGTCTATGGATTCTCACGCAGTTGCTTTTAGCTGCTGGCATTACACGACAGGCTCTTCTCACTCTTTCCTGTGTCTCCCTCTCACAGACAGCAAGCGCAACTTCTTACACACGTCACATACTGTCACGTCATACGTCACATACGTATACGTCCTCTCCCAGCAGAGAGGTAGCAGCATGGCTAACGTTAGCTGTGATGCTAGCGAAGCCGCTAAGGTGCGCGCCTGCTCAAACGTCCTCTGCGCACGGCAAATCTATGCCACGCACAAAATCAAATAAAAAAATAAGCGCATAACAATTTTCGACACACGGAAACGACAGAGAAAACAGTTTTCGTCATCATTGTTCAAATATTGTAACGTCTGTCGAGACGCTTATCTCCGTTCGGTGCCACACGTCCACACCATCAAAATGCCGAGGCACAAATAATCCATATCAACACTGTATGAAAAAATTAGTGATTTTTTTAGTTGTGATTTCCTTCTCTGCATGAAAGTTTAAAAGTAGCATATATTAATGCAGTATGAAGAAGAATGTTTTAATGTAGACATGCAAGCCTTGAAAGAAAATGTTGAAAATCAAGACTACATTTCCTGCAAATGGGTGCATTTCTACCCTATATTTTAACTTTAGATTTATTCTCATATCAAACTCTTTTGGCTGTCTTTTTGACACTTACATCCGGCGCCCCCCTCCACACCCCGGATTATAAATAATTCAATGTGATTATCTTGTGTGATGACTGTATTATGATGATAGTATATATCTGATAGTATATATCTGTATCATGAATCAATTTAAGTGGACCCCGACTTAAACAAGTTGAAAAACTTATTGGGGTGTTACCATTTAGTGGTCAATTGTACGGAATATGTACTTCACTGTGCAACCTACTAATAAAAGTCTCAATCAATCAATCAAAACACATAGAATCATCATACTGCTGTGATTATATGCATCAAGTGTTCATTCAAGGCTAAGGCAAAATATCGAGATATATATCGTGTATCGCAATATGGCCTTAAAATATCGCAATATTAAAAAAAGGCCATATCGCCCAGCTCTAGTTTCAATGATGCCATTTCTGTTTGTCATGTATAATTTTGTCTATTTTGTGTTTATCCTTGAATAAACAGGTCAGTTTCTTGTTACCAACCATTGTGTATTATTCAAACTCCCCTAATTCAGCTGGCTAGTTGTTATCAAGAGTACTAAAACCCTTTTCAACAATGATTCTGACAACTAAGTAGGCTAAATAACTTTAAACTTTAATACATGCTCGGATAGGCCAGTATCGGTATCGGTCAGTATCGGATCGGAAGTGCAAAAACAATATCGGTATCGGATCGGAAGTGCAAAAACCTGGATCGGGACATCCCTAAACTCATGTAAACATTTGAATATTGGCCAGTAAGAAGAATGACTGTTGTCCCTTGATTAACCAGCGGCTGCAATGTACAATACAGTTGTTAAACCATCCATCCATCCATCCATCCAAACCCTTGATCTATATTCTACATGAAATCTACCAGAATGATGGCTTGTTGGTTGATGATGGCTTGCTGCTGTTGGGTCAGTAGAGCCTGCTCCGTTCCTGCAAGAAAAGCAGACAAATAAGTTGTTGGTACAAGTAAACTGAACCATCCACTGCAGACTTGAATAGGATAGGAATATAGTGTAAACAGTATACTTTGACAGAAGTGGACAGGAACATAGTGTAAACAGTATACTTTGACAGAAGTGAACAGGAACATAGTGTAAGACAGTATACTTTGACAGAAGTGGACAGGAACATAGTGTAAGACAGTATACTTTGACAGAAGTGGACAGGAACATAGTGTAAACAGTATACTTTGACAGAAGTGAACAGGAACATAGTGTAAACAGTATACTTTGACAGAAGTGAACAGGAACATAGTGTAAGACAGTATACTTTGACAGAAGTGAACAGGAACATAGTGTAAGACAGTATACTTTGACAGAAGTGAACAGGAACATAGTGTAAACAGTATACTTTGACAGAAGTGAACAGGAACATAGTGTAAACAGTATACTTTGACAGAAGTGGACAGGAACATAGTGTAAGACAGTATACTTTGACAGAAGTGGACAGGAACATAGTGTAAGACAGTATACTTTGACAGAAGTGGACAGGAACATAGTGTAAGACAGTATACTTTGACAGAAGTGGACAGGAACATAGTGTAAACAGTATACTTTGACAGAAGTGAACAGGAACATAGTGTAAACAGTATACTTTGACAGAAGTGAACAGGAACATAGTGTAAACAGTATATTTTGACAGAAACGTAGTGTAAACAGTATACTTTGACAGAAGTGAACAGGAACATAGTGTAAACAGTATACTTTGACAGAAGTGGACAGGAACATAGTGTAAACAGTATACTTTGACAGAAGTGAACAGGAACATAGTGTAAACAGTATACTTTGACAGAAGTGGACAGGAACATAGTGTAAGACAGTATACTTTGACAGAAGTGGACAGGAACATAGTGTAAACAGTATACTTTGACAGAAGTGGACAGGAACATAGTGTAAGACAGTATACTTTGACAGAAGTGGACAGGAACATAGTGTAAACAGTATATTTTGACAGAAACATAGTGTAAACAGTATACTTTGACAGAAGTGAACAGGAACATAGTGTAAACAGTATACTTTGACATAAGTGGACAGGAACATAGTGTAAACAGTATACTTTGACAGAAGTGAACAGGAACATAGTGTAAACAGTATACTTTGACAGAAGTGAACAGGAACATAGTGTAAGACAGTATACTTTGACATAAGTGGACAGGAACATAGTGTAAGACAGTATACTTTGACAGAAGTGAACAGGAACATAGTGTAAACAGTATACTTTGACAGAAGTGAACAGGAACATAGTGTAAACAGTATACTTTGACAGAAGTGAACAGGAACATAGTGTAAGACAGTATACTTTGACAGAAGTGAACAGGAACTTAGTGTAAACAGTATACTTTGACAGAAGTGGAATGACTGAGGTCTTTAGCACTGCCATGCCCTGAGGCCACACATGCGGAGGACATCCATGATTGTAGCAGACGCACCTGTCAACACAGGCATGGGAGGAAGGGAGGGCACAGCCCCAAAAGCTGGGATAGTGGTGTCATGTGACGCTACATCAGGAACATGGTCAGAGAGGGCCACAGTGGGGGCCACAGTGGAGGCCTCAGATGGGGTTAGAGGAGTGGGGGTTTCATTTGTGCTAGTGAATGAGGTGTGTTGATGGTAGGGGGCCTGGGGTCGGTTGTATTGGTGGTACTGCTGGTGTTGATGGTGATGGTGGTGAGAGGGCATGGCAGGGATGGGTGGCATCATCCCTCCTGCAACTGGCAGCACTGGCACAGCTTGAGGAGCAAGCAGCAATTAGGAAAAGTTAGGGTGGGATTTAACTGGTATTGTCCTTCTGGCTGTGTTGAAAAGTTATGGTCAAAATACAATTAAACAATAAGAATAATGCATTGTGTAAGAGGGAAGTTGTTACTTTTACCTTCTATTACAAAACCCAAAACCAGTGAAGTTGTCACGTAAAAACAGAATACAGAGATTTGCAAATCCTTTTCAACTTATATTCAATTGAATAGACTGCAAAGACAAGATACTTAATGTTCAAACTCATTTGGAATTTGATGCCTGCAACGTGTTTCAAAAAAGCTGGCTGAGAAAGTTGAGGAATGCTCATCAGAGACTTATTTGGAACATCCCACAGGTGAACAGGCTAATTGGGAACAGGTGGGTGCCATGATTGGGTATAAAAGCAGCTTCCATGAAATGCTCAGTCATTCACAAACAAGGATGGGGCGAGGGTCACCACTTTGTCAACAAATGCCTGAGCAAATTGTTTAAGAACAACATTTCTCAACCAGCTATTGCAAGGAACTTAGGGAAGGGAGACTGTTGTTCAACAGTCTCCCTTCTCATATTTTAGCCTTCATATTGTACCACACATTTTCAATGGGAGACAGGTCTGGATTACAGGCAGGCCAGTCTAGTACCCGCACTCTTTTACTATGAAGCCACGCTGTTGTAACACGTGGCTTGGCATTGTCTTGCTGAAATAAGCAGGGGCGTCCATGAAAAAGACTTGGATGGCAACATATGTTGCTCCAAAAGCTGTATGTATCTTTCAGCATTAATGGTGCCTTCACAGATGTGTAAGTTACCCATGTCTTGGGCACTAATACACCCCCATACCATCACAGATGCTGGATTTTCAACTTTGCGCATAGTACTATCCGGATGGTTCTTTTCCTCTTTGGTCCGGAGGACACGACGGCCACAGTTTCCAAAAACAATTTGAAATGTGGACTCGTCAGACCACATAACACTTTTCCACTTTGCATCAGTCCATCTTAGATGAGCTCGGGCCCAGCGAAGCGTTTCTGGGTGTTGTTGATAAATGGCTTTGGTTTTGCATAGTAGAGTTTTAACTTGCACTTACAGATGTAGCAACCAACTGTAGTTACTGGCAGTGGTTTTCTGAAGTGTCCCTGAGCCCATGTGGTGATATCCTTTACACACTGATGTCACTTTTTGATGCTGTACCGCCTGAGGGATCCAAGGTCTGTTATATCATGGCTTACGTGCAGTGATTTCTCCAGGTTCTCTGAACCTTTTGATGATATTATATCAAATCAAATCAAATCAACTTTATTTACAAAGCACATTTAAAATTTACCACAGGGGTAGCCAAAGTGCTGTACAATGGGCAGGTTAAAAGATAATACGAGTACCGAGCAAACACAACGCAACACAAACAGAACACGATAAAAAATAAATAAATAAAATAGAATAAATAAAAACATAAAAACAGTTTCACAGCAGGTGTATTGCAGGATGGATATCACTCAGTGTTAAAAGCCATGGAATAAAAGTATGTTTTTAAGAGAGATTTAAAAACAGGGAGAGAGGTAAAGAGGTAAAAAATATGTCAGTAAAGGCTTCCAGGTTAGTTCCCATTTATTCATATTTGTAGAGTTTATAAATCGTATTTTTCCAAGAGTCATTACTTTCACAAGTTCCTTTAACCCAGTGGTTCTCAAACTTTTTTTGTCATCCCCCACTTTGGACCAGGGGGAGTTTTCAAGCCCCACCTGCCCCCATCGCCCCAACAGAACGCTAATGCCAAGCTTAACATTTTCAAATTTATTGAACATCAAGTAACATCAAGTTGTATACATTCAAACTCAATAACATAAAATAACATCAAGTTCAATAATAAATAAAATAACTGTGCAGCTGTGGTATAACTTGTATCAAGTTCAAAAATAAATAAAATAACTTGCATCAAGTTCAATAATAAATAAAACAAAAGTGTTATAACTTGCATCTAGTTCAATAATAAATCAAAAAAAGTGTTATAAGTTGCATCAAGTTCAATAATAAATCAAATAAAAGTGTTATAACTTGCATCAAGTTCAATAATAAATCAAATAAAAGTGTTATAACTTGCATCAAGTTCAGTAATAAATCAAATAACTTGCATCAAGTTCAATAATAAATAAAATAAAAGTGCCACTTTGCAATATTTGCAAAAAAAGAGGAGCTATGCATTTGGCAAGACAGGGCAAGTGACAGCACTTTGCCCCGGGAGAGCCACTTTGCTTCACTGTGAAACAGCACGACTGTATGATCAGCTCCCATTTCCTCACACAGTGCAGAGAACAGTCGCGCTTTCAGTGGTCGTGATTTGATCAAATTTACCGCGCTCACAACATGTTAAAACCTCATTGAGTTCGGGGCTGAGCTGCCTTGACGCGAGTGCTTCCCGGTGAATGACACAGTGTGTCCAATGCGCATTTGGCGCGACCCTCTTTATTAGAGCCTGCAGCCTGTTTCTTGACCCTGCCATGGTCTGTGCGCCATCAGAGCAAAAGCCCACACAGTTTTCCCATTTAAGGTCGTGTTCTTTGAGGAAACTGTCCATTATCTTGAACAGCTCATCAGCAGTGGCTCTATTTTTTATGTATTTGCAAAACAGCAAATCCTCGCACAGTGACTCGCCATTCACAAAGCGGACGTATGCGATGAACAGGCAGTCTTTATTGCTGTCAGTAGCTTCGTCCACTTGTAAAGCAAAATGACTTTCTTTTCATTTGTCTACGAGTTGTTCCTCAAGATCACTTGCAATGTCGCATATACGTCTCTCCACTGCGTCGTTTGACAGTGGGACAGCTATTAATTTTGCTGCGCTTGTCTTGTCAAATTTGTTCCGCTTAGCCCCGCCCCCATTAGTTACTGTTGCTATGTCTGTCAAACTTTCGCTCCTCCCTAGAAATTTAAAGCCTACAGGAAAAATAAGTAATTTACATTTATTTATATAGCAGATTTCACAGACAGAATCACAAAGTGATTTACAGTGTGTATAGAAAATGAAAGCATAGTAAAACAAAAATCTAAGAATATAATAAAAAAAATAAATTAAAGTGAATTTTCCTCCCGTTCCTCGCGCCCCACCTGTCATGTCTCTATTCCCCACCAGTGGGGCGCGTTCCACACTTTGAGAAACACTGCTTTAACCAGTCCCTGAAGTTCGGAGCAGATGGGGTTTTTCACTCTTTTACTTTTGCATGTATCTACCTTATTTGACCTACTTTTAACTTGTATTCGCCTTCTTTTGACACTCTTTAAACTTGGCTGTGGATGTAATGAGAGTGGAGTAGATCAAATGAGTCATGTGTAGTTACCCTGAATGCTCGTCTATGCATTAACCATGAGGAGGAATGGCGCTCATTACAGCCTCCGAGCTTAATGGCGCGTCACGTTCACTGTCACACTTTAAACGTTTGCCTTTAACAATGTGGGAATAAATTCACACATTGAATCATATTTGCGTTGCTCATGACTTCCTATTTCTTTTTAAGATGTATCCAACTTTAAACATGATCTGCAGTGTGGCTGGTATTTATTGACCGTATAACCAACCAGTTAACAGTTTACCATGCATTGCACACATCTGAATAATTGATGTAAAACAGAAAAGAGTGTGAGGGTAGATTACAAGACAAGAAAAGAAAGTAAAACATAAATAGTTACTCATATAACAACACTAATGCACAAACAAAAATGCAGAAAAAAACTTGGTGTTTACCTCCAGGGTGTATTCCAGGTGGATACGACCTACTTGGGACCAAATGACTCTCCTCCTCTCCTCCTCCTGGGATGCCAACACCTCCGCCTCCCTTCATCCTCGCTGCCATGCTTGCAGTCTTTTCCACGTCCTGGAGAAGGAAAGTGCTGGTTAGAAGTTGGGAGACATTAAAAACTACAGCAAAAGGTTGAACGGAGAGAGAAGATGGAGAAGAGCGACAGAGGAAATGAATATGCCCCTAGTACATACTTGCCAACCTTGAGACCTCCGATTTCGGGAGGTAGGGTGGGGGCGTGGTTAAGAGGGGAGGAGTATATTTACAGCTATAATTCACCAAGTATATATAAGAAATACTTGACTTTCAGTGAATTCTAGCTATATATATATTTATTTTATTATATATATATATATATATTAGAGATGCGCGGATAGGCAATTATTTCATCCGCAACCGCATCAGAAAGTCGTCAACCATCCGCAATCCACCCGATCTAACATTTGATCAGAACCGCATCCGCCCGCCATCCGCCCGCACCCGCCCGTTGTTATATATCTAATATAGACGATGCAAGGCATTAGTGAGGTTATAAAGCTTTTGCCTGTTAAAGAAAGGAGACTGATCCAATGCAGCACAGACATTCGCGTGCCACGCTGTCACGACCCAGACGCACACCAGTGCGCAATCATATGGGAGCCGCGCTGAGTGCACCTCCAAGCGCGTCTCGCTGCCGGCGACGGCCGGGTATATGGGCCCGACGCTCCAGCGCCATCCATTTTCAGGGCTAGTTGATTCGGCAGGTGGGTTGTTACACACTCCTTAGCGGGTTCCAACTTCCATGGCCACCGTCCTGGCTGCTGTCTATATCAACCAGGGTAAGCCCCACCCCTTTCGTGAGCGCACTGCGCGCGGAGTGACCCCTGTTACGCGCCCCCGGCAACAGGGGTGGCGGGCAGGTAAGATGCGCGGGCGGAGCGCGCGGAGTGACCCCTGTTACGAGCCCCCGGCCACGGGGGTGGTGGGCAGGTAAGCTGCTTACCTGCTGCGCGTGACGCCGGCCGCGGCGAAGGCGGACGAGGCGGGGTGTCGGTACGGTGGGCGCGGTGGTGACCCTGGACGTGCGTCGGGCCCTTCTCGCGGATCGCCTCAGCTACGGCTCCCGGTGGGGCCCTCTCGGGGGAAGGGGCCTCGGTCCCGGACCCCGGCGAGGCGTCGGGGGCCTTCTCCGCTACGTAAAAGTGTCCATCTCTTTTCTTTTTTTTTCTTCTGTTGTGGCATATGCTGCAGGTGCCTGCTCGTTTTTCGTATGTGGGTAACAACATTTAACTATGTATATATATTTCCCAATTGGTTTAACTGCCACCCGCCTGAATCTATTTAAAATCTAATTTTTTTTAATAATTTGAACCACCCGACCCGACCCGACCCGCGATAAAATCTAATTTTTTTAAATTTCATCCGCCCGATCCGCGGATAATCCGCGGACTCCGCGGTTGTGCCCGCAAACCGCGCATCTCTAATATATATATATATATATATATATATATATATATATATATATATATATATATATATATATATAAGATAAATACTTGAATTTCAGTGTTCATTTATTTACACATATACACACACATAACACTCATCTACTCATTGTTGAGTTAAGGGTTAAATTGTCCATCTTTGTTCTATTCTCTGTCACTATTTTTTCTAACCATGCTGAACACCCTCTCTGATGATGCATTCTGCTTCGTCTCCTTGTTGTGTGCGCAGTTGTGCACTGCACTCTCTAAAAGCCATAGATGTTATTGTCACATATGCATGTACAGTAGATGGCAGTATTGTCCTGTTTAAGAGTGTCACAACATTGCTGTTTACGGCAGACAAACTGCTTTACGGTAGACGAAAACGTGACTGCTGCTGTTGTGTGTTGTTGCCGCGCTGGGAGGACGTTAATGAAACTGCCTAACAATAAACCCACATAAGAAACCAAGAACTCGCCCTCGATCATTCTACAGTTATAATGTGATTGGGCAGGCACGCTGTTTATATTGCGGGAAAGCGGACGTGAAAGCAGGTGGTCCTCACTCAGGTCCGCATGGAGCTGGAGGGGGCGTGGCCTCCAGCTCCGCCTGAATTTCGGGAGATTTTCGGGAGAAAATTTGTCCCGGGAGGTTTTCGGGAGAGGCGCTGAATTTCGGGAGTCTCCCGGAAAATCCGGGAGGGTTGGCAAGTATGCCCTAGTAGTACCGTAAATATTGGAAGAGAGATGCACCAAAATACAGCTTCAACATAAATGAATCCAGATGCTCCTAAAAATACCACAACATAGAAACACCTGCATATATTTCATGTAATGACATCTCAAAGAAAAGATGATCAAAAATGATAGTCAATAAGGTAATCAAAATAATAATTGTGAGTATGGTACAGTGCACTAATAAATATATTGTTCAATCAATATTTTTGGTAACACTTTAGTATGGGGAACACATTCACCATTAATTAGTTGCTTATTAACTCTTAATTAGTCATTAAGTACTTATTTATGCCTTATTCTGCATGGCCTTATTATACAACAACCCTAACCCTAACCCTCTAACCCTAACCCTAACCCTCTAACCCTAACCCTAACCAAATAACTCTGAATTAAGTCTTTGTGTTAGGGCGGGGTTGCAGCTTGCTGCAAGGTTCGTTCCCCCGGGATGCAAACGGACGACTCTGGACAGGACTTGCAGGTAGGAACATGTTTTTTCCTCGAAAATCAAAGAGGTACAAAAAACGGGAAACAAGCCGACGGAAAAATGTGCCGATCGCACTGGAAGCTAAGGCTACCACTTAGCATAGAATAGAGAGAGGAATACTCACGTAGCAGTTGCGTGTAGCAAACAAAGAAGCCAGGCCGAGTGTGGCGAGAGAGGTGAATAAATAGCTCTCTGATTAGTGGTCGACTGCAGGTGAGCGTGCCGACCACTAACCAGAGGCGGGTGAACCCAATTAATTCCCATAGAAGCCAAAACAAACCCAGAGGTGCACAAAACAGGAACTAGGGGAGTCCAAAAAATAACAGAACAAAACAAAAACATGATCCGGGCCACGGATCATGACACTTTGTTATTTACAATATGTTCCCCTAGTGTCCAAATAACTCTTAATTAAGTCTTTGTTACTTAGAATATGTTCCCCATACTAAAGTGTTACCACATTTTTAACACAATCACAATTTGTTGTGTGCTTCACTGACTACTTGTATGTCATAGAACAGGGGTGCTCATTACGTCGATCGCGAGCTACCGGTCGATCTCGGAGGGTGTGTCAGTCGATCACCAGCCAGGCATTAAAAAAATAGTCCTAAAAATGAGCGATCATAAATCTTCACTATGACGTCATTTTCGTCACTTGATTGACATTCACGGCACCCGAGGGTCTTCTGAGATGACGCTGGCTGCTGCCAGCTCGTTAAAATTACCGACTGGAAGGCGAGAAACACTTTATTTCAACAGACTCTGGCGCCGTACCTGTCGTCAAAACTCCAAAGACCGACTGCACAGTTGCGCTAACAAAACGAGTCTCAGAAAGTTGGCGTGCACAAGCTAGCAAGCTACGGAGTTTGCCGACAATGTATTTCTTGTAAAGTGTATACAAAGGAGTACGGAAGCTGGACAAATAAGATGACAAAAACCAACCACTTTCATGTGGTATTGGACAGAAAGGAGGACTTTTTTCTCCTCCATTCGAAAATGCGGACGTTATCATCACCACTGTCTGATTATAATCAATGCAAGTCATCAGAATCAGGTAATACACCAACTTATATTCTTGTCTTCATGAAAGAAAGGAATCTATATGTGTTAAACATGCCTGTATTATCTTTAAACACCTTAACTTGTTAACAATATTAACTATATGTGTTAAACATGCTTGTATTATCTTTAAACACCTTTAACTTGTTAACAATATTAACTATATGTGTTAAACATGCTTGTATTATCTTTAAACACCTTTAACTTATTAATAATATTAACTATATGTATTAAACATGCTTGTATTATCATTAAACACCTTTAACTTGTTAACAATATTAATTATATGTATTAAACATGCTTGCATTATCTTTAAACACCTTTAACTTGTTAACAATATTAACTATATGTATTAAATATACTTGTATTATCATTAAACACCTTTAACTTGTTAACAATATTAACTATATGTATTAAACATACTTGTATTATCATTAAACACCTTCAATTTATTAACAATATTAACTATATGTGTTAAACATGCTTGCATTATCATTAAACTCCTTTAACTTGTTAACAAAAACATATATTTCAAAAATAAGTAAATATAAATGATATATATGAATGAGGTAGATCCCCACGACTTGATCAATTGAAAAGTAGCTCCCCTGCAGAAAAAGTGTGAGCACCCCTGTCATAGAAAGAAGTTTTACGTTACAAATGTGCCTTAAAAAGCAGCCAGTAAAATGCACATGCACGGTGTCGATGTCAATTACGGTAAGGGGTTCCGTAACCTTATCTGGTCTCTTTCATCCAACAACCGCTCACTTCAATCATCCGTCAACACTCTAAACCAGGGGTCTCAAACTTGCGGCACATGAGACGATATTTTGTGGGAAAGTTTATTTGAATGGCACTTGACAGTGTTGTGTGCAGAGCTGAATGAACCTACCAACCACAGTGGGTATGTGGGGCCAGACATAGACCAGGCTTGATGCAAGCAGAGAAACATTCCTCAACTAGAAGAGGCAATTCCTGAAGGAATTGCGTGTGAATGCTCCAATGCTGAAGTTGAACAGAAATCTGAAGTTGAAACAAAAATGTAGCTGTTTTTGCTAATTGCTGATTCCGTGGCTGTGACCAAATCAAGTGTAGGAACCTGATGTGGAGTCATGGCAAAGGTAAACCCTTTCGCCAATACATCATTTACTGGTTGGGTAAGATTTCCGCTGGACACATTCTTTAGCCATCTATAGTGTGATTCATTATCAGTTGAGTTTTTTAGCCTCCAAATGAGTGCTTGCAGTGTGGAGGTGTTATTACTAAGTTGTCATTTATTTTACTTTCTTGTTTGTCTTACTTTGGTTCTGTTGTGTTGTGTAAGTTGGGCGTTGATTGTGAAATTCATCACCTTTTCACAGACCACAGAGAGTTGTCTTTCTCACCACAATACGGCGAATCCATCCTTGCCCAGGCACACGCTCCTGTTTTTCCATTATTTTGTTGCTTCTGAGTTTGTTTTCTTGAATTTAAACCAATTGTGCTCTGCATTGTTAAATATGCATACCTGCCAACTGCTCCGGTTTTCCCGTAATTAGTACGGTTTTCATCAACCTATTCCGGGTTACGGTTGCAGTGATAAAAAAATACGGTTTTTCATTAATTAAAAAATTTTTTTTTTTTTAAAGTTTTATTCACGAAATCGCGTAACAACAATGACAATCGACACTGCTTCCCGTAACTTCCTATCGAGCCATTCCGAATGCCATGCGCGAGGCTATTTATAGCACCGCTGCCAAGCACGAGGCACCAGTTGCCATTGTTTCCAAACGAGCGAACGATCATGGAATCAGCCGGAGAAAAATCGCAAATGAGTCTTAACCCGAAAAGAAAACTGCAGTCATTCCGTGAAGAATATTCAAAAGCCTATCCGGGAATAATTATCCGTTCCAAAAAGGGTGAAAACTACGCGAATTGCACCTTGTGCAGACAAGATTTTTCGATCGGACATGGAGGAATTAGCGATGTAAAAGACCACGTTGGGACAAAAGAACACAAGTCTAATGCCGTTGCTAGCGATACAAGTGGAAAACTTTCAACGTTTTTCGGATTTTAGCCACAAAAAGGTAATGACACCAATGTTATCTATTGGAATTGTTTAGTACTGTTATACTGTTAAAAGTGTTTATACTATTTATGCTTTCAAGTCCAAGTTGAAGAAATCTTGTTAAATGTTGACAGCATAACTACCAAAATACAGAAGTATGTCCTTAATATTTTTGCAGTGCTATTTCTGTTGAAAAGTTCAAATGATTACATTAGAGATGTGATGTGCCACTTTTCAAGTGTCTGATGGCTTCAATTAATTTTCATTAATTTTTCATATTTTGAATTGTTTTGAAAGGCTTACAAAAAAACTACATTTGAATTGTAATTCCATGCTATTGACAGGACTATTAATTGTAATGAAGTTAGCTTACCATGTTTACAGTATGATAATTGTGATAGAAATGTGAATTTTAGGCACAGAATATTTTTTACAATTGAACAAGGCAGTAGATTATACAAGCTTGGACAGAAAGTTAATAATGACACCAATTTTTTTTTAAATGGAATTGTTTAGTACTGTTTTACCATTTGTTTACTGTAAAAAGTGTTTATACTTTCAATTAACAAATTGAAGTCTTGTGAAAGGTTGACAGGATAACTGGCATTAACTGTCAAAATAATTTCAAACTATTGAAGTTAGCTTACAGAATAAACATGTCAATCAACCCATATGATTTTT
This sequence comes from Nerophis lumbriciformis, assembly GCF_033978685.3. NCBI lineage: Eukaryota > Metazoa > Chordata > Actinopteri > Syngnathiformes > Syngnathidae > Nerophis > Nerophis lumbriciformis. The sequence continues at coordinate 38,697,438 of NC_084571.2, read as the reverse complement.
GCTGTAATATTTTTGTTTTGAAAAGTCACTGTGACTGATAGAAAAGTGATGGTTTTAGCAACATTTTAACCTGTCTGAATGCTAATAATCATTTTGCATCGGGGGGCGAAGCCTGAACCCCCCACCAGGACTTTGTCCTGGACCTACCGGGGACTGCGGCCCCTGGACCCTGGCTACTAGGTTTTTCTGATTTCAAAAGTTGGCAGGTATGAATATGATCCAATTTGATCATAAGACTTGATGGTTGTGACATTCACGATCAAACCAAATCTATTGACTGGCTCATTAACATGAACGGTGAGGATTGGGTCTAGTTTTTTGGGACATTTTTTTCTTGTAATTACATTTTTCATCATTATGTTTCTCACACACATGAAAACACAAGCTCCTCCTCACAGCAGCACCCGCTGCTCGAAGAAGACATCAACTGCAGATTGATGCGTGTTGTCATGTCTCCAAAACATACGAAAAAGTCTCAAGGAGGAGTTTGTAAGTCGCCAGATTTAGCGAGAAAGTCGCCCAGTTGGCAGCACTGGTGCAAAGCTACAGTATGCACATAAAAAGTGGAGAAAGTGCACAACAGAGCACACTGTGTAGGAGACAAGTGTGGACAAACATCTAATCAGCATTGAAGCTACAGACACACAAAACTGTGTGTTTTCCTCGTTGGATTTACTAATAGAACTTTAGAACTGTCTAAATTGTAGAATCTGAGGCATATTTAATTTATCCATCCATCCATTTTCTACCGCTTATTCCCTTTTGGGGTCGCTGGAGCCTATCTCAGCTACAATCGGGCGGAAGGCGGGGTACACCCTGGACAAGTCGCCACCTCATCGCAGGGCCAACACAGATAGACAGACAACATTCACACTCACATCCACACACTAGGGCCAATTTAGTGTTGCCAATCAACCTATCCCCAGGTGCATGTCTTTGGAAGTGGGAGGAAGCCGGAGTACCCGGAGGGAACCCACGCAGTCACGGGGAGGACATGCAAACTCCACACAGAAAGATCCAGAACCTGGGATTGAACCCAAGACTACTCAGGACCTTCGTATTGTGAGGCAGACGCACTAACCCCTCTTCCACCGTGCTGCCCATATTTAATTTAATTGTTGAAAAATGGCATACATATATATTAGAGATGCGCGGATAGGCAATTATTTCATCCGCAACCGCATCACAAAAGTCGTCAACCATCCGCCATCCACCCGTTCTAACATTTAATCAAAACCGCATCCGCCCGCACCCGCCCGTTGTTATATATCTAATATAGACGATGCAAGGCATTAGTGAGGTTATAAAGCTTTTGCCTGTTAAAGAAAGGAGACTGATCCAATGTAGCAGAGACATTCAATGCGTGCCACGCTGTCACGGCCCAGACGCACACCAGTGCGCAATCATCTGGGAGCCGCGCTGAGCGCACCTCCAAGCGCGTGGAGGTGCGATGTCCCTCGCACCCGCGGCGGCTCCACCCGGGCTCGCGCCCGAGGCTTCAGCGCGCACCGCGGCGGCCATCCTACTCGTCGCGGCCTAGCCCTCGCGGCTCTCGCTGCCGGCGACGGCCGGGTATGGGCCCAACGCTCCAGCGCCATCCATTTTCAGGGCTAGTTGATTCGGCAGGTGGGTTGTTACACACTCCTTAGCGGGTTCCGACTTCCATGGCCACCGTCCTGCTGTCTATATCAACCAACACCTTTTCTGGGGTCTGATGAGCGTCGGCATCGGGCGCCTTAACCCGGCGTTCGGTTCATCCCGCAGCGCCAGTTCTGCTTACCGAAAGTGGCCCACTCGGCTCACCAGGGTGAGCCCCACCCCTTTCGTGAGCGCACTGCGCGCGGAGTGACCCCTGTTACGCGCCCCCGGCAACGGGTGTGGCGGGCAGGTAAGCTGCGCGGGCGGAGCGCGCGGAGTGACCCCTGTTACGAGCCCTCGGCCACGAGGGTGGCGGGCAGGTAAGCTGCTTACCTGCTGCGCGTGATGCCGGCCGCGGCGAAGGCGGACGAGGCGGGGTGTCGGTGCGGTGGGCGCGGTGGTGACCCTGGACGTGCGTCGGGCCCTTCTCGCGGATCACCTCAGCTACGGCTCCCGGTGGGGCCCTCTCGGGGGAGGGGGCCTCGATCCCGGACCCCGGCGAGGCGTCCCTTCTCCGCTCCGTAAAAGTGTCCATCTCTTTTTTTTTTCTTCTTCTGTTGTGGCATATGCTGCAGGTGCCTGCTCGTTTTTCATATGTGGGTAACAACATTTAACTATGTATATATATTTCCGAATTGGTTTAACTGCCACCCGCCTGAATCTATTTAAAATCTAATTTTTTTTTATTTCAACCGCCCGACCCGACCCGCGGATAAAATCTAATTTTTTTTTATTTCAACCGCCCGACGCGCGGATAATCCGCGGACTCCGCGGTTGTGTCCGCAAACCGCGCATCTCTAATATATATATATATTTTTTGATCATGATATGTGTTGTATTTGTAGACGAGTGTCAGTATACTCACTATGGTGCCGTCTGATAGCACGGGATCAAACAAGCTGTCCAGGTAGCGGTCCATTCCTCTCTGTGTCTGACCATCACTGAAGGCGTCTGACTCCACTGCACACAAGGCAGAAACGTGCACACCTTCATTAGATTGCAGTGTGATACACACACTGGCCTTGTCATTAGGTACAAAACTCAATAATGTCATTTACATACTTGATTCCTTAGATATAGCTGTACTTAATATATATATATGAAGTGTATTTGGGGAAAAAAAACAAGTAGTTGAGCTCATAGGACTAGATAGTACAATCCCTCACATTGATCAGCACTTGGTGTCGAGTTGGGGTTAGGGGCAAAAGCTTCACTGGGGTCTTCAGGCGGGCACCCCCCTTCATTGGTGTTTCGTTGATAGGCCCACGACACCGCCGGACGGCTCAGCGGCGACATCTGGCGTCCCAGGTGTGCCCCCCTCTGGCTTTACCCCTAGATGTCATCTTGCAGCCCAGTTGGGGTCCTTTCTCTTGATCCATATCCATCTGCTAATTCGTTCGGCAGCATCCGACAGTGATTTGACAGACCTCTCACTCCCATTCCTTTCAGAAACTTGGTTGTGGACGTGGCTACGAAGCCTCTGCACCCAACTTCAACTGGAAGCACTCGGGCACGCCAGCCCTGCCTCGGCTGCTATGTCCACATACCTCAGTTGTTTGCGCTCATATGCTTCACCAACTGCTGCTTCCCATGGCACAGTTAATTCAACAATGAACACAGTCTTTTGGGAGGTTGACCACAAGACCAGGTCCGGCCTGAAGCTGGTTGTAATGATCTCAGGCGGGAAGATGGGTTTTTGGTCTAAGTCAACCTGCATTTTCCAGTCCCGGGCACAGTCCAGAAGGGCTGCCTTCACTCTTGCAGATGGTTTTGGTGGGAGTTGTCCTGCTCTTACGAATGGAGTGGTGATTGAGTGACTAGGACCTGGTTGTGCCTCCAGGTGCAGCGGCCTTAAGACAAACTGATTTTGTAGCCAGTTTAAACCATTGGTTTAAGTTCTTGGGTGTGGGAAGAACATCGTAGGTGGCTCTGATGATGAAGCTGATTTGGCTCCCTTCCATTTCCCAAAGATACTTCCATGTGAGGTTACGATGCTCCAGGTTTTCCCAGCTGGACCCCTGTCCATGTTTGGACTGTGCCACAACTGTTGCACATCTGTCTACCTCCTCTTGTTGCCGAACCTGATCAACAACCAGCTTTCTCCTCTGGGCTGATGTTGCCTTGTGCCATGTGGGTCGACTAAGTCCAAACCCACCTCTTCCGTGCTGCACTTGTCCCACAATGTCTGTGCTGCGTGGCCTCAGATGGGATCCATTTCCTCCCGGTTGCCAGTCTGGGAGCAACCGGGAATCTGAGGGGAATGCCAACCACTGGCATTCCCCAACCTAAAATTGCTAGCCCCAGACCTTTTGAAGCGGATTTTGGACTTTGCCGTGGCTTCCTGGTCCAATGTGACATGGTGTTCCAACACCAGCCACCCCGCTACACATCTGACGGGGCCAATATCGCTTTCATTTTTTCGCTCTTGACCGGAAGGGTGCTACAGTGGGCCATAGCGGCGGTCGACCGCAACCACGGTCTGGGCACAGACTACCTGTCTTTCCGCACCAATCTCTTCCATTTGTAGACAAATAAAACATAGTCGCAATACATTAAAGACGTGTGTGTGTGTGCGCGTACCATGGCTGTGGTAACCATCAGAGTCAGACACGCTGTAGGCAGGTCTGCAGCCCCCACTCGGAGGAACACAAGATGGAAGTTCGTCATCTGAGTCAAAGCCACTGCCAAACAAAGTTCTAGAAGAGAACAAACAAGACAGACATGGTTTTATTCGTGTCTGCAATACTAGTATTCCTATTTTACTGACAGGCTGGCGTTGGCTCGGACTCTGGCGGGGCTGTCAGTGCTGATGATGAAGTAACTCTTCTGCTTTGGGAAGTCACTTGGAAGCTCCAGGTCTGCAATCAGGTCCATCACATAGTCGTGACCCGCCAGCTCCACCCACTGGCCGTGTTCCTTCATGAGGACAGAACTCCCCCTCCACCAGTCCGACACGCCCCTGGAACACATTTTCATTTTGGCATGAAGGGAACATGTATAACATTTGGGATGAGGCTAAGGCTAAGGCCATGTCGACACTAAGTCCTTTAACCCCTTAAACGGATAATTATTTAGCCTAACCCCCGTTTCAGCCACACTAAACCATCGTTTAAGGTCCCCCTCCTCGGACACATTTTTAAGGGCGCCGTGTATTTCTTGAATCTCCGGCTTTTAGCTTTCTATGGACTCATTGATCGTTTACAAACTGAGTTCGGAGATGAAGTGACGCCAGAAAGACCGCGCCCCACACAGGAAGTGAGGTCAGAAAAAACGCGCCACAGCCAGCTTCACAATAAAGCGGTTTATATTTCATATTTCCTGCTCCATCCATCCATCCATCCATCTTCTTCCGCTTATCCGAGGTCGGGTCGCGGGGGCAGCAGCCTAAGCAGGGAAGCCCAGACTTCCCTCTCCCCAGCCACTTCGTCCAGCTCTTCCTGTGGGACCCCGAGGCGTTCCCAGGCCAGCCGGGAGACATAGTCTTCCCAACGTGTCCTGGGTCTTCCCCGCGGCCTCCTACCGGTCAGACGTGCCCTAAACACCTCCCTAGGGAGGCGTTCGGGTGGCATCCTGACCAGATGCCCGAACCACCTCATCTGGCTCCTCTCGATGTGGAGGAGCAGCGGCTTTACTTTGAGCTCCTCCCGGATGGCAGAGCTTCTCACCCTATCTCTAAGGGAGAGCCCCGCCACCCGGCGGAGGAAACTCATTTCGGCCGCTTGTACCCGTGATCTTGTCCTTTCGGTCATAACCCAAAGCTCATGACCATAGGTGAGGATGGGAACGTAGATCGACCGGTAAATTGAGAGCTTTGCCTTCCGGCTCAGCTCCTTCTTCACCACAACGGATCGATACAGCGTCCGCATTACTGAAGACGCCGCACCGATCCGCCTGTCGATCTCACGATCCACTCTTCCCTCACTCGTGAACAAGACTCCGAGGTACTTGAACTCCTCCACTTGGGGCAAGATCTCCTCCCCAACCCGGAGATGGCACTCCACCCTTTTCAGGGCGAGAACCATGGACTCGGACTTGGAGGTGCTGATTCTCATCCCAGTCGCTTCACACTCAGCTGCGAACCGATCCAGTGAGAGCTGAAGATCCTGGCCAGATGAAGCCATCAGGACCACATCATCTGCAAAAAGCAGAGACCTAATCCTGCAGCCACCAAACCAGATCCCCTCAACGCCTTGACTGCGCCTAGAAATTCTGTCCATAAAAGTTATGAACAGAATGTGTGACAAAGGGCAGCCTTGGCGGAGTCCAACCCTCACTGGAAACGTGTCCGACTTACTACCGGCAATGCGGACCAAGCTCTGGCACTGATCATACAGGGAGCGGACTGCCACAATCAGACAGTCCGATACCCCGTACTCTCTGAGCACTCCCCACAGGACTTCCCGAGGGACACGGTCGAATGCCTTCTCCAAGTCCACAAAACACATGTAGATATTTCCTGCTAACCACTGGAAATATGAAATATGAACACCAGGGGGAGCTTCACTAACCACGTTAAACCCAGATTCCGATCTAACAAAGGTCTTAACTCATTCTCCTTCTATGCCACATCAATATGGAATGCACTCCCAACCGGTGTAAAAGAAAGTGCATCTCTACCCTCTTTCAAAACCGCACTAAAAGAACACCTCCAGGCAACTACAACCCTAGACTAACACCCTCCCCCCACCACATCCCACCTCCCCTGATTGCAATTAATCAAATGTAAATAATCAAATGTAAATAATAAAATGTATATACTTGATCTTATGCTTTCTGAGCTCACTATGTTCACTGCTCGCTGTACATATCCTACCAAGTCAGACCTACACTGTTTCAATGTCCATTTCTCAAATGATATAATTGTTGATGACTGAAGTGCTGATATCAACCAAACCTAACCCCCTCCACATCCCACCCCCCGGATTGTAAATAATGCAAATAATTCAATGTATATACTCTGATGATTAACTTGTGTGAGGACTGTATTATGATGATAGTTTATATTTGTACCATGAATTGATTAACGTGGACCCCGACTTAAACAAGTTGAAAAACTTATTGGGGTGCTACCATTTAGTGGTCAATTGTACGGAATATGTACTGTACTGTGCAATCTACTAATAAAAGTCTCAATCAATCAATCAAAGACATGCCCGTGTTTCTCCTTCTTGTACATGTACGGACGCTTGTGGAAACCACACATGAATACCTTAAGAGAAAGCCGTGAAAATGATGGTCTTGCCTAGGGTTAATTATCTATTTTCAATGATTCCAACCAAACCTTCTCAAATCTGGTTTAAGTCACTAGACTCACACATCAATCAGTTTCTTTGGAAGAGTAAACCAGCACGAATCAGCCTTAAAACTTTACAAAAACCCAAAGAACATGGGGGTCTAGAGCTCCCAAACTTTTCCTATTACTTCCTTGCAAATAAACTACAATATATATTAAAATGGATCAATCCCACTTTATTAGATAGTTTATGGTTAGAGATTGAACAATCACTTAGCCAGGAGATCCCAATTTCTAACTTGCCCTTTATTAGCCAAATTCTCCGAAAACACAACTGCTTTAAAAGTATTAATATACGCACTACCTTAACAGCTTGGTGGGAGTTTTTGAAAATAACTGGGTCCCCGCTCACTCCATGCCAATTTACGCCTATTTGGAATAATCCTGATTTTCTTTTAAACAAGAAGCCATTGAACTTTCCAACATGGTATGATAAGGGAGTCGGATGCCTTGGGGATATCATCATTGCAAACAGTTTTATCTCTTTTAAAAGTTTAATAACACAATATGCAATCAATCCTAATACATTTCTAGAATATATACAAATCAAATCTGTAATCAGCGCACGATTCAACAAAACAACATGGGAAAGTAATCCTACGACCGTTAAATTCTTCAAAACATCTGCCCCCAAAGCTTTATCCAAATTATATGCTCTCTTATCAAAAATAGATAACACAATAAGTATCCCAATAAGAGAAAGCCATTGCAGCTATTTGGGATATAACACTTCTCAGACGGCAAGAGAACTTTCCAATGTCCGGGTCAGCTGTGATTCTACTTAGCGAAAAACTTTGTCCATTTGTCGAAGGAGAGACAACGAGAATGCGAGCTCTCGTGGATGTGATAAAAAAGGTAGCGTGTGCTTTGTATTACCTGGCCAGTCCAAAAGCATATGTCACAGACTCAGCGTCTAGGTCCAGAGTATATAAAGTCACCAAAAAGAAATGGACAATGAAGGTGAAGGCAAAAGAGTGACCAGATATCTAGATCCATAGTTTGATTATTGTCAAATGTCCTTTATCACGTTGTTTACGTGTCTAATAAAGATGTGATTAATTTATGATGTCTCAGGTGTGATTCACTACAATAGGGCCCCACAGCACACTGAATTCCAGTTCATTGAAACACCAAAACACTGGATATTGTTCAGATAAGTTACATTTAAGAACTCGCACACAAAGCAACACTGGAGGTGACTATGACGTGCGCATTTTCCGCGCATTGATTGATTGATTGAAATGTTTATTAGTAGATTGCACAGTACAGTACATATTCCGTACAATTGACCACTAAATGGTAACACCCCAATAAGTTTTCAACTTGTTTAAGTCGGGGTCCACGCATGTGTATTAGGTCGTGTTGCACCGGCAGACGGAGGTGGGGAGGGGTTCTTGAAGGGTGGCATTGTTGTGTGTGGACACGGATAAGGCTAGGTGGGATTTACTCTGGATAACCTCATCCTTACTTGGCAACCCTCCCGAATTTTCCGGGAGACTCCTGAAATTCAGCGCCTCTGCCGAAAACCTCCCGGGACAAATATTCTCCCGAAAATCTCCCGATTTTCAGCCGGAGCTGGAGGCCACGCCCCCTCCAGTTCCATGCGACCTGAGTGAGGACAGCCTTTTTTCATGACGGGAGGGCAACAGGGTGTCAAGAACTAAATCATCCAGACTAGAGATAAATTGTATTATTATGTTTATCTTACCTAAAAATAAATATATATATTAATAAAAAAAAATAAAAAAAATGTTTTACTATATTTTGCTAAAAACATCAAAATTAATTATATTTTTATTTGTATTTTTTCTGACTCCTTATTACACTCAGCCATAGAATTATACATTAAAATAAACATATTTGAAATAATTAATTTTAAATGATCATAATAATTCATTTAAAATGACCATATTTAATTATTAAAATAATTGCTTGTTTATCAACAACTTTAACATTTTATTCATTACATTTTGAAGCTCTCAGAAGCCAAGTTATGTTATATTCCTTAATATTTATTTATGCAAGTTTGAAGTATCAATTATCTAAACACAGTTTTGTTTGCATATTTTCAGGATGTAGATATATATATATATATATATATATATATATATATATATATATATATATAATGAAATACTTGACTTGGTGAATTCAAGCTGTCAATATACTCCTCCCCTCTTAACCACGCCCCCCACCCACCCCACCTCCCGAAATTGGAGGTCTCAAGGTTGGCAAGTATGGTAAACGGGGCCTAATAGAACATGTCATTTTAGCACCTGTGGCGTAAGATGTCTCCTGCTAAATCCTCGCCGCTGGTCCAGGAATGCACGGGACACAGGAAAGACACTCCTGCAGGGACGGTAATCATTTCAATGAAATCACCATTAATCCAAACACCTAATGGCCACACAGTGTTAGCTTACCATCAAAACAATGCAGATGCAACACCATGTTAGCTTTTTTCCTGTTGGCCGTCCACTCCAGCAAGGACGGCGGGTAGGTGCGCGCTGTCCCCCAGCTCAGCTGCAACTTCTCACTGGCTTGGATGAGTCTGTGCTGCAGCAATGCTTGGCACTCAACGGGGGCGTGGTCAGAAACAAACCTATAGGAGGAAATAAACGTGTGACGATCTGTCACTTCATTTCTGCTTGTTTCCTTGTTTTGTATTCACTTCCTGTCAGTGCTCTTGTTTTGTTTCCATTTCCTGTTTGCCCCGCTGAGCGCTGTGTGTTTTCCCTCACCTGCCAATCAGCTATTTATGTCAGCCACGCGCACTCCCCAGTGCTCGAGATTTGCTTTATGTTTGAACCTGTTATGCACGACTAGGGCTGGGCGATATGGCCTTTTTTTTATATCTGGATATGTTTAGGCCATGTCACGATACACCATATATATCTCCATATTTTGCCTTAGCCTTGAATGAACACTTGATGCATATAATGACAGCAGTATGATGATTCTATGTGTCTACATTAAAACATTCTTCTTCATACTGCAATAATACAGTGGGGCAAAAAAGTATTTAGTCAGCCACCGATTGTGCAAGTTCTCCCACTGGACAAGACCAAAGAGCTGTCGAAGGACACCAGGAAAATAATTGTAGACCTGCACCAGACTGTGAAGAGTGAATCTACAATAGGCAAGCAGCTTGGTGTGAAAAAATCAAATGTGGGAGCAATTATCAGAAAATGGAAGACATACAAGACCACTGATAATCTCCCTCGATCTGGGGCTCCACGCAAGATCTCATCCCGTGGGGTCAAAATGATCATGAGAACGGTGAGCAAAAATCCCAGAACCACACGGGGGGACCTGGTGAATGACCTGCAGAGAGCTGGGACCAAAGTAACAAAGGTTACCATCAGTAACACACTACGCCGACAGGGGATCAAATCCTGCAGTGCCAGATGTGTCCCCCTGCTTAAGCCAGTGCATGTCCAGGCCCGTCTGAAGTTTGCCAGAGAGCACATGGATGATACAGCAGAGGATTAGGAGAATGTCATGTGGTCAGATGAAACCAAAATAGAACTTTTTGATATAAACTCAACTCGTCGTGTTTGGAGGAAGAAGAATACTGAGTTGCATCCCAAGAACACCATACCTACTGTGAAGCATGGGGGTGGAAACATCATGCTTTGGGGCTGTTTTTCTGCTAAGAGGACAGGCTGACTGATCCGTGTTAAGGATAGAATGAATGGGGCCATGTATCGTGAGATTTTGAGCCAAAACCTCCTTCCATCAGAGAGAGCTTTGAAGATGAAACGCGGCTGGGTCTTCCAGCATGACAATGATCCCAAACACACCGCCCGGGCAACGAAGAAGTGGCTCCGTAAGAAGCATTTGAAAGTCCTGGAGTGGCCTCGCCAGTCTCCAGACCTCAACTCCATAGAAAATCTGTGGAGGGAGTTGAAAGTCCATGTTGCTCGCCGACAGCCCCAAAACATCACTGCTCTCGAGAAGATCTGCATGGAGGAATGGGCCAAAATACCAGCTACTGTGTGTGCAAACCTGGTAAAGACCTATAGTAATCGTTTGACCTCTGTTATTGCCAACAAAGGTTATATTACAAAGTACTGAGTTGAATTTTTGTTATTGACCAAATACTTATTTTCCACCATCATTTACAAATAAATTCTTTAAAAAGCCTACAATGTGAATTCCTGGATTTCACATTCTGTCTCTCACAGTTGAAGTGTACCTATGATGAAAATTACAGACCTCTGTCATCATTTTAAGTGGGAGAACTTGCACAATTGGTGGTTGACTAAATACTTTTTTGCCCCACTGTATATGCTACTTTTAAACTTTCATGCAGAGAGGGAAATCACAACTAAAAGTGTATTTATTAAACAGTTATTAAGCAGTGGCACAAACATTCATGTCATTTCAAAACAGAAAGTGCAAGATTGTCAGAGACATTTTAAAACAAGCTATTAGTGCACTTTAGTGCATGATGTCACGAAGATGACGTATCATCACAACTCTCAATTAAAGTGCACTTTTTGTACAGAACGCCACTACAATAGTTTAAAACAAATAAAGTGCACTTTTGTGCATGATGTCACACAAGATATTTCAATAAGTGTCAAATAAAAATGAGCTGCATAATAGGAAATCAAATAGTGTATGTCCTTCACTATGTGGTAGGTTCCTGCGGACGTTATCTCCTTCTGTTGTTGACTATTTGTTTCATACTGTGTTGATGTGGAAATGGAAGACGCCAGGCTCAATTGGGTCAGTGCTGGTTGCTTGGGCATTTTGTTGGGTGTGGCACCGGCCGAGATGTTGACATGCGGAGTTTCAAGCACTCCTTATTCTCTAGCGGGTGACTTTTCAAATGATGCTACAAATTAGCAGTGCCGCTACTATTTGTAGCAATGCTTTTGCCGCATACTTGACATATTACGGTTGTCTGTTCAACATCTTACCGCTTGAAGCCAAACCACCGCCAGAGGATGGACCCCGTGCTGTTTTTCTTGGGAATTAATTATTCCTCCATTTGTTACCAGATTCGCACCTTCTCTCTCTCGTATTACCACTCGCACCACAGCTAACTTTACCCATGCCGCTACCTCTATGACGTTGCCCGCGCGACAGTATGTGACGTATGTAAGAAAATGCGCTTGTTTTATCTCTCTGTGAGAAGGAGAGACAAGAAAGCCTGTAATGTAATGCCCGCAGCTAAAAACAACTGCGTGAGAACGTATACTCACGATATAGTCATTTTCTATATCGCACAGAGACAAACCCGCGATGTATCGAGTATATTCAATATGCACGACTGCTTCACTTTCTGTTTTGAGTAAATTAAAACTCATTTTACCTGCACGCCGTTCTCCTGGTTCCTGCATCTTGGGGTAACAAATATTGCAGCCATGCGAGTTTACCGACAAAATGTGTGACAAAGTTGTATCCGTGTACTTACTTGAGCAGATATGGATCCATCAGCGGTGACGGTGCAAAGCAGCAGACGCATGCGAGCAGCAGCAGCCAGCCTCTCTCCGCGTTGTCGCCATTGACGTTCCTCCACACCTGGTTGACAACCTGAGCCAAGATCTCATCCCTCAACCCTGGAGAGGACAGACCTCTCTGGATGATGTAATCGCCAAACATGTTCTCCTGCGCGCCGTTCAGGTGAGGGTCCCCCATGAAGCGCAGTATCTGCAGTGGTTATTGGGGTCAAGTCAAAATACTGTTTGGGCTGGTGTTATAATCCGGGTCAACCTACCATGTTGAAAATCTGCAGCGCTTCTCCCTTAAGGTCCTCTTCTATGCAAGTGAGGGGTGTCTCTAAGGGGACCATCAACATACCAAACTTGGGCTCCTACCGCAAGGAATGACATTATAAGTGCCAAGTAAAACAACAATACAGTGTTTCCTTATCATGCATAAAACCACTTTATTGTCTAAAAATGATGGTTCGCAGAGGTATCAACTAATAACCTCAAATATTAGACTTGAAATATTAAAATAACTTTTATCCATTCACATTGTTCAGCATTTAAGTCCCATCTTAAAACTCATATGTATACTCTAGCCTTTAAATAGACCCCCCTTTTAGACAAGTTGATCTGCCGTCTCTTTTCTGCTCCTTCGTGGAGAAGGGGCACAGAATAGGTGACCACAGATGACCCGCTAGCTGTTCAAAGTCGGGACCCAGGGTGGACCACTCATCTGTGCATCAGTTGGGGACGTCTCTGCGATGCTGACCTGTCTCTACTCAAGATTGTCTCCTGCTGGCCCCACTATGGACTGGACTCTCACACTATTATGTTAGATCCACTATGGACTGGACTCTCACACTATTATGTTAGATCCACTATGGACTGGACTCTCACACTATTATGTTAGATCCACTATGGACTGGATTCTCACACTATTATGTTAGATCCACTCTGGACTGGACTCTCACACTATTATGTTAGATCCACTATGGACTGGATTCTCACACTATTATGTTAGATCCACTCTGGACTGGACTCTCACACTATTATGTTAGATCCACTATGAACTGGACTCTCACACTATTATGTTAGATCCACTATGGACTGGACTCTCACTATTATGTTAGATCCACTATGGACTGGACTCTCACACTATTATGTTAGATCCACTCTGGACTGGACTCTCACACTATTATGTTAGATCCACTCTGGACTGGACTCTCACACTATTATGTTAGATCCACTATGGACTGGACTCTCACACTATTATGTTAGATCCACTATGGACTGGACTCTCACACTATTATGTTAGATCCACTCTGGACTGGACTCTCACACTATTATGTTAGATCCACTCTGGACTGGACTCTCACACTATTATGTTAGATCCACTATGGACTGGACTCTCACACTATTATGTTAGATCCACTCTGGACTGGACTCTCACACTATTATGTTAGATCCACTCTGGACTGGACTCTCACACTATTATGTTAGATCCACTATGGACTGGACTCTCACACTATTATGTTAGATCCACTCTGGACTGGACTCTCACACTATTATGTTAGATCCACTATGGACTGGACTCTCACACTATTATGTTAGATCCACTATGGACTGGACTCTCACACTATTATGTTAGATCCACTATGGACTGGATTCTCACACTATTATGTTAGATCCACTATGGACTGGATTCTCACACTATTATGTTAGATCCACTCTGGACTGGACTCTCACACTATTATGTTAGATCCACTATGGACTGGACTCTCACACTATTATGTTAGATCCACTATGGACTGGACTCTCACTATTATGTTAGATCCACTCTGGACTGGACTCTCACACTATTATGTTAGATCCACTATGGACTGGATTCTCACACTATTATGTTAGATCCACTCTGGACTGGACTCTCACACTATTATGTTAGATCCACTATGAACTGGACTCTCACACTATTATGTTAGATCCACTATGGACTGGACTCTCACTATTATGTTAGATCCACTATGGACTGGACTCTCACACTATTATGTTAGATCCACTCTGGACTGGACTCTCACACTATTATGTTAGATCCACTCTGGACTGGACTCTCACACTATTATGTTAGATCCACTATGGACTGGACTCTCACACTATTATGTTAGATCCACTATGAACTGGACTCTCACACTATTATGTTAGATCCACTATGGACTGGACTCTCACTATTATGTTAGATCCACTATGGACAGGACTCTCACTATTATGTTAGATCCACTATGGACTGGACTCTCACACTATTATGTTAGATCCACTCTGGACTGGACTCTCACACTATTATGTTAGATCCACTATGGACTGGACTCTCACTATAATGTTAGATCCACTCTGGACTGGACTCTCACACTATTATGTTAGATCCACTATGGACTGGACTCTCACACTATTATGTTAGATCCACTATGGACTGGACTCTCACTATAATGTTAGATCCACTATGGACTGGACTCTCACACTATTATGTTAGATCCACTATGGACAGGACTTTCACACTATTATGTTAGATCCACTCTGGACTGGATTCTCACACTATTATGTTAGATACACTCTGGACTGGACACTCACACTATTATGTTAGATCCACTATGGACAGGACTCTCACACTATTATGTTAGATCCACTATGGACTGGACTCTCACACTATTATGTTAGATCCACTATGGACTGGACTCTCACACTATTATGTTAGATCCACTATGGACTGGACTCTCACTATTATGTTAGATCCACTATGGACTGGACTCTCACACTATTATGTTAGATCCATTATGGACTGGACTCTCACACTATTATGTTAGATCCACTATGGACTGGACTCTCACACTATTATGTTAGATCCACTCTGGACTGGACTCTCACTATCATGTTAGATCCACTCTGGACTGGATTCTCACACTATTATGTTAGATCCACTATGGACAGGACTTTCACACTATTATGTTAGATCCACTCTGGACTGGATTCTCACACTATTATGTTAGATACACTCTGGACTGGACTCTCACACTATTATGTTAGATCCACTATGGACTGGACTCTCACACTATTATGTTAGATCCACTATGGACTGGACTCTCACACTATTATGTTAGATCCACTATGGACTGGACTCTCACTATAATGTTAGATCCACTATGGACTGGACTCTCACACTATTATGTTAGATCCACTATGGACAGGACTTTCACACTATTATGTTAGATCCACTCTGGACTGGATTCTCACACTATTATGTTAGATCCACTATGGACTGGACTCTCACACTATTATGTTAGATACACTCTGGACTGGACACTCACACTATTATGTTAGATCCACTATGGACAGGACTCTCACACTATTATGTTAGATCCACTATGGACTGGACTCTCACACTATTATGTTAGATCCACTATGGACTGGACTCTCACACTATTATGTTAGATCCACTATGGACTGGACTCTCACTATTATGTTAGATCCACTATGGACTGGACTCTCACACTATTATGTTAGATCCATTATGGACTGGACTCTCACACTATTATGTTAGATCCACTATGGACTGGACTCTCACACTATTATGTTAGATCCACTCTGGACTGGACTCTCACTATTATGTTAGATCCACTATGGACTGGACTCTCACACTATTATGTTAGATCCACTATGGACTGGACTCTCACACTATTATGTTAGATCCACTATGGACTGGACTCTCGCACTATTATGTTAGATCCACTATGGACTGGAGTCTCACACTATTATGTTAGATCCACTATGGACTGGACTCTCACTATTATGTTAGATCCACTATGGACTGGACTCTCACACTATTATGTTAGATCCACTATGAACTGGACTCTCACACTATTATGTTAGATCCACTATGGACTGGACTCTCACTATTATGTTAGATCCACTATGGACTGGACTCTCACACTATAATGTTAGATCCACTCTGGACTGGACTCTCACTATTATGTTAGATCCACTATGGACTGGACTCTCACTATTATGTTAGATCCACTATGGATTGGACTCTCACACTATTATGTTAGATCCACTATGGACTGGACTCTCACTATTATGTTAGATCCACTATGGATTGGACTCTCACACTATTATGTTAGATCCACTCTGGACTGGACTCTCACTATTATGTTAGATCCACTATGGACTGGACTCTCACACTATTATGTTAGATCCACTCTGGACTGGACTCTCACTATTATGTTAGATCCACTATGGACTGGACTCTCACACTATAATGTTAGATCCACTCTGGACTGGACTCTCACTATTATGTTAGATCCACTATGGACTGGACTCTCACTATTATGTTCGAACCACTCTGGACTGGACTCGCACACTATTATGTTAGATTCACTCTGGACTGGACTCTCACACTATTATGTTAGATCCACTATGGACTGGACTCTCACACTATTATGTTTGATCCACTCTGGACTGGACTCTCACTATTATGTTAGATCCACTATGGACTGGACTCTCACACTATTATGTTAGATCCACTCTGGACTGGACTCTCACTATTATGTTAGATCCACTATGGATTGGACTCTCACACTATTATGTTAGATCCACTCTGGACTGGATGGGCACCCCTAATCTAGATTGTAAAACATGAAGAGTGTATTGGAACATACCCGGAAGTATCTCAGCACGTAGCGATAGAAGGGGTAGTTGTTGATGTCCAGAGGCAGAGTGAGTTGACTGGAGGACGACTCCTGGATATGAGGAGCCTGCAGCAAAGCCAAGCAGTCGTAGTGCAACTCTCTCCTGACTGGGAGACAAGAGAAGATACCAGAGTACATACTGTACTAAAGAAGATACACTACATTGCCAAAAAGTATTTGGCCACCTGCCTTGACTCACATATGAACTTGAAGTGCCATCCCATTCCTAACCCATAGGGTTCAATATGACACCTTTTGCAGCTATTACAGCTTCAACTCTTCTGGGAAGGCTGTCCACAAGGTTGCGGAGTGTGCTTATAGCAACTTTCCACCATTCTTCCAAAAGCACATTGGTGAGGTCACACACTGATGTTGGTGGAGAAGGCCTGGGTCTCAGTCTCTGTTCTAATTCATCCCAAAGGTGTTCTATCGGGTTCAGGTCAGGACTCTGTGCAGGCCAGTCAAGTTCGTCCACACCAGACTCTGTCATCCATGTCTGTATGGACCTTGCTTTGTGCACTGGTGCACAGTCATGTTGGAAGAGGAAGGGGCCCGCTCCAAACTGTTCCCACAAGGTTGGGAGCATGGAATTGTCCAAAATGTTTTGGTATCCCGGAGCATTCAAAGTTCCTTTCACTGGAACTAAGGGGCCTGAAAAAAAATGTATTCCTCCTCCACCAAATTTCACACTCGGCACAATGCGGTCCGAAATGTAGCGTTCTCCTGGCAACCTCCAAACCCAGACTGGTCCATCAGATTGCCAGATGGAAAAGTGTGATTCATCAGTCCAGAGAAGGCGTCTCCACTGCTCTAGAGTCCAGTGGCGACGTGCTTTACACCACTGCATCCCACACTTTGCATTGTACTTGGTGATGTACGTCTTAGATGCAGCTGCTCGGCCATGGAAACCCATTCCATGAAGCTCTCTGCGTACTGTACGTGGGCTAATTGGAAGGTCACATGAAGATTGGAGCTCTGTAGCAACTGACTGTGCAGAAAGTCTTTGCACTATGGTTTACGTGGTCTACCGCTTCTTGGCTGAGTTGCTGTTGTTCCTAAACTCTTCTATTGTCTTATAATAAAGCCGACAGTTGACTTTGGAATATTTAGGAGCGAGGAAATTTCTCGACTGGATTTGTTGCACAGGTGGCATCCTATAACAGTTCCACGCTGGAAATCACTGAAAGCGGCCCATTCTTTCACAAATGTTTGTAGAAACAGTCTCCATGCCTAAGTGCTTGATTTGATACACCGGGCCAAGTGATTAGGACACCTGATTCTCATCATTTGGTTGGGTGACCAAATACTTTTGGCAATATAGTGTACTAGAGTACATGCATACAGACCTGCTGCTGCTTGTAGTAGAGCACCAAGCTGTGCTGGGATCAGCAAGTGTGTCACGTTCACCACCTCCCTCTTCATCACATCCTGTCATAATAGTGCAAGATGACCTTCAACTGTCATTGAAGTGCAGTAGTGTGAGAAGAACTTGGAAGTGTATACCATCTCTCTCTTCTTCATATCCTCCTCAGCTTTCCTCTGGGCGACCACCTTCATCTGCAGATAAAGATCAGATCACAACGATCATTCCATTTGTTAAAAAAAACAGGAGCGTGTAAATGTTCCATCACACACCTTGACGTGTCGTTTACGGCTGACGTACAGGTGGACCAGGGACCGGAAGCGAACCAGGTTGTTCCTCATTTTCACATAGTGCCTTCTAGAGGACAGAACACACTATTTAGGTCAAGATCACACATTTTGTCGATTGTGACATAGTTTTCAACTATAGTCATTTGATGAATGTACTTTAGAAATATTGATGTGATTGCTCATGAACTCCTGAGGCAGCAGACAGGTACCGACAGGCCAAGCGGTGTGCGGCTTCAGCGGTCGCGGAGGCAAAAACTCGGACATGGGAGGAGTTCGGGGAGGCCATGGAAAAAGACTTCCGGACGGCTTAGAAGCAATTCTGGACCACCATCCGCCGCCTCAGGAAGGGGAAGCAGTGCACTATCAACACCGTGTATGGTGAGGATGGTGCTCTGCTGACCTCGACTGCGGATGTTGTGGATCGGTGGAGGGAATACTTCGAAGACCTCCTCAATCCTACCAGCACGTCTTCCTATGAGGAAGCAGTGCCTGGGGAGTCTGTGGTGGGCTCTCCTATTTCTGGGGCTGAGGTTGCCGAGGTAGTTAAAAAGCTCCTCGATGGATGAGATCCACCCGGAGTTCCTTAAGGCTCTGGATGCTGTGGGGCTGTCTTGGTTGACAAGACTCTGCAGCATCGCGTGGACATCGGGGGCGGTACCTTTAGATTGGCAGACCGGGGTGGTGGTTCCTCTCTTTAAGAAGGGGAACCGGAGGGTGTGTTCTAACTATCGTGGGATCACACTCCTCAGCCTTCCCGGTAAGGTCTATTCAGGTGTACTGGAGAGGAGGCTACGCCGGATAGTCCAACCTCGGATTCAGGAGGAACAGTGTGGTTTTCGTCCTGGTCGTGGAACTGTGGACCAGCTCTATACTCTTGGCAGGGTCCTTGAGGGTGCATGGGAGTTTGCCCAACCAGTCTACATGTGCTTTGTGGACTTGGAGAAGGCATTCGACCGTGTCCCTCGGGAAGTCCTGTGGGGAGTGCTCAGAGAGTATGGGGTATCGGACTGTCTTATTGTGGCGGTCCGCTCCCTGTATAATCAGTGCCAGAGCTTGGTCCGCATTGCCGGCAGTAAGTCGGACACGTTTCCAGTGAGGGTTGGACTCCGCCAAGGCTGCCCTTTGTCACCGATTCTGTTCATAACCTTTATGGACAGAATTTCTAGGCGCAGTCAGGGCGTTGAGGGGATCTGGTTTGGTGGCTGCAGGATTAGGTCCCTGCTATTTGCAGATGATGTGGTCCTGATGGCTTCCTCTGGCCAAGATCTTCAGCTCTCGCTGGATCGGTTCGCAGCCGAGTGTGAAGCGACTGGGATGGGAATCAGCACCTCCAAGTCCGAGTCCATGGTTCTCTCCCGGAAAAGGGTGGAGTGCCATCTCCGGGTTGGGGAGGAGATCTTGCCCCAAGTGGAGGAGTTTAAGTACCTCGGAGTCTTGTTCACGAGTGGGGGAAAAGTGGATCGTGAGATCGACAGGCGGATCGGTGCGGCATCTTCAGTAATGCGGACGCTGTATCGATCCGTTGTGGTGAAGAAGGAGCTGAGCCGGAAGGCAAAGCTCTCAATTTACCGGTCGATCTACGTTCCCATCCTCACCTATGGTCATGAGCTTTGGGTCATGACCGAAAGGACAAGATCACGGGTACAAGCGGCCGAAATGAGTTTCCTCCGCCGAGTGGCGGGGCTCTCCCTTAGAGATAGGGTGAGAAGCTCTGTCATTCGGGGGGAGCTCAAAGTAAAGCCGCTGCTCCTCCACATCGAGAGGAGCCAGATGAGGTGGTTCGGGCATCTGGTCAGGATGCCACCCGAACGCCTCCCTAGGAAGGTGTTTCGAGCACGTCCGACCGGCAGGAGGCCACGGGGAAGACCCAGGACACGCTGGGAAGACTATCTCTCCCGGCTGGCCTGGGAACGCCTCGGGATCCCCCGGGAGGAGCTGGACGAAGTGGCTGGGGAGAGGGAAGTCTGGGCTTCCCTGCTTAGGCTGCTGCCCCCGCGACCCGACCTCGGATAAGCGGAAGAAGATGGATGGATGGATGGATGGATGTGATTGCACTAGAGATACTAATATTGTAATATTTACTCTCCTCTGGAGTAATCATTGGAGTAAAAAAATCCCCATCAAATGTCATTACAGTGCTGTTGCTACTCGGGCTGTCAAATTCTAGCGTTAATTGCGATGAATTAATTACGGTCATACACTCTGTTGCCAAAAGTATTTGGCCACCTGCCTTGACTCACATATGAACTTGAAGTGCCATCCCATTCCTAACCCATAGGGTTCAATATGACACCTTTTGCAGCTATTACAGCTTCAACTCTTCTGGGAAGGCTGTCCACAAGGTTGCCGAGTGTGTTTATATAGAAATGTGATTTTATTCAATTCATTAGCATGAACTACATACATTTGGTATTAAATGTGTACATTATTTGACGTCAAATTAAATGTACTCCTTTAGTTATTTATTTCATGATTTAATTATTTCACATTTTAATGAATTATTGATTTAATTATTTCAATATTTAACGAATTAACGACATATTTAAGTAAGTAATTCAAGATGTGTTTAATGTTGCCCCATTTGACCCTTGTCTGCCTTTGGAGGGCCAAATGGGACAAAATCAAATAAATAGTTCCTCAAATGTGTGTTCATACATAAATGTGTTTTTAATTGTGTCATTAATTTATTCAATGTCAAATTAAAAGTTTTCATTTTATTATGATTCATTAATCATGTCATTATTTTAAGATTTAATTAATTATTGATCTCATTGTTTAGTTATTCATTTCATGATTTATTTAAATGAAAGAGTTTGGGAACAACAGCAACTCAGCCACCAAGTGGTAGGCCACGTAAACTGACAGAGAGGTCAGCGTAGTGCAAAGACTTTCTGCACAGTCAGTTGCTACAGAGCTCCAAACTTCACGTGACCTTCCAATTAACCCACGTACAGTACGCAGAGAGCTTCATGGAATGGGTTTCCATGGCCGAGCAGCTGCATCTAAGCCATACATCACCAAGTCCAATGCAAAGCGTGGGATGCAGTGGTGTAAAGCACGTCGCCACTGGACTCTAGAGCAGTGGAGACGCCTTCTCTGGACTGATGAATCACACTTTTCCATCTGGCAATCTGATGGACCAGTCTGGGTTTGGAGGTTGCCAGGAGAACGCTACATTACGGACTGCATTGTGCCGAGTGTGAAATTTGGTGGAGGAGGAATTATGGTGTTAGTGATGATTAGTGATTCCCAGAGCCCAAAAAAAGTCTGCGGGCTATAGAGCGTTTTCTATTGGGGCTCCAGTACTATGGAATGCCCTCCCGGTAACAATTAGAGATGCTACCTCAGTAGAAGCATTTAAGTCCCATCTTAAAACTCATTTGTATACTCTAGCCTTTAAATAGACCCCCTGTTAGACCAGTTGATCTGCCGTTTCTTTTCTTTTCTCCTCTGCTCCCCTTTTCCTTGTGGAGGGGGGGGGCACAGGTCCGGTGGCCATGGATGAAGTGCTGGCTGTCCAGAGTCGGGACCCGGGGTGGACCGCTCGCCTGTGCATTGGCTGGGAACATCTCGCTGCGCTGCTGACCCGTCTCCGCTCGGGATGGTGTCCTGCTGGCCCCACTATGGACTGGACTCTTACTATTATGTTGGATCCACTATGGACTGGACTCTTACTATTATGTTAGATCCACTATGGACTGGACTCTTACTATTATGTTGGATCCACTATGGACTGGACTCTCACTATTATGTTAGATCCACTATGGACTGGACTCTTACTATTATGTTAGATCCACTATGGACTGGACTCTTACTATTATGTTGGATCCACTATGGACTGGACTCTCACAATATTATGTCAGACCCACTCGACATCCATTGCTTTCGGTCTCCCCTAGAGGGGGGGGGGGGGTTACCCACATATGCGGTCCTCTCCAAGGTTTCTCATAGTCATTCACATCGACGTCCCACTGGGGTGAGTTTTTCCTTGCCCTTATGTGGGCTTTGTACCGAGGATGTCGTTGTGGCTTGTGCAGCCCTTTGAGACACTTGTGATTTAGGGCTATATAAATAAACATTGATTGATTGATTGATTGATGGTGTGGCGTTGTTTTTCAGGAGTTGGGCTTGGCCCCTTAGTTCCAGTGAAAGGAACTTTGAATGCTCCAGGATACCAAAACATTTTGTACGATTCCATGCTCCCAACCTTGTGGGAACAGTTTGGAGCAGGCCCCTTCCTCTTCCAACATTACTGTGCACCAGTGCACAAAGCAAGGTCCATAAAGACATGGATGACAGAGTCTGGTGTGGATGAACTTGACTGGCCTGCACAGAGTCCTGACCTGAACCCGATAGAACACCTTTGGGATGAATTAGAACGGAGACTGAGAGCCAGGCCTTCAGTGTGTGACCTCACCAATGCACTTTTGGAAGAATGGTGGACAATTCCTATAAACACACTCTGAAACCTTGTGGACAGCCTTCCCAGAAGAGTTGAAGCTGTAATAGCTGCAAAAGGTGTCATATTGAACCCTATGGGTTAGGAATGGGATGGCACTTCAACTTCATATGTGAGTCAAGTCATAGTTTTGGCAATATAGTGTATCTTTGAAGTCAACTGGTCAAGGTAAAGACATTGTTTTCATCGCTTTAGGACCATGTTCCTTGCCTGTGCATTACAGAATACATCTAACAAGATGTGTATTCAATACAGTTAATAAGAATCAATGGCCCACCTTGTGAGAAAACCTCTGCAATGCGCCTGCAGCCCAATGATCATGTTGCGCATGTCCACGTAGCGTTTCCTGACCAAGTACATGCGAGCGTAACGCTGCAAGGTAAGCGCAGCAAGCTGGCGACAGCGCTCCCGCTTGCACTCCAACAACTGGTAGACGGCTTCCTTCACAAACAACTGCAATAAAGTCAAAGGTTATTCAAGAAGATTCAAGATTCTTTATTATTGTCCATTCTTTAACATGTACAAGACACATAAGAACTGAAATGTCATTTTCGGCACAGTCCCACTAAGAGCAGACATATGTTACAGGGGGACAAGACGGGACCGCCAACGGATCAGTCACTTATGGCGCTCCTTAAAAAAGGTGGGAAAAAGGTGATATTGGGAAAGGGGGGAAGAGTAAAAAATATCAGTCTAAGGCTGGACCCTCGGGAGGGGGTCCAGACTGAGTCCAAGGGAAAAAAAAACTCATTTAGCATAGCACACATAAACATGTTACATATACCGTATTTTCCGCACTATAAGCCGCGCCTAAAAACCACAAATTTTCTCAAAAGCTGACAGTGCGGCTTATAACCCGGTGCGCCTTATATATGGATTAATATTAATATTGATTTTCATAAAGTTTAGGTCTCGCAACTACGGTAAACAGCCGCCATCTTTTTTCCCCGTAGAAGAGGAAGCGCTTCTTCTTCTATGGTAAGCAACCGCCAAGGTAAGCACCCGCCCCCATAGAAGAGGAAGCGCTTCTTCTTCTACTGTAAGCAACCACCCGCCCCCGTAGAAGAAGAAGCCCCCGGATATTGCGTTTCATTTCATTTGTGTGTTTACGTCTGTAAAGACCACAAAATGGCTCCTACTAAGCGACAGGTTTCCGGTTCATGAAAAGACGCAATCTCTCCATCCGCACACGGATTACTATTTCACAGCAACTGCCTAAAGACTTTCAAGAAAAGCTGGCTACTTTCCGTGCATATTGTAAAAACAAGATAGCTGAAAAAAAGATCCGGCCAGAGAACATTATCAACATGGACGAGGTTCCACTGACTTTTGATATTCCTGTGAACCGCACTGTGGATACAACGGGAGCACGTACGGTGAATATTCGCACCACAGGGAATGAGAAGTCATCCTTCACTGTGGTTCTAGCTTGCCATGCTAATGGCCAGAAACTTCCACTCATGGTGATATTCAAAAGGAAGACCTTGCCAAAAGAGACCTTTCCAGCCGGCGTCATCATAAAAGCTAACTCGAAGGGATGGATGGATGAAGAAAAGATGAGCGAGTGGTTAAGGGAAGTTTACGCGAAGAGGCCGGGTGGCTTTTTTCACGCAGCTCCGTCCATGTTGATATACGACTCCATGCGCGCCCACATCATGCTGGTTTTTAATATATTATTAAAGTTTGACTGACCTATCTGACTGTTTTTTTGACATTCCCTTTAGCGCAGTTAGATGCGGCTTATAACACGGGGCGGCTTATAGGTGGACAAAGTTTTGAAATATGCCGTTCATTGAAGGCGCGGCTTATAACCCAGGGCGGTTTATGGTGCGGAAAATACGGTAATCACAACAACTCGCAACAGAGGGGGGGGGATATGGGGACATGGAGGCCGGCCTGTTGCTATAAAGCGCTACTAGCCGTCCATAACCCCAGGAATTAAGCAGTGGTGGTGAGGGGCGTTGGATGGGGGTGGAGAATGTGTTTGTACATATGCCCATTGTCTTTGGGTGAAGTGTAAATGTTCATAAGCCCAGAGTCGTTCGGCATGCAATGCAAGAAAAGTTCGATTCCCAGGTGTCGTTGCGGAGGGGAGGAGGGAGAGAGGTCAAAAAGCGTCCATCTTTGAAATTCCTCAGGGGATGATTACAGATCAGCCTGTTCTTGTCTCAAGGCCATTCGGAGGAATCAAATCGTAGATAAGGATTTTTGTTTTTTCTCGAACAGGCATTAACAATGACTTGTCTGTTCTATTCGTCCATGCTCGCTCTCATATCCAAACCTTCCTTCATAGCAAGCTTTTCCATGATGTGATCCATCTTGCGATTCAGTTCAGAAATCGCCCCAGACCAGAGGTGGGTAGTAACGCGCTACATTTACTCCGTTACATCTACTTGAGTAACTTTTGGGATAAATTGTACTTCTAAGAGTAGTTTTAATACTTTTACTTTTACTTAAGTATATTTATAGAGAAGGAACGCTACTTTTACTCCGCTACTTTTATCTACATTCAGCTCGCTACTCGCTACTAATTTTTATCGATCTGTTAATGCACACTTTGTTTGTTTTGGTCTGTCAGACAGACCTTCATAGTGCCTGCCTTACTGCTGACGTTTCACTTCGTTCCACCAATCAGATGCAGTCACTGGTGACGTTGGACCAATCAAACAGAGCCAGGTGGTCACATGACCTGACTTAAACAAGTTGAAAAACTTATTGGGGTGTTACCATTTAGTGGTCAATTGTACGGAATATGTACTGTACTGTGCAATCTACTAATAATAGTTCCAATCAATCAATCAAAAGTGTGAAGGAAAAAAGATACTTTTTTATTTTAACCGTACATCCCGTCAAAAGCCTAAAGACTGACCGCACATGAGGACGATCCTGTCTTCACAATAAAAGTGCCGCTCCATCGCGCCTGCGCTTTCAAAACAAGAGTCTCCGAAAGCCAGCGCAAACAAGCTATCTAGCTACGGAGTTTGACGCCAATATATTTCTTGTAAAGTGTATAAAAACGAATATGGAAGCTGGACAAATAAGATGCCAAAAACCAACCACTTTCATGTGGTATTAGACAGAAAGGAGGAACTTTTCTTCTCCTCCATTTGAAAACGTGGACGCTATCAGCACTACTGTCTGATTACAATCAACGCAAGTCATCAGAATCAGGTAATACACCAACTTATATTCTTGTCTTCATGAAAGAAAGGAATCTATATGTGTTAAACATGCATGTATATTCATTAAAACCCCTTTAACATGTAAACAAAAACAGCTAAATAAATACATATAAATTATATACTGTATATATCAATGTATATGTATGTATGTATATATATATATATATATATATATATATATATATATATATATATATATATATATATATATATATATATATATATATATATGAGTGTGTATGTTACTCATCAGTTACTCAGTACTTGAGTAGTTTTTTCACAACATACTTTTTACTTTTACTCAAGTAAATATTTGGGTGACTACTCCTTACTTTTACTTGAGTAATAAATCTCTAAAGTAACAGTACTCTTACTTGAGTACAATTTCTGGCTACTCTACCCACCTCTGCCCCAGACTGAGTTCCCACAGCCCGGCCCAATCCGTCCATTGCGACGAACAGCCTTTGGGCTCCTTGAGTGGCTGCCATCGTCTTGCGAATTTTTCAATACACCAGAGCAATGCCCAGCCCAATCAGCAGGTGCCCCACGATCACGGTTCCAAATAGGTAGATGTCTTCCACGTCCTCGATGGAAAGGACTGAGAGGCACATGATTCTCCATTCGTCCCAGGAATCTCTCACGTACCCTGCAGCAATGGTTCCATCAGGGCAGCCAGGCTCCCCAGAACCTCTTTTCCACGTCGAAAAGATTGTGTCAATTGAGTCGAGAGTCTAGCTAATCAATTCCATGTCTGATGATTAGATTTGGAGGACAGCGCAAAGAAAGAGGCTTCCAAAAAAAGTTTAGACAAGACAAGACAGAAAAATAGAGAGCAAGCCGGGAAAAGACGGGAGGAGAAAAAAATGCGACCGCCCCTCACCAGAGGCAAGACAGAAAGAGGTTGAGGGCAATGTGAGAATACTGCATCACAACAGGAGGAGCTGACCTTTGTGACCCCGACATGGTAGTCCCCTGCTTTGAGAGGACACAGTTTACTGAGGAGCATCACACAGTTGTCTCCAGTCGCTGCTGGAAGCTGGAGGATTCCCACCAGGGACTTATACCTGATGACACACACAAATAATAAGATGCATTAAATCATATCCACATGGAGCATTGGGCTTAAGTTGATTTAAAACCTAACCAGCCTTTAAGGTAGGTAGGTATGTCTTTATTGTCATTGCACAATGTGGGGGGAGATGTAGCCAGCGCTGCATGCAGGAGCAAAAGTCACCGCCGCTGTCCATGGTGCTGAGGACGAGCACCATCGGGCAGGGGCGGGGCATGTGCTGACGGCGAGACACAGCTGGCAGGTGATTAGATTTCACAGGTGGTGCGTGTTAATCTAATCATCTGTTGTCTTTAACAGTGAGCGGCCGGGTGCAGGAAGGGGAGGAAGTTTGGAGAGAGACTGGAAAGTCCTGAAAGAAAGCGTGTCATTTTGATGGTTGTGTTGAAAAACATTAAATCTATTGTCAAACTCTGTACGCTTGGATACTTTGACGTGCATATCCGTGGAACCGCAAGACAGCGACTTCTACAGACAAATACAACGAAACGTTGTTTTCAGCACAGACCCTTTCAAGATTAGACAAACAAACAGTGTACAGGGTTACAGAACAGGAACCCTGATGGGTCACCACAAGGCGCTCCGTAAAAGATGGGAAAAAGGTAAACGCTGTGAACGATAAGCACAATTAAAAAAAAGGCAGTTCCTAGTGATGGGTTGATGAGGCCTCATGAAGCGTTTCGACACATTGCAAAACTGTATTGATACTGTGTCGATACTGTGTCACTAAATACTGACATCTGCTGGACATTAAAAATCCCTACAGGCAACCTATGGACCGACTCAACTGACACTGATTTTATGATCTAGCACAGTGGTTCTCAAATGGGGGTACGCGTACCCCTGGGGGTACTTGAAGGTATGCCAAGGGGTACGTGAGATTTTTTTAAAATATTCTAAAAATAGCAACAATTCAAAAATCCTTTATAAATATATTTATTGAATAATACTTCAACAAAATATGACTGTAAGTTCATAAACTCCGTGAAGCACAAGCTCAGGTTTGTCACTAAAATGTCTGTCAAAAAGAACTGTGAAAAGAAATGCAACAATGCAATATTCAGTGTTGACAGCTAGATTTTTTGTGGACATGTTCCATAAATATTGATGTTAAAGATTTGTTTTTTTTGTGAATAAATGTTTAGAATTAAGTTCATGAATCCAGATGGATCTCTAATACAATCCCCAAAGAGGGCACTTTAAGTTGATTATTACTTCTAGGTGTAGAAATCTTTATTTATAATTGAATCACTTGTTTATTTTTCAACAAGTTTTTAGCTATTTTTATATCTTTTTTTCCAAATAGTTCAAGAAAGACCACTACAAATGAGCAATATTTTGCACTGTTATACAATTTAATAAATCAAAAACTGATGACATAGTGCTGTATTTTACTTCATCTTTTTTTTTTCAACCAAAAATGCTTTGCTCTGATTAGGGGGTACTTGAATTAAAAAAAATTCACAGGGGGTACATTGCTGAAAAAAGGTTGAGAACCACTGACCTAGTATATACAATAATATAAACCAAGTCATTGTATTTCATTTAGGATTATTTCATAACTTCATTTAAATAAAAATATTTTTTTTGTCTTTTTTAGATACAGTCAATAAATAATGTGAACATGTATCATAACATGGAAATCTAAGAGAACGTGTTGTGAATGAGGATGCTTGTGGACCTGGAAATTATTATTTTTTTTTTTTTTACACATTTTTATTTTTAAAAAAAAACAGTTTTTCCAACGTATTCAATTTAGACGCTTTCTCTTCTTAGTTATTATTTCTCCGGCTGTAGAAAAGAGCTGCTCACAGGGCACAGAGGAGGCGTCAGTGCGACACAGTTCGCGTATTGGTCACGTGACCAAAACAGCTCATGATCGGTCACGTGACTTTCTAAAAGCGGTACGCGCACCGACACAGGGTTTTGCTCTATGAGCTCGACGCATGCACCGATGCATCGGTGTTGCCGGACCCATCACTAGCAGTTCCCATTTAAGTTGAAATACAGTGGTAAAGGATGTGCGGGGGGGGGGGGGGCACACCTAGAGGCCACAATAATGAATTAAGTTAAAATAATGATGCGGACATGTTTTTTACTGGATGCTTTCTAATAAACTTCTACCTTATAGACTTTGTATGTGTAAGTAATATGCAACTATAATGTAAGAACTAGCTTGCACACTATTGTGTGCTTAGCTGTTGTGTAGCTGTTAGCTTCTAGTAGCCAATAGTCTATGTCAGTGTTTTTCAACCACTGTGCCGTGAGATACAGTCTGGTGTGCCGTGGGAGATTATCTAATTTCACATATTTGGGTTAAAAACATTTTTTGCAGACCAGTAAATATAGTCTGCAAATGATGTGTTGTTGTCAGTGTTGGGACTAAAGCGTTACAAAGTAACGCGTTACTGTAACGCCGTTAGTTTCGGCGGTAACTAGTAATCTAACGCGTTATTTTTTATATTCAGTAACTCAGTTACCGTTACTACATGATGCGTTACTGCGTTATTTTACGTTACTTTTTATGTAGTATAAAGTGTGTTTTATCGGAGCGCTGTTGTGTCATCGTTCTGATTCTTCTTGTGTCACAAGCCGGAGAAGAGAGAGAGACACGCGCTCTGTGTGTGAGTGTGAGTGTGGGGAGGGAGGAGAGGGAGGGAGGAGAGGGGGGCGTGTCTGATCATGGCGGAGCCAGAAGTCGAGTTTGCTAACATGGAGATATTTTGACTACTTTTCTTTTGTCGAGCACAAAGAAAATAACATTTTAATTAAATGTACATTGTGCTTTGGATCAAAGATGCCATCTACTGCCCAAAACAGCAATTCAAATCTGCTGAAACAAGCTACATGAGCAACATGCTTCGACGAAGCTAGTAAAGAGAGATAGAGACTCTGATGCCACTTCACCTCCACCACTTAAGGATTAAGGTACACACTCTGTCAATCAATGTTCCCTCTAATTTTTCATGTGTGTGAGCAAACGCAAAAAGTCCCTGAGCATTGAGTGGAGTCCATGTGAGCAACTTTAGACGTGCACACTGTGGCTACACCAGTAGCACACCTGTCCCAAACCTGACTAAATAACAAGTTCAATCTCCATCCATCCATCCATTTTCTACCGCTTGTCTCTTTCGGGTTCGCAGGAGCCTATCTCAGCTGCATTCGGGCGGAAGGCAGGGTACACCCTGGACAAGTCCCGCCCTCATCACAGGGCCAACACAGATAGACAGACAACATTCTCTTATTATTATAATCAAATGACAGCAGTCATTTCCATTTCTAATATAAGTGTTTAGGCCCACTTACAATGACGATAACAACAAATATTGTTTTTCATGAACTGTGTACTTGTATTGTTTGTCTGGGTGGAGGTCCTGCTTTGTAAATAGTTTGTACCCCTTTCATTTAGTTCCCATTAAAACATTCACATGTTGCACAATGAGATGTAAGCAGGGGATCATGTGTACATTCCTGCAACTTCCTGTTTGTAAAAAATATATTTTTATTAGTATTTATTTAATATACTAACAGCATTTAATGATTAATATTTATAAAATTAAGATTCCTAATAAATGACACTAGAATAAGCACACATTTGATTGGTAAATCATAGTGTAACGACCTGGAATTACACTTTATGTGTGGTGTTGGAGTTGTCCGACTTTTTGTGTGGCTGTAAACGCATCACTGGCTAAGTTGCCATATGTGCAAGTGTTGGCACACGTGAGAAAGAGCGAGTGGCTGCTGTTGATATAACAAAGTTGCTTTTGGTCTGGTTTGTACTGCAGAAAATGACCACTTTTGATAGATATCTTTTTTTTTTACTAATGTTTTGGTGATGTGTTTATGGCCGACAATAAAGAGTTTTGCTCAGTAAAGAAAATGCCTGGTTAGGCTTTGTGTATGTAGTGTGTGCCTTTCTTGGTTTACATCTATGCTGTTTGTTACTTATGTACGTTATGTTGCAGCTATTTAAAATAGTTTTGTCAATTTATTCTGGCCAGAAACAAATTGGCCTTTGTAACATATCTTTGTCTTTGTGTGTTGTATGTAGAGCACATTGCTTAGCAGAGTTCAGTGATGCAAATACCATGTCAAGTTGATCAACACATTGTATTATTCTCCAGTGCAATAACAGTACTGAAATGAAGGCTAAAAGGGCATTAATGGGAGCTTTAAAAAAAAAAAAAGAAGAAAAAAAGAAGTAACTAAATAGTTACTTTTCACAGTAACGCATTACTTTTTGGTGTAAGTAACTGAGTTAGTAACTGAGTTACTTTTGAAATGAAGTAACTAGTAACTGTAACTAGTTACTGCTTTGCAGTAACTAACCCAACACTGGTTGTTGTTGAGTGTCTAGAGTAATACTCTTCCATATCAGTAGGTGGCAGCCGGTAGCTAATTGCTTTGTAAATGCAGGTAAAAAGGTGTCTAATGCTTAAACCAAAAATAAACAAAAGGTGAGTGCCCTTAAGAAAAGGCATTGAAGTTTAGGGAAGGCTATGCAGAATGAAAGTAAAACTGAACTGGCTACAAAGTCAACAAAAACAGAATGCTGGACGACAGCAAAGACTTGCTGTGGAGCAAAGACGGCGTCCACAATGTACATCCGAACATGACATGACAATCAACAATGTCCCCACAAAGAAGAATAAAAACAACTGAAATATTCTTGATTGCTAAAACAAAGTAGATGCGGGAAATATAAGACATGAAACTGCCACAAGAAAATACCAACAAAAGAGAAAAAGCCACCAAAATAGGAGCGCAAGACTAGAAGTAAAACACTACACAGCAAAAAAGTCCAAATAAGTCAGGGTGTGATGTGACTGGTGGTGACAGTACACCTACTTTGAGACAAGAGCTATATTGATGCATGCTTGGTTATGCTTTAAAGGGTATATCTGAACTGGGCAAGAAAGCATTTAGGTTTTCAGCACCGAAGGCTTGGAATAACCTACAATCGAACATTAAACTTCAAACCCGAGTTACGTTGAATGAGTTTAAAGCTTCTGTGAAAGGACTGCAGTCTACCTTGTCTGTATGCACATGTGTCATGTCAGCAAGTTTTAATGTTGTAAATGTGATGTTTTATGTATTTGTTTACTGTTTTTAATGTAACCTTGCTGCTGCCCTCTTGGCCAGGTCTCCCTTGGAAAAGAGATATTTGATCTCAATGGGATTTTACCTGGTTAAATAAAGGCTAATAATAATAATAATATCCAACAATTGCGACAACGACTTTTTACTGTCAACTGAGTTTATGATTTCTGCTGGTGGTGTGCCTCCGGATTTTTTCAACGCAAAAAATGTACCTTGGCTCAAAAAAGGTTGAAAAACACTGCTCTACGTGACTGCTTGTATCAGAGCGCTTGAATCGGAGATTTTACATGCGGGCCGATTAAATCCGATATTCTGATATTGGACCAATATCAGTTGGGGACACCTTTTAAGACAGGGGTGCTCACACTTTTTCTGCAGGCGAGCTACTTTTCAATTGATCAAGTCGTGGGGATCTACCTCATTCATATATATAATTTATATTTACTTATTTATGAAATATATGTTTTTGTTAACAAGTTAAAGGTGTTTAATGATAATGCAAGCATGTTTAACACATATAGTTAATATTGTTAATACATTAAAGGTGTTTAATGATAATACAAGTATGTTTAATACATATAGTTAATATTGTTAACAAGTTAAAGGTGTTTAAAGATAATGCAAGCATGTTTATTAACACATATAGTTAATATTGTTAACAAGTTAAAGGTGTTTAAAGATAATGCAAGCATGTTTATTAACACATATAGTTAATATTGTTAACAACTTAAAGGTGGTTAAAGATAAAACAAGCATGTTTAACACATATAGTTAATATTGTTAACAACTTAAAGGTGGTTAAAGATAAAACAAGCATGTTTAACACATATAGTTAATATTGTTAACAAGTTAAAGGTGGTTAAAGATAATACAAGCATGTTTAACACATATAGATTCCTTTCTTTCATGAAGACAAGAATATAAGTTGGTGTATTACCTGATTCTGATGACTTGCATTGATTGGAATCAGACAGTGGTGTTGATAACGTCTGCATTTTTGAATGGAGGAAAAAAAAAGTCCTCCTTTCTGTCCAATACCACATGAAAGTGGTTGGTTTTTGGTATCTTATTTGTCCAGCTTCCGTACTCCTTTGTATACACTTTACAAGAAATACATTGTCGGCAAACTCCGTAGCTTAAGAGCTTGTGCACGCCAGCTGTCTGAGACTCTTATTTTGGTAGCGCAGGCAGGATGAAGCAGAGCTTTTATTGTGCAACTGTGCAGTCGGTCTTTGGAGTTTTGACGACAGGTACGGCGCCAGAGTCTGTTGAAATAAAGTGTTTCTCGCCTTCCTGTCGGTAATTTTAATGAGCTGGCAGCAGCCAGCGTCATCTCAGAAGACCCTCGGGTGCCGTGAATGTCAATCAAGTGACGAAAGTGACGTCATAGTGAAGATTTATGATCGCTCATTTTTAGGACTACCGTATTTTCCGCACTATAAGGCGCACCTAAAAACCACAAATTTTCTCAAAAGCTGACAGTGCGCCTTATAACCCGGTGCGCTTTATATATGGATTAATATTAAGATTCATTTTCATAAAGTTTCGGTCTCGCAACTACGGTAAACAGCCGCCATCTTTTTTCCCCGTAGAAGAGGAAGTGCTTCTTCTTCTACGCAAGCAACCGCCAAGGTAAGCACCCGCCCCCATAGAACAGGAAGCGCTTCTTCTTCTACTGTAAGCAACCACCCGCCCGCGTAGAAGAAGAAGAAGCGCGCGGATATTACGTTTCATTTCCTTTGTGTGTTTACATCTGTAAAGACCACAAAATGGCTCCTACTAAGCGACAGGGATCCGGTTCATGAAAAGACGCAATCTCTCCATCCGCACACGGACTACTATTTCACAGCAACTGCCTAAAGACTTTCAAGAAAAGCTGGCTACTTTCCGTGCATATTGTAAAAACAAGATAGCTGAAAAAAAGATCCGGCCAGAGAACATTATCAACATGGACGAGGTTCCACTGACTTTTGATATTCCTGTGAACCGCACTGTGGATACAACGGGAGCACGTACGGTGAATATTCGCACCACAGGGAATGAGAAGTCATCCTTCACTGTGGTTCTAGCTAGCCATGCTAATGGCCAGAAACTTCCACCCATGGTGATATTCAAAAGGAAGACCTTGCCAAAAGAGACCTTTCCAGCCGGCGTCATCATAAAAGCTAACTCGAAGGGATGGATGAAGAAAAGATGAGCGAGTGGTTAAGGTAAGTTTACGCGAAGAGGCCGGGTGGCTTTTTTCACGCAGCTCCGTCCATGTTGATATACGACTCCGTGCGCGCCCACATCACGCTGGTTTTTAATATATTATTAAAGTTTGACTGACCTATCTGACTGTTTTTTTGACATTCCTTTAGCGCAGTTAGATGCGGCTTATAACACGGGGCGGCTTATAGGTGGACAAAGTTTTGAAATATGCCGTTCATTGAAGGCGCGGCTTATAACCCAGGGCGCCTTATGGTGCGGAAAATACGGTAGTTAATATTGTTAATACATTAAAGGTGTTTAATGATAATACAAGTATGTTTAATACATATACCGTATTTTCCGCACTATAAGGCGCACCTAAAAACCACAATTTTTCTCAAAAGCTGACAGTGCGCCTTATAACCCGGTGCGCTTTATTACGATTCATTTTCATAAAGTTTCGGTCTCGCAACTTCGGTAAACAGCCGCCATCTTTTTTCCCGGTAGAACAGGAAGCGCTTCTTCTTCTACGCAAGCAACCGCCAAGGAAAGCACCCGCCCCCATAGAACAGGAAGCGCTTCACCCGCCCCCGGAAGAAGAAGAAAAAACGCGCGGATATCACCGTACGTTTCATTTCCTGTTTACATCTGTAAAGACCACAAAATGGCTCCTACTAAGCGATCCGGTTCATAAAAAGACGCAATCTCTCCATCCGCACACGGATTACTACCGTATTTCACAGCAGCTGATATTCCTGTGAACCGCACTGTGGAACGGGAGCACGTACGGTGAATATTCGCACCACAGGGAATGAGAAGTCATCCTTCACTGTGGTTCTAGCTTGCCATGCTAATGGCCAGAAACTTCCACCCATGGTGATATTCAAAAGGGAGACCTTGCCAAAAGAGACCTTTCCAGCCGGCGTCATCATAAAAGCTAACTCGAAGGGATGGATGGATGAAGAAAAGATGAGCGAGTGGTTAAGGGAAGTTTACGCGAAGAGGCCGGGTGGCTTTTTTCACACAGCTCCGAAGGCGAACACACCTTCACTAAGACGGGCAGATAGCGCCGGTCGACATACGCCAACATCTGCCAGTGGATCGTAAATGCCTGGGCAGATAGTTTCGGTCACAACTGTGGTCCGAGCTTTCCGGAAGGCAGGATTCACAGAACTGCTGCACAACAACAGCGACACTGAATCCGATGACTTCGACGAGGCGGAGCCGGCCATTTTTGGATCCCACGCTTGCGCAACTTTTCAATTCGGACACCGAAGACGAAGAATTCGAAGGATTTACGAATGAAGAATAACTTCAGAAGGTGAGCGCTATGTTTATTTTGTGTGTTGTGACATTA
The DNA here is from genome assembly GCF_033978685.3 of Nerophis lumbriciformis. NCBI lineage: Eukaryota > Metazoa > Chordata > Actinopteri > Syngnathiformes > Syngnathidae > Nerophis > Nerophis lumbriciformis. The sequence continues at coordinate 38,661,317 of NC_084571.2, read as the reverse complement.
ACGTTCGAGCAACATTATGTTGCTATTTATTGCTCTACACCATTTTGAATTTTACTATGTTTGTGATTGCACATTTGCGTACATTTTGGGACAGAGTTGTTAGAACGCTGGTTTTCAATATATTATTAAAGTTTGACTGAACTATCTGACTGTTTTTTTGACATTCACTTTAGCGCAGCGTTTTTTTGACATTCACTTTAGCGCAGCGTAGGCGCGGCTTATAGTCCGGGGCGGCTTATTGGTGGACAAAATTATGAAATATGTAATTCATAGAAGGTGCGGCTAATAATCCGGTGCGCCTTATAGTGCGGAAAATACGGTAGTTAATATTGTTAACAAGTTAAAGGTGTTTAAAGATAATGCAAGCATGTTTATTAACACATATAGTTAATATTGTTAACAAGTTAAAGGTGGTTAAAAATAATACAAGCATGTTTAACACAAATAGTTAATATTGTTAACAACTTAAAGGTGGTTAAAGATAAAACAAGCATGTTTAACACATATAATTAATATTGTTAACAACTTAAAGGTGGTTAAAGATAATACAAGCATGTTTAACACATATAGTTAATATTGTTAACAACTTAAAGGTGGTTAAAGATAATACAAGCATGTTTAACACATATAGATTCCTTTCTTTCATGAAGACAAGAATATAAGTTGGTGTATTACCTGATTCTGATGACTTGCATTGATTGGAATCAGACAGTGGTGCTGATAACGTCTGCATTTTCGAATGGAGGAAAAAAAAAGTCCTCCTTTCTGTCCAATACCACATGAAAGTGGTTGGTTTTTGGCATCTTATTTGTCCAGCTTCCGTACTCCTTTGTATACACTTTACAAGAAATACATTGTCGGCAAACTCCGTAGCTTAATAGCTTGTGCACGCCAGCTTTCTGAGACTCTTATTTTGGTAGCGCAGGCAGGATGAAGCAGAGCTTTTATTGTGCAACTGTGCAGTCGGTCTTTGGAGTTTTGACGACAGGTACGGCGCCAGAGTCTGTTGAAATAAAGTGTTTCTCGCCTTCCTGTCGGTAATTTTAATGAGCTGGCAGCAGCCAGCGTCATCTCAGAAGACCCTCGGGTGCCGTGAATGTCAATCAAGTGACGAAAGTGACGTCACAGTGAAGATTTATGATCGCTCATTTTTAGGACTATTTTTTTAATGCCTGAGATCGACCGGTAGATCGCGATCGACGTAATGAGCACCCCTGTTTTAAGACATTTGGAGTGTCTTTAAAAAAGGTGTGTTACCTGAACAGGAAGACAGAGAAGGGCATTCTGGCAGGATATCCTTCTTTCCGGATCCTGATGGTCTCCATGACACCCGAGTGTCTCAGCTGCGCTTTGACCAGGTGGTCCTCAAACGCACCTGGATGCTGAACACACAACCTCGTGGTTAAGGTTTACTCAAGTCACCAGGAGACTTGTTTCAGTTCTACCTTTGTGTTATTTGGCTTAATGCAGCGGACAAAAAAGGGGTTGCATCTGAAATGGAGGGATGAAAGTGAGACAAATAAACATCACTGAGCTGGTGTTTTTACGAGGTCACCTCTCCATCTTGTCCACCAGCTGGAGGAGTGACTGCTGGAACTTGCTGCTGACTGTGGACGCTTGATACTTCCTGCTGACCGTGCTGCTTTTTCCTTTCTGCTGGCCTATGGCCTCCGCGTGAGCCAGGAAGAGGTTTGACACCATCTCAACACGCCAAAGAAATAAGGAGTGAGTTCCCACCTGGGTAATGTTCCAAGAAATAACAATTCTCACCTTGTTCCTGCTCCGAATGAACAAGTCCAGGACATCTTGACGGACCTGATCGTAGTTTTTATCCAGGAACTTGTAGACCTGCATGATTAGACAGGAGGTCTCTTGTCACATGTTTGGGCTGAATTTGTTCATCCTAAATTGCATCAATGTCATGAAGTACGCCTGCATATGCTTCATGTAACACAATAATGCTCCAGTGAGGTGCGGTGAGGTTGATGACTGGTGAGGCACTGACTTCATCACAGTCAGATTTACAAACATATGAACCCTAAAGAGTATCTTATTCACCATTTGATTGGCAGCAGTTAACGGGTTATGTTTAAAAGCTCATACCAGCATTCTTCCCTGCTTGGCACTCAGAATCAAGGCTTGGAATTGGGGGTTAAATCACCAAAAATTATTCCCGGGCGCGGCGCCGCTGCTGCCCACTGCTCCCCTCACCTCCCAGGGGGTGATCAAGGGGATGGGTCAAATGCAGAGGACAAATTTCACCACACCTAGTGTGTGTGTGACAATCATTGGTACTTTAACTTAACTTTAACTTTACACATACAAACTGTAGCACACAAAAAAGCACATTTAATTAAAAAAACGTTATTATGGTCTGACCTTTACTTAAAAGTGCGGGAACAGTGGTGTTCGTGTTGGAGGAGTTGTGAATGAATGAAATATGAAAACCGTGCTTCAGTCTGCAGGTGTACCTAATGTTGTGTCCCTGCAGTCGTTCACGGCTCGTCCGGCGCGAGCATTGTTGTTTTTGCACTTTTTGGCTTCTTGTTAAGTGACGTTTTTTGGGTGGATTCGGTCTTGCACGTGGAGGGTTTGGGTGTGGTGCTCCAGTCGGGGGGTGCATTCTGCGGCGGGGGTGCATTAACCGGCACCAGGAGGCGGGATTACTGCGAGCCTCACACAGTGCGTCTTTGCAGCAGTTTTATGATCGCTCAGCACAAGAAATACGTTACACACATACAGTTGTTGACAAAATACACTGTACATTATATACCTCAGCTAACTAAACTATGGAAATGTATAATATAATTCATATAGCAATACGGTCTCAGTGCACAGCAGGCCAGCAGTTAGCCGAGTCCGCAATCCATGTTGAGGCACTGAGTGACGTGCCTCAACTGGCTGCTGTTCACCGCACCGTCTCTTCTCAGTATTTGAACGGCAAATGTGAAAATTCTGCGATTTTGAATAAAAATAATCGAAAACTGATGAAGTTAAATGGAAAATAACTTTATAGTATAATCACTGAATACATATAACAATTTAATTAACTTGTTTTCTTTTTACATTTTTTTTCTTTCCATGATGGCAGGTGAGGCGGGGCCTCACCTGCCTCTAGTGACCGCACGTCACTGTAATGCTCATTTGACTGACTTTTGCCATGTTGTGGAACATGCAGCGCACAACTTTAGTCTCAACCTGGCTCCAACTGATGCTGCACTGAAATAATACAGGCATTGTTTTTTCATATAGGGGATATTTGGATTCATTTTGGTGTCTGCTTGCTCTAAATAAGCCCGTAAATGGGAACTGCACATTTTTGGGAATTTTTTTTAATTCGGGTTTTAAAGATGATTAAAACGCTTGGAAGATGCGGCTAATGGGAGTCACTATTGTAGCCTTCAAAGTTTCTAAAACAACTTCAAAACCCCAAATATTCATGAACTTAGAATTTAATGGCAGCAACACGTCGTCAACGGCACAGCAGTGGCGATGGTAAGCAGCATACCTGCCAACTTTTGAAATCAGAAAAACCTAGTAGCCAGGGTCCAGGGGCCGCAGGCCCCGGTAGGTCCAGGACAATGTCCTGGTGGGGGGTTCAGGCTTCGCCCCCCCGACGCAAAATGATTATTAGCATTCAGACAGGTTAAAATGTTGCTAAAACCATCACTTTTCTATCAGTCACAGTGACTTTTCAAAACAAAAATATTACAGCAAAAATCATATGGGTTGATTGACATGTTTATTCTGTAAGCTAACTTCAATAGTTTGAAATTATTTTGACAGTTAATGCCAGTTATCCTGTCAACCTTTCACAAGACTTCAATTTGTTAATTGAAAGTATAAACACTTTTTACAGTAAACAAATGGTAAAACAGTACTAAACAATTCCATTAAAAAAAAAAATTGGTGTCATTATTAACTTTCTGTCCAAGCTTGTATAATCTACTGCCTTGTTCAATTGTAAAAAATATTCTGTGCCTAAAATTTACATTTCTATCACAATTATCATACTGTAAACATGGTAAGCTAACTTCATTAAAATTAATAATCCTGTCAATAGCATGGAATTACAATTCAAATGTAGTTTTTTTTGTAAGCCTTTCAAAAGAATTCAAAATATGAAAACTTTATGAAAATTAATTGAAGCCATCAGACACTTGAAAAGTGGCACATCACATCTCTAATGTAATCATTTGAACTTTTCAACAGAAATAGCACTGCAAAAATATTAAGGACATACTTCTGTATTTTGGTAGTTATGCTGTCAACATTTAACAAGATTTCTTCAACTTGGACTTGAAAGCATAAATAGTATAAACACTTTTAACAGTATAACAGTACTAAACAATTCCAATAGATAACATTGGTGTCATTACCTTTTTGTTTGCTCAATTATTGCCTCCGTAAATAAAACTTCGGCATTTATCACATCCAAAGAATCTGTTTGGGCGACGAAAAACGTTGAAAGTTTTCCACTTGTATCGCTAGCAACGGCATTAGACTTGTGTTTTTTTGTCCCAACGTGGTCTTTTACATCGCTAATTCCTCCGTGTCCGATCGAAAAATCTTGTCTGCACAAGGTGCAATTCGCGTAGTTTTCCGGATAATTATTCCCGGATAGGCTTTTGAATATTCTTCACGGAATGACTGCAGTTTTCTTTTCGGTTTAAGACTCGTTTGCGATTTTTCTCCGGCTGATTCTATGATCGTTCGCTCGTTTGGAAACAATGGCAACTGGTGCCTCGTGCTTGGCAGCGGTGCTATAAATAGCCTCGCGCATGGCATTCGGAATGGCTCGATAGGAAGTTACGGGAAGCAGTGTCGATTGTCATTGTTGTTACGCGATTTCGTGAATAAAACTTTTAAAAAAAATCTTTTTTTTTAAATTAATGAAAAACCGTATTTTTTATCACTGCAACCGTAACCCAGAATAGGTTGATGAAAACCGTACTAATTACGGGAAAACCGGAGTAGTTGGCAGGTATGTAAGCAGCACCAAGTTCCTGGGGGTGCAGATAACTGACAATATGACCTGGTCCCTACACACCGGAGCTCTTGTAAAAAAAGAGCTCAGCAGCGCATGCGCTTTTTGCGTCGGACGAAAAGAGCACAGCTACATTGCGAGTGCTAAATAATTATACAGTCATGGTCAAAAGTGTACATACACTTGTAAAGAACATCATGTCATGGCTGTCTTGAGTTTCCAATCATTTCTACAACTCTTATTTTTTGTTATGTAGTGATTGGAGCACATACTTGTTGCTCACAAAAACATTCATGAAGTTTGCTTCTTTTATGAATTTATTATGGCTCTACTGAAAATGTGAGGGTCAAAAGTATACATACAGCAATGTTAATATTTGCTTACATGTCCCTTGGCAAGTTTACCTGCAATAAGGTGTCATGTCTGTGAGATCATGTTTTTGTTTTGGTCATGTTCGTTTTGGGTTTTGGACTTTTTGTGCACTTTTGTTTTGTCACCATAGCAACCATTAGTTTTCACCTGTCACGTCACGCACCTGTTTCACGTTTTGAGTCACGCACCTGCTTTCACTAATCATGTCCATAGTATTTAAGTTCATTCTTTTCAGTTTGTCGTTCTGACGACCTCCACATTTATGCTTATGTACTCTCTTCATCCTCTAAGATCCTGCTTCATGTCCCTCGTCAAAGTAAGTTTTTGTTCCATGTTTATAGTCTTTTTGTTTTTCATAGTTTGTTCTCCGCCACTGTGCGTGCTTTTCATTTGTACTTTTTTGCTATAGTCTTTTGGTTTCATAGTTTATTCTCCGCCACTGTGCGCGCTTTTGTTTGATCCTTTTTTGTAGATCTAGTGTTTCAATAAAAAAATGTACTCACATTCCTGTCTCGCCCGAGCCAACTTTCCGTTGCATCCCGGAAAAGCTAACACCCAGGACCAAGTCTTGACATAAGGCGCTTTTGGTAGCCATCCACAAGCTTCTGCTTGAATTTTTGACCACTCCTCTTGACAAAATTGGTGTAGTTCAGCTAAATTTGTTGGTTTTCTGACATGGACTTGTTTCTTCAGCATTGTCCACACTTTGGGAAGGCCATTCTGAAACTGCGCCCAAGACCCAGGAAAAAAGGTGAGGCCTTTAATCCCATGAACGCCATTCCTACCGTCAAGCATGGTGGTGGTAGTATTATGCTCTGGGCCTGTTTTGCTGCCAATGGAACTGGTGCTTTACAGAGAGTAAATGGGACAATGAAAAAGGAGGATTACCTCCAAATTCTTCAGGACAAGCTAAAATCATCAGCCCGGAGGTTGGGTCTTGGGCACAGTTGGGTGTTCCAACAGGACAATGACCCCATGCACACGTCAAAAGTGGTAAAGGAATGGCTAAATCAGGCTAGAATGAAGGTTTTAGAATGGCCTTCCCAAAGTCCTGACTTAAACGTGTGGACAATGCTGAAGAAACAAGTCCATGTCAGAAAACCAACAAATTTAGCTGAACTGCACCAATTTTGTCAAGAGGAGTGGTCAAAAATCCAAGCAGAAGCTTGTGGATGGCTACCAAAAGTGCCTTATTGCAGGTAAACTTGCCAAGGGACATGTAAGCAAATATTAACATTGCTGTATGTATACTTTTGACCCTCACATTTTCAGTAGAGCCATAATAAATTCATAAAAGAAGCAAACTTCATGAATGTTTTTTGTGACCAACAAGTTTTTGCTCCAATCACTACATCACAAAAAAATAAGAGTTGTAGAAATGATTGTAAACTCCAGACAGCCATGACATGATGTTCTTTACAAGTGTATGTAAACTTTTGACCACGACTGTATGTGCATCCCCTCCTCCCAGTATTGTGGGCGTTCTAATAATTAGAATGTGGAAATTCATGAAGACCTAAAAGTATTACAGTACAAAAATGAAAAAAAGTACAAAATCCAAATGAACTTTCAATATTTTCAGTAATACTTCACAGCAATGGCGAAGGATTACTAGCTTTGCATATGTTTTGATACCTTCATTGAATTGAATGCTATTGTGCTATTATACTCTCGGCAGGGTCCTTGAGGGTGCATGGGAGTTTGCCCAACCAGTCTACATGTGTTTTGTGGACTTGGAGAAGGCATTCGACCGTGTCCCTTGGGAAGTCCTGTGGGGAGTGCTCAGAGAGTATGGGGTATCGGACTGTCTGATTGTGGCAGTCCGCTCCCTGTATGATCAGTGTCAGAGCTTGGTCCGCATTGCCGGTAGTAAGTCGGACACGTTTCCAGTGAGGGTTGGACTCCGCCAAGGCTGCCCTTTGTCACCGATTCTGTTCATAACTTTTATGGACAGAATTTCTAGGCGCAGTCAAGGCGTTGAGGGGATCTGGTTTGGTGGCTGCAGGATTAGGTCTCTGCTTTTTGCAGATGATGTGGTCCTGATGGCTTCATCTGGCCAGGATCTTCAGCTCTCACTGGATCGGTTCGCAGCCGAGTGTGAAGCGACTGGGATGAGAATCAACACCTCCAAGTCCGAGTCCATGGTACTCTCCCGGAAAAGGGTGGAGTGCCATCTCCGGGTTGGGGAGGAGATCTTGCCCCAAGTGGAGGAGTTCAAGTACCTCGGAGTCTTGTTCACGAGTGAGGGAAGAGTGGATCGTGAGATCGACAGGCGGATCGGTGCGGCGTCTTCAGTAATGCGGACGCTGTATCGATCCGTTGTGGTGAAGAAGGAGCTGAGCCGGAAGGCAAAGCTCTCAATTTACCGGTCGATCTACGTTCCCATCCTCACCTATGGTCATGAGCTTTGGGTTATGACCGAAAGGACAAGATCACGGGTACAAGCGGCCGAAATGAGTTTCCTCCGCCGGGTGGCGGGGCTCTCCCTTAGAGATAGGGTGAGAAGCTCTGCCATCCGGGGGGAGCTCAAACTAAAGCCGCTGCTCCTCCACATCGAGAGGAGCCAGGTGAGGTGGTTCGGGCATCTGGTCAGGATGCCACCCGAACGCCTCCCTAGGGTGGTGTTTAGGGCACGTCCGACCGGTAGGAGGCCGCGGGGAAGACCCAGGACACGTTGGGAAGACTATGTCTCCCGGCTGGCCTGGGAACGCCTCGGGGTCCCACAGGAAGAGCTGGACGAAGTGGCTGGGGAGAGGGAAGTCTGGGCTTCCCTGCTTAGGCTGCTGCCCCCGCGACCCGACCTCGGATAAGCGGAAGAAGATGGATGGATGGATGGCTATTGTGCGAGTGTACCTAACGAAGATCAACACACCTGATAGCTGACACGCCCGGCAAAATGCTTGATGGTGAACTCGGGGAGGGGCATCTTTGGCTTCACATACAGTGGGCTGTTGCCATGGTGATAGTGACACTTTTGGAGAAAGGTATGATCCGTTGCCTGCTCAACAAGCAGGCTGATTACCATTGGAAATGTACACACTTGCACGTGTGATCACTTGCCTGCGGGAAACAGCTCTGGTCGTCCAGTATCCTCAGTATCCCATGAGGCTTTGCGGCGATGAGGTCAAGGCAGGGCTGGTTGTCATCAAACGGAATGTCCTGCCAGGGAATCTGCTCCCTGCTGTACTCCTCCTGCATCATAAAAGTACGTTGGATGAAGGCTTTCTGATCAGACATGCAAGTGGCTTACCTGTTCCTCCCTGAAAATGATCTTGTTAAAGAAGAACTGCAGATACTCGTTGGCATAGTTAATGCACAGCTGCTCAAAGCTGTTGTATGCTAGATCCTGTGAACACACACACACACACACACACACACAGCCTGATTTACTAAGATCCAAAATCCATGCGGTAATCGTCTTGTGAAATTTATTGAAGTGTATTTCTGGTCTTGTCATCCTCGTCCGGACAGAAGGGCGACACGGCTGTGCGGCTGGATCAAAAGAGACGTCGGAGACGCTTTGCTGAACCAAAAGTTGCTTTAGTACAAGCGAGCATCATTATACAGGACCGCAGTTCCCTGGAGGGGGTCAGGTCAAGAACGTGAAGCACTCTATACACTATATTGCCAAAAGTATTTGGCCACTGTCGGAGGCAGATATTTACATATATCCGAATTTAAGTTGTACTTCTTCCATTTCTTTGTCATATTTGAAAACAGCCCGTGTTTTCCATTTCTTCTCTTGATGCTCTGTCAGCAAGTAAACTGTGTGTGTTAACCTTGAGTTCTTTGGAATGTATTATGGCTAGGGAGACGTTGTGCTTGTGTTATGGCTAGGGAGTGGGAAGGAAAGAGAGGTTTTTGGCGTTGGGAAGACAGACCATTTTGGGAGGCGCAATAGAATGTTCGATTGTTAGACTGGTCTCAATCAATGTATATTGGCAAAGCTTTGAGAATATACAACAAAATACCTATTCTGTCTCTGGTGGTTTTTCAACTCAGCTTTAAGTGTCGGAAAGAACTTGGGAGCGAATTGTGACTTGAATTCCCTGGGAGGAACAACTGGTCCAAAACACAACACCACCCATCCAAATGATGACAACCAGGTGTCCTAATCACTTGGCCCGGCCACAGGTGTATAAAATCAAGCACTTAGGCATGGAGACTGTTTCTACAAACATTTGTGAAAGAATGGGCCGCTTTCAGTGATTTCCAGCGTGGAACTATAACAGGATGCCACCTGTGCAACAAATCCAGCTGTGAAATTTCCTCGCTCTTAAATATTCCAAAGTCAATTGTCGGCTTTATTATAAGAAAAGTGAAAAGTTTGGGAACAACAGCAACTCAGCCACCAAGTGGTAGACCACGTAAACTGACAGAGAGGGGTCAGCGCATAGTGCAAAGAGTTTCTGCACAGTCAGTTGCTACAGAGCTCCAAACTTCCTGTGACCTTCCAATTAGCCCACGTAGAGTACGCAGAGAGCTTCATGGAATGGATTTCCATGGCCGAGCGGCTGGATCTAAGCCATACATCACCAAGTCCAATGCAAAGCGTGGGATGCAGTGGTGTAAAGCACGTCGCCACTGGACTCTAGAGCAGTGGAGACGCCTTCTCTGGACTGATGAATCACACTTTTCCATCTGGCAATCTGATGGACCAGTCTGGGTTTGGAGGTTGCCAGGAGAACGCTACATTTCGGACTGCATTGTGCCGAGTGTGAAATTTGGTGGAGGAGGAATTACGGTGTGGGGTTGTTTTTTAGGAGTTGGGCTCGGTCCCTTAGTTCCAGTGAAAGGAACTTTGAATGCTCCAGGATACCAAAACATTCCCAACCTTGTGGGAACTGTTTGGAGCGGGCCCCTTCCTCTTCCAACATGACTGTGCACCAGTGTACAAAGCAAGGTCCATAAAGACATGCATGACAGAGTCTGGTGTGGATAAACTTGACTGGCCTGCACAGAGTCCTGACCTGAACCAGATAGAACACCTTTGGGATGAATTAGAACGGAAACTGAGAGCCAGGCCTTCTCTACCAACATCAGTGTGTGACCTCACCAATGCGCTTTTGGAAGAATGGTGGAAAATTCCTATAAACACACTCCGCAACCTTGTGGACAGCCTTCCCAGAAGAGTTGAAGCTGTAATAGCTGCAAAAGGTGTCATATTGAACCCTATGGGTTAGGAATGGGATGGCACTTCAAGTTCATATGTGAGTCAAGGCAGGTGGCCAAATACTTTTGGCAATATAGTGTATAATGAAAACAAAGACACAAAATGGATTGCACACCTTATTCTGCTCACTTAACAGACGCAATCCACTTTGCACACGTTTAGTAGATCAGCTTTGCACGTGCTATTAAGTTTGCACATGTTTTAGTACACGCAAACCTTTATTAAATCAGGTGTTTTCATGACAAAGAGTAGCGTAGAGACACGGTCCAGTACCTCAAATCCGTAAATGTCCAGGATGGAGATGGAGAGAGAGTGATGGCGAGGATACACCTGAGTGTTGATCCTCTCTGTCAGCCAGTGGAAGAGCAGGGAGTACAAGATCTTGGCAACAGCATCTCTGCAGGACAAAGGGGGTTCAAAGTCATTCAAGACCACCTATCGGATAGAGGACTGAGTGTCACGGCCCGGGCGCAGGCCAATGCGCATTCTGCAACGAGCCCCGCGGAGCGCACCTCGGGACACGCCCCACACGGCCGTTCATCTCCTGCGCGCGTCACTCCGGCGGCAGCAAGCAGCTGCTTTCCATCAGCACTCAACGCATCTGCCGCTAATGAGAGGTCCTGCCTTCATAAACCTGCTCAACCTGCTATCCGGCGCCAGAACGTAATCATCTGTTGGAGTACCGTAAGCGATCTTCGTGCTCTATGCAATCTTGCTTTTTGCGTTTTCTTCCCCGTGTTTGATTAGTCTCGTGTCTTCCTTGTCGTCCTTCCTGCAGTCTGCCTTCGTTCCACAGGACGAGCTGTGCGTCTCGTCTTTCAAGTTGTTTCCCTCTGGATTCTGGACTGCCTCTCTCGATCCTCGACCTCCCGCTTGGACACGGACCTGTTGACGCCTCACTATACCCCCCCAGACAACCTGCCTGTCTCACGAACATTCGAGCATGCCTTTTCCCTCCAGGACTTCTGCCTCTCGCTCAACACTATCGGTAAAACACGACAATTGATTCCAACACTTAGTCACACACCATACACACTCTTGGATTTTTGTCACAGTACATTCTTTAGTTTATATTATTATTGTTTGTTATTATTTATATATATTGTGGAGAATGCATATATTTTTAAGAGTTATTTCTTTATTCATAGTCATGTTTAAAACAGCTAATATTTTCCCATGTGTACTCTTTTTGCTTGTATCTTATGTCCGCAAGTAAACTCTGTACTTTACCTTAAAGGGGTTGAAATGTGGGAGAATAGCATACTCCCTTTTTACCTTATCAGTATTAGAACAAAGAGGCTGTATTCCTTTCTGGGCAGGGTGGGGGCTGTTTTTCGTATTCAATAAGTTGTCTCTTTCCGTTTGGCTTTCAGACCGCTTCTAGATGCCGCTATTAACGGACTGTAGGACTGGTCTCCTAAAACTTTAGTAAAACTTGATAATATTGCTATTCTGTCTTGATGGTCCTTCTTACTCAACATATATGTCATCTGAAAGAACTTGGGATTGACCAGTGACTTTAATTCCCTGAGAGGAAACTGGTCAGACGCAACAATTTATATATATATATATATATATATATATATATATATATATATATAATAAATCATTGAGCCAAACTACGCCCTTTGTCGTCTGTGCCGTCTTCTTCCCCCGTCACAACACAACACAACACTGAGCCTAGTTTTAGTTTATGAATGACTTGTAAACAAAGTTTTCAAGTGACGTAAGAAAAACAGTAAGTGCTGATATCACCTGGCATCGACAGCGCTGTCCACAGTCAGCGGCGTGTAAATCTTGTCCCTCATTGTCTCCTGTGCAGAAGACAAAAGGCTTGAATGACGGCAAAGTCCCTTATGCACACAATTGTCAAAAAAAAGAGTGAGTACATTCAACAATATTAGTATTCAAGTTTGTTTTCCTTCAAAAATGGGAGGATTTTTGCGCAACATATCAAAAAAGAGACATTGGGACCTATACTCCAAATTAAACAGTAAATTAAAATAAGAAAAAATATGTATTAAATCATTTTAGTGACATTTGAGCACAAAAAAGGACAGACCTTTTTGTTAAGTTAAATTTAGAGATAATGTCCGATAATGGCTTTTTTCCGATATCCGATATTCCGATATTGTCCAACTCTTAATTACCGATTCCGATATCAACCGATACCGATATATACAGTGGTGGAATTAACACATTATTATGCCTCATTTTGTTGTGATGCCCCGCTGGATGCATTAAACAATGTAACAAGGTTTTCCAAAATAAATCAACTCAAATTATGGAAAAAAATGCCAACATGGCACTGCCATATTTATTATTGAAGTCACAAAGTGCATTATTTTTTTTAACATGCCTCAAAACAGCAGCTGGGAATTTGGGACATGCTCTCCCTGAGAGAGCATAAGGAGGTTGAGGTGGGTGGGGTTGGGGGTTGAGGTGGGGGGGCGGCGGGTGAATATTGTAGCGTCCCGGAAGAGTTAGTGCTGCAAGGGGTTCTGGGTATTTGTTCTGTTGTGTTTATGTTGTGTTACGGTGCGGATGTTCTCCCGAAATGTGTTTGTCATTCTTGTTTGGTGTGGGTTCACAGTGTGGCGCATATTTGTAACAGTGTTAAAGTTGTTTATACGGCCACCCTCAGTGTGACCTGTATGGCTGTTGACCAAGTATGCATGGCATTCACTTGTGTGTGTGAAAAGCCGTAGATATTATGTGATTGGGCCGGCACGCAAAGGCAGTGCCTTTAAGGTTTATTGGCGCTCTGTACTTCTCCCTACGTCCGTGTACACAGCGGCGTTTTAAAAAGTCATACATTTTACTTTTTGAAACCAATACCGATAATTTTGAAACTGATACCGATAATTTCCGATATTACATTTTAAAGCATTTATCGGTCGATAATATCGGCAGTCCGATATTATCGGACATCCCTAGTTAGATTCGTAATTATTTTCTGAGAGGCAAAATGTGGGGGGGGGGGGGGGGGGGATTCTGTAGCAAAACTGCGTCAAAACACAAATAGCCAACTGACTAAGATCCAAATAGCACGCGTATGCAATCTTTCAAATAGAGTGTGCACTGACGGGCACTAAATCTGACGCTACTTTTCTGAGGCCATGTCTACACTAAGCCGGATAACTGGAAATATGAAGGCGAGTCATCCAGACATGCCCGTGTTTCTCTGTTTTCTACATGTACAGACACTTGTGGAAATCACACATGAATACCTTAAGAGAAAGCCATTGCAGCTATCTGGGATACAACACTTCTCAGACGGCAAGAGAACTTTCCAATGTCCAGGTCAGCTGTGATTCTACTTAGCAAAAAACTTTGTCCATTTGTCGAAGGAGAGACAACGAGAATGCGGGCTCCCGTGGATGTGATTAAAAAAGGTAGCGTGTGCTTTGTATTACCTGGCCGTCGAGGAAAACTGCGAATGCATTCGGACTGGCAAAGCAGACTGTATCAGTTACTGTCCGCCATGTATGTCGCGGACTCAACGTCTAGGTCCAGAGTATATAAAGTCACCAAAAAGGAATGGACAATGACGGTGAAGGCAAAAGAGTGAGGAGTGTCCTGACCAGATGTCTAGATCCCGAGATTGATTTTTGTAAAATGTTCTTTCCAAGCATCCCCGACATTACCTGGTGAACCCCGTAAAGTCCGACCAAAACGTGACTAACATTACTCTTACTCTCTAGTATTAGCTTATAGCTAAAGATTGACATAACTTTGTTTTGCTAAAAAAATGGATGCTATTCATTGAATTAAAGAAAGAAATTATCAAAAACATGACGTGGTCAGGGAATTTGAGCATATCACTGCTGGTCCGCACCATACTGAAACAGAAAAAATTGAAAATAATATCTAAACATTTATATCTCATCACTTAAAACCTTAAATTTCAGAACATTTATCAATGAAAATATGGAAAAGCTGCTGACAGTGTGTTTGACGGAGAAGCAGTTAGAAGAAGATACAGTAGAAGTCTCCTCTCCAAGGCAAATGATGTACATTATTATTACATGACTTCATAAAACTAGTGTTGTTTTTTTGTACTACATTCTATTGTATTGTTTTTATACAATATTTGTGATTTTTATTTTTAAAAAGCATGGCACATGTTAAAAATGGGCTGTTTTGTGGGGCCAAGCACAGATTAATGTCATGACTTGGTCTTGGGTGTTTGATTTTCCGGGATGCAACGGAAAGTTGGCACGGGCGAGACGGGAATGAAGGTACATGATTTATTTATTATATCAAAAAAAAAAGCAAACGAAAAGCGCGCACAGTGGCGGAGAATAAACTATGAAACCAAAAGACTATAGCAAAAAAGTACAAACGAAAAACACGCACAATGGCGGAGAACAAACTATGAAACCAAAAAGACTATAAACATGGAACAAAAACTTACTTGGCTTGGACAAAAATAGTTGCATGAAGAATGGACATGGAAAGAAGTGTCAGGCATGGACAGAGCATAAATGTGGTGAGGTCGTCAGAAAGACAAACTGAAAAACACTGAACTTAAATACTACAGACATGATTAACGAAAACAGGTGCGTGACTCAAGACGTGAAACAGGTGCGTGATGTGACTGGTGAAAACTAATGGGTTGCTATGGTGACAATCAAGAGTGCACAATGAGTCCAAACGTGGAACAGGTGAAACTAATGGGTAATCATGCAAACAAGACAAGGGAGTGAAAAGCCAGAAACTAAACAAAACATGACTTAAAAAATAACATGATTACACAGACATGACAATTAAATGGATTTCAATGGGCGGCATTGAGTGTTTGGAGGTCTGAGCTCCGTCACAGAAGCAGTAAGTTGAGGTACTACTGTGGTAAACATCCATAAATAACCCTTCATTGTTTCAAATTCTGCTCAGCCATTTAATTTTTCCATCCAATTTGCACAAACAATAGTTTTTAGTGACTATTTGAAATTGAATGAATGAAATGAGTTTATTTCAGTCATATAATCAACCATTTTGTGTGACCAGTTTAACAGTACAGATTATACATATTTAACAATCATACACATTTACACACAAAAAGAAAAGAAAAATAATGACCAAAAAAGGAATAGGCTGAAGCCAAGGCTTATCCTATGCTGTCACTGAAAATAATATTACCTGGAACATCAACGTTCAAAAAAATCAATGGGATGAAAGTAATTAGGGCCCGCATGGCCCATTGCATAAGGACTCCCAAAGGGAGTCCTTATGCAATGGGACATAAGGACATATTGAATTTGTAAGGTTTTATTCTTTATTATTATTCTTCCGCACTTTGCAGCTTTGCGCTGTAATTTGACCCCTTTAACATACTTCAAAACTCACCAAATTTAACACACACATCAGGACCTCCAAAAATTGCCTTTTAATGAAAAAACCGAACCCCAAAATTCAAAATTGCGCTCTAGCGCCCCCTAGAAATAAAACTGCCTCTAACTCCCAGTAGGAATGTCATAGAGACATGAAACAAAAGCCTATATGTAGGTCTCACTTAGACCTACTTTTCCTTAATTAATTTCCTCGGGCAAAAATCCACAGGAAGTTGGCAATTCCCCCTTCAAGACAAAAAAGTACTAAAAACAGTCACTTTTGCCTCTTTGAGCTGTAATTTGACCCCCTTAACATGCTTCAAAACTCACCAAACTGAACACACACATCAGGACTGGCTAAAATTGTGATCTAATAAAAAAATCTAACCCCAAATCTCAAAATTGTGCTCTAGCGCAATTTTTTAATAAAACGCACAAAAAAACTGCTCCTCGGATGAAAAAACTGACAAAACTGCCTGTAACTCCCACTGGGAAGGTCGGAGAGACATGAAACAAAAACCTCTATGTAGGTCTCACTTAGACCTACATTTCATAAATTGACAACCCCCAGCAAAAATCAACAGGAAGTTTGCTATTCCCCCTTCAAAACAATTTTTTTTGTAAAAACCGGTCACCTTCCTTCCTCTGAGCGCGTTTGTCGTTTCGGCTTCAAACTAACACAGGAGAGAGATTAAACCCTTGTGTATAAAATAACAGAACAGCGTTTTAATACCTGCTCCGGTTTTGATTTTATGACCCTTCAAAGACCTGCTGCGCTGATGCTGCTGCGCTGCTGTTTTTTTAAGATGGCTGCTTAAAAGCAGGAAGCACCAGCGTGCCCACACAATGCAGACAAGGTAGGTACACTAGACAAAAGTATTGGGACACTTATGACTACCACCGGACAAAAGTATTGGGACACTTAGGCCGAAAACTGGACAAAAGTATTGGGACACTTAGGCCGAAAACTGGACAAAAGTATTGGGACACTTGGGACTACAACTTGACAAAAGTATTGGGACACTTAGGACTACAACTTGCCAAAAGTATTGGGACACTTGGGACTAAAACTGGACAAAAGTATTGGGACACTTAGGACTAGCACCTGCCAAATACGCGGGCCCGACCAACGCTGCTTGCAGCTTTAATTGTTACTATATTTTATAATTTTCTATTATTTCACCTTTCAAGGCTTTCTTAAACCTTAACAAAGAACTACATGTCTTCAACTCATCACTGAGCTTGTTCCACCATTTAACTCCTGAAACTGAAATACTTTTGTACTTTATATTCCTTCTTACTTTACCTATTTCAAAAATCAATATCCCCTGTAATTTATATAGTTTTCTTAATATAAACAACCTAAGAATACAAGCTGGAATGCTGTTATTCTTTACTCCAAACATAATTTCCATTGTTTTTAAAAACACAACACCTGAAAATGTTAACACATTAGAACTTATAAATAATGGATTGGTATGTTCATAGTAGCACGCTTTGTGTATTATTCTAATGACCCTTTTTTGAAGTTTAATTATTGGGTCTATGTTTGTTTTATAAACATTTCCCCAAACTTCAACATAATATGTTAAATATGGAAAAATAAAATAATAATATAACATATGCAGACATTTCTTATTCAGTATATGTTTTACTTTATAAAGAATAGCAATGGATTTGGATATGTTTCCCTTTATATATTCAATATTGTCACAGCGGGGGGTCACTGCTTACTGCAGATGGACAACTTCGGACGACAGTGTGAGGTTAGGGATGATTTATTGCTCATAAATCATACACCGTAGATACAAACAGACAAAAACAAAACTAAAGGGATGCGTGCCAGTCGGACGGGAAGCTAAGGTAACCACTTAGCACAGGAATCATAGAAGCTAAGGTAACCACTTAGCACAGGAATCATAGAAGCTAAGGTAACCACTTAGCACAGGAATCATAGAAGCTAAGGTAACCACTTAGCACAGGAATCATAGAAGCTAAGGTAACCACTTAGCACAAGAATCATGGAAGCTAAGGTAACCACTTAGCACAAGAATCATAGAAGCTAAGGTAACCGCTTAGCACAGGAATCATAGAAGCTAAGGTAACCACTTAGCACAGGAATCATAAACTCGGAAACCAGAATACCAACGTAACTGTTGCAAATGCAAACAATGAAGCCAGGACGAGTGTGACGAGAGAGGTGAATAAATAGCTCTCTGATTAGTGGTCGACAACAGGTGAGCGTGCCGACCACTAACCAGAGGCAGGTGAACCCAATTAATCCCCATGGAAACTAAAACATACTGTCATGATCTGTGGTCCGGATCATGGTTTTTGTTATGTTCTGTTAGTTTTGGACTCTTTTAGTTCTTAAATAGTCCTCTGATTAGAAGCAGGTGCGCGTCCCAAACACCAGAGGCAGGTGAAAATCATAAGTAGCCATGGTAACTAAAACAAACTCAGGTGTCAAACAGGAACTAAAAGAGTCCAAAACTAACAGAACATAACAAAAACATGATCCGGACCACAGATCATGACAGTATCCCCCCCTCCTCAAGGACAGATTCCAGATGTCCAAAAAAAACGGAAAACAAGAAAAAGGCAAAAAGCGCTGATCGCACTTGGAGCCAAAAGCTAACACTTAGCATCGACTATGGACATAGAGAACTTATGAAACTGTGGCATGAAATAAACAAGATTTACGAAGTCCAGGCATGTGGCAAACAACTAGCATAAACTATGGCATGGAACAACTAATGACGCCGGGACGACTGACTGGCAAAGGCAGGCTTAAATAGTCCTCTGATTAGAAGCAGGTGCGCGTCCCGAAAACAAGAGGCAGGTGAAAATCATAAGTAGCCATGGTAACTAAAACAAACTCAGGTGTCAAACAGGAACTAAAAGAGTCCAAAACTAACAGAACATAACAAAAACATGATCCAGACCACAGAT